>NC_091444.1:89168432-89534879 GCF_964237555.1 Oryctolagus cuniculus | reverse complement strand
GCTGTTCTCTGGGGGGGATGGATGTGTGTCTCTGTGTGTGTGTGTGTGTGTGTCCACGAAGGTCGACCAGCTGCCCCGGCGGACTTGGGCTCGGGCGGGGACGGGCCCAGGGACGTCCGCGGTGGGGGGGGGATGGATGTGTGTCTCTGTGTGTGTGTGTGTGTGTGTGTGTCCACGAAGGTCGACCAGCTGCCCCGGCGGACTTGGGCTCGGGCGGGGACGGGCCCAGGGACGTCCGCGGGGGGGGGGGGATGGATGTGTGTCTCTGTGTGTGTGTGTGTGTGTGTGTCCACGAAGGTCGACCAGCTGCCCCGGCGGACTTGGGCTCGGGCGGGGACGGGCCCAGGGACGTCCGCGGGGGGGGGGGGATGGATGTGTGTCTCTGTGTGTGTGTGTGTGTGTGTGTGTGTCCACGAAGGTCGACCAGCTGCCCCGGCGGACTTGGGCTCGGGCGGGGACGGGCCCAGGGACGTCCGCGGGGGGGGGGGATGGATGTGTGTCTCTGTGTGTGTGTGTGTGTGTGTGTGTCCACGAAGGTCGACCAGCTGCCCCGGCGGACTTGGGCTCGGGCGGGGACGGGCCCAGGGACGTCCGCGGGGGGGGGGGATGGATGTGTGTCTCTGTGTGTGTGTGTGTGTGTGTGTGTGTCCACGAAGGTCGACCAGCTGCCCCGGCGGACTTGGGCTCGGGCGGGGACGGGCCCAGGGACGTCCGCGGGGGGGGGGGATGGATGTGTGTCTCTGTGTGTGTGTGTGTGTGTGTGTGTCCACGAAGGTCGACCAGCTGCCCCGGCGGACTTGGGCTCGGGCGGGGACGGGCCCAGGGACGTCCGCGGGGGGGGGGGATGGATGTGTGTCTCTGTGTGTGTGTGTGTGTGTGTGTGTGTGTCCACGAAGGTCGACCAGCTGCCCCGGCGGACTTGGGCGCTGCACAGTGCAAGCTTGGTGTGTTTTGTTTTCCAAGGAAAACGTGAGGCGGGTTTTTTTTCTTCTTAATTTATGGAGGGAGGGAGGGAGGGAGGGAGGGAGGGAGGGAGTGGGAGGGGGGGAGGACGAACAGAAGAGCAGAGTCTCTCCCATGCACTGGTTCTCTCCTGCTCCCCGAATGACCTCACCAGTCGCCCCTGGGCCGCACCTTCTGTCCTCGCGCGTCAGGTAAGAAAACAAGGACTCGCCCCGTCACCTTGGCCCCTCTTTCTTTCGACCACACTCCCGAGTTTGTTCCCCTGGAGCACTGAGCCGCCGCTCACTCGCATCACAGCTCCTCGATGCTAGGTGGCTGCCGCCTGTCTCTCGCCACTGTTTTGCAGAACGATGCTCCGGGCAAGCTCCAAGGACACCGCAGGCGGGAGGGACCGCGGCACCACATGCCACCACACCACACCACACCACACCACACCGGAGGAAGCTGCCATTTGAGTGAGTCCTTTGGCCACGTGCGGTGTTGGAGGAAGGCGTGTCTTCCCTGCTTCAACCCCTTTCCACCCCCACCCCGCCTCCTTCCTTCCTTCCTTCCTTCCTTCCTCCCTCCCTCCCTCCCTCCCTCCCTGCTCCACCCCCACCTCCCTGCGTTCCCCCCCACACCTTGCTTCTCCTGGATACCCCTTCCACAGCACCTACCCTTATCACACAGTCAGTCAATAAAGCTTTCCTCTGAGCAAATCCCGCCTGAGGCTGATGACTGGACACAGATGGGCTGTGAGGGAGGGACTCCTCCATCCCTTCCTTCCGTCTCGCTAGGAGACGCTGCCATGGTGGAGCGGCATGGTTCCGAGAGCCTACTGGGCTCTGCCGTCTTTCCTGACTCCCTCCGTCGTACCCACCCCCGGAAAAGGACTCTGCTCCATCGGCTGGATGTCTGGTGGGATCGCTCAGCCTGCACGTCTCCCACGGGACATGCCTTCACCCAGGCCTGGATTTGCGGGAGGGTCCTGCTCCTTGGTACTGTGCGTGCCTGATTGCCCCTTTGCCCGTGTTGTACCTACTGATATCTAGGAAGGAGCCATGATCATCTCTCACGATCACATCGAGACTGTGACACACACACACACACACACACACACACACAGAGAGAGGGATGGATGGATAAAGAAGAGTGTGTGTGTGTTTGTGTGTGGCGATCACCGTGCTTACCCTGCCATGGGAGTGAGGGACAGTGAGGCTCACAGCATTTTTTCCTTTTTTGCTTGCACGTGTGCACCTGTTCCATCCTCTGCCGCTCTTCCAGGGCCAGAGCGCCCTGGCCCAGGCCCCATCCAGCAGATGAGAGATGGCTCTCTCCTGGCTCCCAACCCCCAACCCTGTGTAAGAATTTCCTGAAATGATTAGAAATGCAAATTGTGGCCATGTAGAGGGAGGAGATTCAGACACGTGTTGTGGCCTATGGCGTGGGACACAACATGAAGTGGGACTGCTTGTTTCTTGTTCTAAACACCACAAGGGGTAATCAGGGTTTGAAAAGGATTATTTGTGTGTTTATTGTGAGGCAGAGCATCAGAACAATCTCCATTTGAACATGATTATCCATCTCTCTCTCTCTCTCTCTCTCTCTCTCTCACACACACACACACACACACACACACTTCTCTATCCATCATTCATTTCATGTGAGGCAGGGCATCACAGAAATCCTGATTCATGATTCAAATATAGTGATTGATTTACTTGGAGGCCATTCAAACACCAGTATCTATTATCTGTGAGGCACAATGTGAGAGAAATCACAGTTCAAAAATGATTACTTATTTGGTTCACAGATATCTTCCTCCCCGTGATCTTACTTCGCCATCATGGGTGTGATATGGGGGGGGGGACAAAACAAAACAAAGCATGCAGTTGCAGTTGGACTCTTTAGTACCAGGGTGCTGGAGAGCCATTTGAAATCGAAAAAAGGTCAGTAGGTGCAGAAGTTGAACACTAGGTGGCGCGTCATCACCCAGACCTGCCAAGGATAGGAATGCTGCTTACTCACTCAATCTTAGTGATCCTTTGGATCTTGCGAATGCTGTGTGTGTGGATATTTCAAAGAAATGAAGTATCGGAGTGGGGTGGGTGATCACTATGCCCTGGGGAGTTATGTTTGGGCTCCCCCTCCCCCTCCCCCTCCCCCCTCCCCCTCCCCCTCCCCCTCCCCCTCCCCCTGGCAGAACCTCACAAAAAATTCAATTCAAACATGACTATCAATCTACTGCGAGGCGGCGGAACAGGGGAAAAAGCACCAAACGGGGTTACCTATCCATCTCCCTCTCCCCGTTTCAAGGTAGAGCATCACAGAAATCTCGATTCGTACACCGTCATCCATCCATCCTGAGGCAGAACATCAGAAAAATCACCAAACATGATTACTTATTTCTTTATTGCAAGGCAGAGCATCAGAAAAAATCTAAAATTCCTACATCATTATCTAACTCTTCATTCATTCACTCAATCATTCATTCATTCCTTCATTCACTGAGAGGCAGAAATCTCAGTTCAAACACGATTATCTATCATCTATTGATTGATCAATCGATCTATCAATCTAGAACATCAGGAAAATCATGAATCAAAAGCAATGATTGATTTGTTCATTGTGAGGCAGAGTACCAGAAACGCCATGATTCAAACATGATTATTTCAGGGGCGGTGCTGGGGCTTAGTAGGCTGAGCCTTTCCCTGAGGCACAAGCAGGCAGGCATCTCTTATGGGCGTGCTTTTGCCCCTGCACACACGTGGGAGATGCGGAACAAGCTCCTGCCTTCTGGCTTCAGAGCAGAGCGACCCAGCCATTTGGGGAGTGGAGTGAGCCGGCAGATGGAAGACCTTCCTTTCTCTCTGTAACTGCCACAATAAATGAAAATCATGTCTCTTTCACACATTTACATTTGCACTCAGGCGATATGGTACTGTATTCCCATCCCCCCCCTCCACCCCCCCCCCAACACACACTAGCAGGGAGCTGGATTTCATGGAGCGCAGCCAGGACTCAAACCGCTGCTTTCTCCAAAGGGATGCCTATGTCAGGGGTGGGTGGTGTGTGAATCCACAGCACGACGATGACTATTTTTTTTTTTCTTAATCAAGGTTGGTATTACAGACAGACATCCTCCTTATAATCCTAATTTGCAATCATCCATGCCACACACACTGGGGGTGGGGGTGGGGGTGGGGGCGGGGGCGGGGCGCGGAAGGTGGGAGAAGTCATTTGAACTCAAAATGGAGTCTTTAGTGCCAGAGTATCAAGAGCCATTTTGAATCAAAAAGGAAGGTCAATAGGTGCAGAAATTGAACACTGGGTGGCGGGTCAGCACCCAGGCCTACCGTGGGGGAAGAGAGCTGCTTGCTCACTCAGTCGTAGTGATCTTTGGAAATCTGAAAAATGCTATGGGGGAAAAATATCGGAGTGAGGCAGTTGTGTGGGGGGGGTGTCATTATGTCCTGGTGAGTTACGTTTGGGATGCCTGCCACTTTGAGTTCTGCTTGGCGGCTCTGCTTAACATACAGCTTCCCATGAATAGATCCTTGGAGAACCTTTTCCTTATATGAAGGGAGACAGATGACATAGATAGGAGAGCCAGGAGCCAGTGGATGAAAAATCTCCCTCCCTCCCAACATGGTTATCTATCTATCTATCTATCTATCTATCATGTATCTATCTAGAACATCCGAAAAAAATCACGATTCACAAATGAATATTGAGGCTGGCGCCGCGGCTCACTAAGCTAATCCTCCGCCTAGTGGCGCCGCCGGCACACCGGGTTCTAGTCCCGGTTGGGATGCCGGATTCTGTCCCGGTTGCCCCTCTTCCAGGCCAGCTCTCTGCTGTGGCCAGGGAGTGCAGTGGAGGATGGCCCAAGTCCTTGGGCCCTGCACCCCACGGGAGACCAGGAGAAGCACCTGGCTCCTGCCTTTGGATCAGCACGGTGCGCTGGCCGCGGTGGCCATTGGAGGGTGAACCAACGGCAAAGGAAGACCTTTCTCTCTCTCTCTCTCTCTCTCTCTCACTGTCCACTCTGCCTGTCAAAAAATAAATAAAAATTTTAAAAGAATATTGATTTATCTGGAGGCAGAGCATCAAAAAGTACCCTTCCTTCCTTCCAAGGCAGAGTACCAGAAAAATCATGCATTTGGACTCAAAATGGAATCTTTAGTACCAGGAGAGCGAGAGCCATTTTGAATCTAAAAGGAAGGTCACTAGGTGCAGAAATTGAACACTAGGTGTTCTAAATCAATCAAGCCATCTTAAGAAATAAGTGCCCCACAGTAGCTGGGACTGGACCAGATCAAGACATCTTAGCAAGAAGGAGGAAGAGCCCACACTCCGATATAAGATGCTGATGTTCCAAATGGTGGTTTTTTTTTTTTTTTTTTTTTTTTTTTTGGCAGGCAGAGTGGATAGTGAGAGAGAGAGAGAGAGAGAGAGAGACAGAGAGAAAGGTCTTCCTTTGCCGTTGGTTCACCCTCCAATGGCCGCCACGGCCAGCGCGCTGCGGCTGGCGCACTGCGCTGATCCGATGGCAGGAGCCAGGTGCTTCTCCTGGTCTCCCGTGGGGTGCAGGGCCCAAGCACTTGGGCCATCCTCCACTGCACTCCCTGGCCACAGCAGAGAGCTGACCTGGAAGAGGGGCAACCGGGACAGAATCTGGCGCCCTGACCGGGACTAGAACCCGGTGTGCCGGCGCCGCAAGGCGGAGGATTAGCCTAGTGAGCCGCGGCGCCGGCTTTTTTTTTTTTTTTTTTTTTTTTTTCTCTTTAAAGAGCTTCTCCAGGGAACCTGTCTTCAGGAATTTTTCTTTCATAAGATCTATTTATTAGAAAGGAAGAAAGGTTGATTTTTTTTTATTTACATATTGGAATGAGTTATAGAGAGGCAGAGACAGAGACAGAGTCTTCCATCCCCTGGTTCACCTCCAGATGGCTGCTATGGCTGGAGCTATGCTGATCCAAAGCCAGGAGCCAGGAGCTTCTTCCAGGTCACCCACATGGGTGCAGGGGCCCAAGGACTTGGGCCATCTTCTGCTGCTTTCCCAGGCCATAGCAGAGAGCTGGATTGGCCCCAATACAGTGCAATCTTCATTTTTTTTTTTTAAATTTAAAAGATTTATTTATTTGGGGCTGGTGCTGCAGTGCAGCGGGTTAACACCCTGGCCTGAAGCACCAGCATCCCATAGGAGTGCCATCAGACAGAAGACCTCTCTCTGCCTCTCCTCTCTCTGTGTGACTCTGACTTTCAAGTAAATAAATAAATCTTTAAGAAAAATTGATTTATTTATTTATTCACTTGAAAGAGTTACACACACAGAGAGAGGAGAGGCAGAGAAAGTGAGAGAGGTCTTTTGTCTGATGGTTCACTCCCCAATGGGCTGCAATGGCTGGAACTGTGCTGATCTGAAGCCAGGAGCCAGGAGCTTCTTCTGGGTCTCCCACAGGGGGTATAGAGGCTCAAGGGCTTGGGCCATCTTCCACTGCTTTCCCAGGCCATAGCAGAGAGCTGGATTGGAAGAGGAGCAGCCGGGACTCAAACTGGTGCACATATGGGATGCTGGCGCTTCGGGCCAAGGCGTTAACCTGCTGCACCGCAGCGCCGGCCCCCAGTGCAATCTTTCTTTAAAAAAAAAAAAAAAAAAAACTTAAGGGAACTCGGCTCAGCTGTGACTCCGTGATCTGCTAATATGAGATCTATTTCCAGTCTCTCCTCCTCCATTTCCAATCCAGCTCCTTGTTAATTCACCTGGAAAGCCACGGGAAGATTGACCCACTACTTGGACCAGCTGGGAGAAGTGGAACAGATGAAGCTCCCGGCACCTGCCTCCTGGATTTGCCCTGGCCACCCAGAGCCCATCCAGCACAGATGGAAGATCTCTCTTCCTCTCCCAACCCTCAGCCTGTTACCCCATAACTTTTCCACATACATAAGAGTAAATTAATTTTAAAAAGAATTGGCTAACTAAATCTCTGAAAGGGAGGGGGGGGATGGGCTGGCCCTGGGGCATAGTAGGTTAAGCATCTGCCTGCCTGTGTGTGTGGCTCCACACTCTGATATGAGATACTGATGTCCCAAATGGTGTCTTTTTTTTTTTTTTTTTTAAAGAGCTTCTCCAGGGTACCTGACTTCAGGAATTTTTCTTTTATAAGATCTATTTATTTGAAAGAAAGGAAGGAAGGAAAGGTTTATTTATTTATTTATTTAAAACAGAGTTACAGAGAGGCAGAGGCAGAGAGAGACAGAGTCTTCCGTCCCCGGGTTCACTCCCCAGCTGTGCTGCTCCGAAGCCAGGAGCCAGGAGCCAGGAGCTTCTTCCCAGTCTCCCACGTGGGAGGCCATAGCAGAGAGCTGGATTGGCCCCAGTACAGTGTAATCTTAAAAAAAAAAAAAAAAAAAAAAAAAAAGTCTTGGGCTGGCGCCATGGCTCACTAGGCTAATCCTCTGCCTGCAGCGCTGGCACACCGGGTTCTAGTCCCAGTTGGGGCACCGGATTCTGTCCCGGTTGCTCATCTTCCAGTCCAGCTCTCCGCTGTGGCCCGGGAAGGCAGTGGAGGATGGCCCAAGTCCTTGGGCCCTGCACCTATAAGGGAGACCAGGAGAAGCACCTGGCTCCTGGCTTCGGATCGCTGTGGTGCAACGGCCACAGCAGCCCTTGGCGGGTGAACCAACGGAAAAGGAAGACCTCTCTCTCTCTCTCTCTCTCTCTCACTGTCCACTCTGCCTGTCAAAAAAAAAAAAAATCTTAAGGGGGCTCAGCTCAGCTGTGACTCCGTGATCCGCTAATATGAGGTCTATTTCCAGTCCCTCCTCCTCCATTTCCAATACAGCTCCTTGCTAATTCACCTGGAAAGCCACGGGAAGATTGACCCACTACTTGGACCAGCTGGGAGATGTGGAACAGATGAAGCTCCCGGCACCTGCCTCCTGGATTTGCCCTGGCCACCCAGAGCCCATCCAGCAGATGGAAGATCTCTCTTCCTCTCCCAACTCTCAGCCAGTCACCCCACAACTCTTTCACATAAATAAGAGTACATTAAATTTAAAAGAGAATTGGCCAACTAAGTCTCTGAAGGTGGGGGGGTTGGGCTGACCCTGGGGCATAGTAGGTTAAGCATCTATCTGTGGCTCCAGTTTGAGATGGAAGGACTCTCTGTAACTCTGACTCTCCAGAAAAAAAAAAAAGATAAAAATCTTAAAAAGAATTATTATTATTATTATTATCATTATTAGGGGGCCTGTGCTGTGGTGTAGCAGGTAAAACTGCCACAAGCAGTGCCGGCATCCCATATGGGCTCCCATTCGAATCCCATCCCAGCAGGCTGCTCTCTGCTACGGTCTGCAAAAACAGTAAAAGGAGGCCTGAGTCCTTCTGCCTCTGCACTCCCACGGGAGACACGGAAAAAGCTCAGGCTCCTGGGTTCGTATCGGTGCAACTCAGGGTGTTTCAGCCACCTGGGATGTGAACTGGTGCGTGGGAGACCTCTGCCTCTCTGTAACTCTGCCTGAAAAAATAAATATCTAAAAAAAAAAAAAAAAGGATTAGAAGTGAAAATTGTGATAAAATATTGACCATGTAGAGGGAGGAGATTCAGACAACGGGCATGGCATGTGACACAACATGAAAAAAATCACAGCTTAGCCGGCGCCGTGGCTCAATAGGCTAATCCTCCACCTTGCGGCGCCGGCACACCGGGTTCTAGTCCCGGTTGGGGCGCCGGATTCTGTCCCGGTTGCCCCTCTTCCAGGCCAGCTCTCTGCTATGGCCAGGGAGTGCAGTGGAGGATGGCCCAGGTGCTTGGGCCCTGCACCCCATGGGAGACCAGGAAAAGCACCTGGCTCCTGGCTCCTGCCAGGATCAGCGCGGTGCGCCGGCTGCAGCGGCGGCCATTGGAGGGTGAACCAGCGGCAAAGGAAGACCTTTCTCTCTCTGTCTCTCTCTCTCACTGTCCACTCTGCCTGTCAAAAAAAAAAAAAAATCACAGCTTGCTTCTTTTTCTTAAAGGAAGATTGCAAGGCAGAGTGAGTGGGGCAGGTGGTCATTATGCCCTTGTGAGTTATGCTTGGGATGCACACACCCCACGGAGAAGTGCTGCTTTAGGTTCTGCCTGGCTGCTCTGCTAAACATATAGTTTCTGATGAATAGATCCTGGGAGTACCTTCTCCTTTTCACACACACACACACACACACACACACACACACCCCTACCTCCCTACCTCCTTCCCTGCCTTTCCTCTCTGTAAGTCTACATTCTAAATCAATCAAGCCAAGACATCTTAGCAGGAAGGAGGAAGAGCCCACACTGATCTGAGAAGCTGCTGTCCCAAACGCTGGATTTTTTTTTTTTCCTTTTAAAGAGCTTCTTCAGGGTGCCTGTCATGTATCGGGGTACACCTGATATATGACAGCAGAATCTGCCTTAACCCGCTGTGTTACCACACTGGTCCTGGCATCACAACATGTATGAATGAAGCCTTTTACCACCTTTTACTACCTGTCCCTGTGCTGTAGCTGAGAAACTGAACTGAGAAAACATCATATTACACAGGAGATTGCACTTACCCTGGCTGTTACATTCAGGGTTCATGTGATCAGGTGACAGAATGTGTGTGTGTGTGTGTGTGTGTGTGTGTGTGTGTAAAATCCCAAATCCTGATGATGAATGACAAAAACAATTGAGGTGGGGTGTTTTGTGGCATGGTTGGATTAGCGGTTGCTTGAGATGTTGGCATCTCACACCAGAGTGCCAAGTCGGGTCCTGGGTACTCTATATGCTTCTGAATCGAGCTTCCTGCTAATGGGTCTGGAAAGGCAGCAGTGGATGGCTGAAGTAGATGAATGGAAGCAGATTTCATAATATAAAGACACTGGTGAGACCGGCATTGTGGTGCAGCAGGTACAGCTGCCGCCTGTGACCCCAGCATCTCATATGGGCACCAGTTTGAGTCTTAGCCACTCCAGTTCCAATCCAACTCCCTGATAATGGCCTGGGGGGTGGTATCAGAGGCTATCCCAAGTCTTAGGCACCTGGAAGAAGCTCCTGGTTCCTGGGTTCATCATGGCCCAGCCCTGGCCATGGTGGCCATTTGTGGGAGTGTACCAGATGTCTCACCTTCTCTCTCTCTCTCTCTCTCTCTATATATATATATATATATATATATATCATCTCTATCATCTCTATCTCTATCTCTGTTTTTAACCTTTCACATAAGCAAGCAAATAGGCTAACACAGAAGGATCTGTGAACAGAGATGCATCTGGCAGCAGCCTTGTATGTTCTGGCCAAAGAACAACTGGTAAGTTAAACATGCCTGTGGATGGGCTCATGGTGGAATACACCAGTGTGCACCTATGCCCAGGAAGAAAAAGAAAAAAAAAATATTGGTGCCTTCCTAGTTATAAAATATTCTCTGGATAAGCTAAGATGTTCCAAGGTTGGAGCAAAAGGGCAGGGAGGAAAGCTGTGTTCCTGGCATCCCTGGCCAGTTATTTCACTCCCCTGCCCCGTGCCCTCTTCCTAGGCCAGAGTCAGGGCAGAGGTGCCCATGGGGACAGAGGTGGGGGGAGGACACACACCCTCCCAGAATGGATCTTATCCTATCCTGCCACTGTGATGACTTTGCAAGGCACAGCTGAAGAGAGAAACTGGTAGCCTGGCCTTGGGAATCTACTTGCCACACCCACCCACCCTCAATGACTTGGAATCTGCCTCATTCAATTGGCTTCATTCAAATGCAGAAGAAACAGCCCCGAGCTTTTCTCTGTGAATGGGTTTCCTTTTCTCTTCTCCTCAGCTCCCCCACCTCGGGTCTTTGTCAGTGAATGGCCAACTTTCCCTGCTCCGCCAGAATGCTGCCTTTCTGGGGCAAAGGTCAGTCAGTCCTCTTAGCCCTGGAAACCATGACAGCGACCACAGCTGAAACCCTGACTTGAAGGCTGACATCTTTCTTTATGGCCTGGGGTGTGTTTGCTTAAGATAGAGCGTGCACATGTGTCTTTCAGAGGAGACAGACCCAGTGCAGTGGAATGCTGAGCAGATTCTCTTGCCGTTCTGGAATTCTGGTAGTCACAGGACAGAAGGCTAGCAGGGGATGATTTTGACAACAGACAGACAGACAGACAGACAGACACCTCTGCTGAACTGTGCTTGCTCTGGGGAGGAGGGGCAGATTATGGTCATTCGCCTTTGGGTTTCACAAGCACTTCTCACTCTCCCACCTGCTTCCCGTGGAAATCCACAGTCCCCCTCTGTGAGCCCAGGGCATCAGTGAGTGACCTCACGTGCCTTCTCACCACCCTAACACAAGAGGTAGTTGGACAAATGTGAAGGAACCCCAGAGAAGATCTCCACAGAGGAAGACTTGTTATGGCACGATGAGTGGGCAGGCGAGGTGGGGTTGAGGGCCCCGTAGGGGGATATGGCTGTCGTTGGGCAAATAGGAAGGGTACTGTCTGACAAATACCCCAAAGTGTTTAGGCTCCTGCTGAGCATGTGGGAGATCTGGATGCAGTCTCTGACCCAGCTCCAGCCCGTGTGTGTGTGTGTGTGTGTGTGTCCCTCTCCCTCCTTATTTTAAAAATAAAAATAGGACTACAGCAACGAACGTGACCGTGACGTGAGTGTACCGAATGTCATGGAACTGTGCAGTCGAACGTGTTTCCGACGGGAGTGGATTTCACATCAGCGAGGAAGTTTTCTGGCTTTGTCGAGTGGGGATGTGAGGGATGTGAAAATCTGACAGTGCAGCCATTTGGAGCATCAGAAAAGAAGTGAACGAGGACTGTAAATGACTGTGGGTCCTGTGACAAAGAGTGAAAGGAGATTTTCAACTTGTAAAATCCACATGCCGGGGGGGGGGGGGGGCGGCGCCATGGCTCACTAGGCTAATCCTCCGCCTGCGGCGCCGGCACACCGGGTTCTAGTCCCAGTCGGGGTGCCGGTTCTGTCTGGGTTGCTCCTCTTCCAGTCCAGCTCTCTGCTGTGGTTGCCTGGGAGTTCAGTGGAGGATGGCCCAGATCCTTGGGCCCTGCACTCCCCTGGGAGACCAGGAGGAAGCACCTGGCTCCTGGCTTCGGATCGGCACAGTGTGCCAGCCGCAACGCACCGGCCGCAGCAGCCACTTGGGGGGTGTGAACCAACGGAAAAAGGAAGACCTTTCTCTCTGTCTCTCTCTCTCACTGTCTAACTCTGCCTGTCAAAAAAAAAAAAAAAAAAAAAACACCATACCCTGGCACCTGGCATGTGCCTGCATGCTATACATCCGGGTGCCTGCTTTGAGTCTGGCTACCCACATTCTGGCTTCCCGATGATACACATCCTGGGAGGCAGCACGTGATGTCACGAGTGCCCCCCCCCCTCCACTGGGTAGCGTTTCTGGCTCCTGGCTTTGACCAGGCCCAGCCTTGGCTCTTTGTTGCGGGCATTTGTGGAGTGAACCGGTGGATACAAAGTCTACTTAGACCTCTCCCACCCACACCGTCGTAGCTGTTACACCCTGAATTATGTGTCATTTCATGATTCCTCTTGACTTCTTGCCTGTGTTCCATTTGCTTAGTTCTCTGTTGGCCTGCTTGTTCATTCTGTAGGGAGGGGAGGTAAAGGTGTTTTTTTTTTTTTTTTTTTTTTTTTTTTTTTTTTTTTTGACAGGCAGAGTGGACAGTGAGAGAGAGAGAGAGAGAAAGGTCTTCCTTTGCCGTTGGTTCACCCTCCAATGGCCGCCGCTGCAGCCGGCGCACCGTGCTGATCCGATGGCAGGAGCCAGGAGCCAGGTGCTTTTCCTGGTCTCCCATGGGGTGCAGGGCCCAAGCACCTGGGCCATCCTCCACTGCACTCCCTGGCCATAGCAGAGAGCTGGCCTGGAAGAGGGGCAACCGGGACAGAATCCGGCGCCCCGACCGGGACTAGAACCCGGTGTGCCGGCGCCACAAGGTGGAGGATTAGCCTATTGAGCCATGGCGCCGGCCGTAAAGGTGTTTTGATATATGTACATCTACATTTGCCAGAGGAAGTCGGTTCTGTCCGCATCCTAAGAGAAGTTCACAAAATTCCCTAGTCTGTGGTAGTGTGGTGACACAAGATTGGTGCCGCTGCTGTATATGGTCACTCGGATGTTCCGTGTCTCACAGAGATTTTGTCAAAGGCAGCGATAGGTAGGACAGACGAGGAGCCGTGGGACAGCCGCCACTAGTACGTTCCTTCATTTTGGCGGTGTTGTGAGGGAATTTGCAAAGGTGGGCATATTGTAGAGCATGTTGTAGAGAGCTGTAGTTTGAAGAGGCGGGGAGTGAAACCAGCAGATGGAATCAATCTCTCTCTCTCTGTGTTTCTCTCTACCTCCCCCCACCCCACACACACTTTACCTTTCCGATTCAGAAATAAATAAATGAATCTTAAAACTTGAAGAAATAATGTGTGGTGGGCGTTCGGATCAACGGTTAGAGTTTTCGGCATGGGGCGCTCCCGTCTCATGCAGTGGAGCATGGGTTCGATTCCTGAGTCTCCTCTGATTCAAGCTTTGTGCAGAGGCATGCCCTGGGAGGCAGCAGGTGAGGTTTCAAGTACTTGGCTCCCTGACATCCATGTGTGGGGATTGTTAGAAAGCCCCACGGTGAAAAAAATAGAGTCAGACGCTATTGGGTGTGAGTGACGGGAACTGTCAGGGCTGCACCCCAGAGTCTCCACTGGTGGGGAGCTAGAGTCATACTGGAGTAAAAAATCCAATCCTGGCTGGCGCCGCGGCTCAACACCGGGTTCTAGTCCCGGTCGGGGCACCGGATTCTGTCCCGGTTGCCCCTCTTCCAGGCCAGCTCTCTGCTGTGGCTAGGGAGTGCAGTGGAGGATGGCCCAAGTCCTTGGGCCCTGCACCCCATGGGAGACCAGGAGAAGCACCTGGCTCCTGCCATCGGATCAGTGCGGTGCGCCGGCCGCAGCGCGCCAGCCGCGATGGCCATTGGAGGGTGAACCAATGGCAAAGGAAGACCTTTCTCTCTGTCTCTCTCTCTCTCTCACTGTCCACTCTGTCTGTCAAAAAAAAAAAAAAAATTTTTTTTTTAAATATCCAATCCAGGTACTCCAATGGGAGAGGCGGATCATCTTATGATTACTTGAAGATAGTTGAAGATTCAACCCCACAATCGATCACTTTCTTTTCACTTTTTAATGGATTACATATTTATTGGAGAGGCAGCATTACAGAGACAGGGAAGGAGAGAAGGAGGAGGAGAATGAGAGAGAGAGAGAGAGAGAGAGAGATGCAAGCATTGTGGGGCATCTGGTTAAGCTGGATCAGTCCTGGACCAGGTGGCAGGCACTCAAACCCATGCTGCTGTGGGATGCCAGCGTTGCAGGCAGAGACTTGAGACCAAGGAACCGCTTCCTAGGGCCCTGAGGTTGCCACTGCCTGCGATGCCAGAGTCCAACTCCCTGCTAATGTGCTTGGGAAGATAGCTAAAGATGGCCTGAGTGCTTGGGCCCCTGCACCTATATGGGAGACCTTGGTGAAGTTCCAAGCTCCTGGGTTTGGCCTGGCCCAGCCCAGGCTGTTGTAGTTCCATTTGTGGGAGTGAACCGACTGTCTCTGTAACTGCCTTTTGAGTAAATCGATACAGGAGAACCTGGTTGGTGACAGACATCTTAGAGACTACCGGTTATTTTTAAGCAGGAGGTTTCTGGGAATAAAGCGGATACTGTCGATAGCCCTACCTGGACTCTCTTTGGGCAGGTCTCTGTGGATGTGGAGTTGATGGGGAGGGAGGGAGGGAGGGAGGATCCAGTGTGAAATTTCTGCTTCCCTTCATCTCCTCTTCACCGGGCCCTCCCTCACTCCGCAAGCTGAGCCGAGCCGAGTCTCTCTTGCCTGAGGCTCGCGCACCACCTAGCGGCCACAGTATTGAACATGGGTTTGGTGAGGGAGAGCTAAGATGGAGTCACAACTTTCCGGGCTGGCGGGCGGTTGGGGGTGGGGGCTTGTTTGGCGTGGGCTGGGTGTGGAGCACCTTTGGACTTCCTCCTTTGGAAGCTGCTGGCATGCCTTTGGGTGGGGCTGGCCCATGTGGGACTGGAGACTGGGGTCGGTCGGTCTCCCCCCCCCCAAGTCTCCCCTTCTTCACCTGGAAAGGTGGAAGAAGAAAGTTGTTTGTTCTGAACGACATCGACCCCGGATTTTGTCCCTGTAGGAAACCATAGACATGACTGCCCTGTGGATTTTCTGACTTGGGTGCCTGGATAAAAAAAAAGAAAGAAAGAAAGAAAGAAAGAAAGAAAGAAAGAAAGAAAGAAAGAGACCTAGTGTCTGGGTCTTCTTCTCCCTTAAGGAGACTATGGCCCAGGCCTGACCTCTAATTGGATCAGTCAACCCCCCTCTCACCCGTGCTGTAGTTCCCTTGACTGAATTTTTCTCATTGTCCCCCGTGCCTGCGGCTTTGGCTGCCACACGTAGAGAATGATATCTACCCCAAAAGGAAGGCCTCAAAGGCCGCCTGAGGAGCGATGTTTCTCTGTGATCTACTTCTGTCTGTTGCTCCTCATCCCCCCCCCAATCCCAGTCCCAGGGGAGTGAGCCTTGGGAGCCAGAAGACTTCTTCCCCCAGGTGGGTTCCAGAGACCTGACATCCCTCCCTGCCCTGGTGTTCCAGGGTGGTCAAGCTGCAGTCAAAATGTGTGTATGGTGCACTGGTTTATTTTGGTATGTCATTGGGACACACACACACACGTAGCTCTGAAGGGCTCTCTCCATTTCCACACACATGCATACACGTACACACAGGTCTGACTGGGTGTGTTGTTTGTCTGGAACACTTGGAAGGCCATTTTAGGGGCAGTGCCTTCCCAGGCAGAGAGGAGAGTGGATGAGAACTTCTCAGGAGCAAAACCCCTCTTGGAATGGGAGGGTGAGTTGTGCTGCGGTATCTCCCGGGATGCGGTGACTGGCTCTCCCCTGCCTCTTTCTGTGCCTCACCGGAGGGAGCAGAAGCTTCTTGTGGGCTGAGCTGGATCCTGTGTGCCCAGACGCTGCTCACTGTGCAGCCATTTCTGCTCATGTGCTGGGAAGGGGAAGGCAGGCCAGGCTCCTGTCCTGTTTCCCAGAGACCCAGTCTGCTCTCTTCCTTCTCTGACCCCTGCCTGCTGATGGGGAGCAGAGTAAAGTGTGCTCTCTCTCTCTCTCTCTCTCTCTCTCTCTCTCTCCCTCTCTCTCTCTCTCTCCCTCTCCCTCTCCCTCTCCCTCTCTCTGCTTGCTCTCTCTGGGAGACTGTCTGTTCTCCCCTTCTTTCACATCTCTGACCCACTGCCATTCCACCTCCTTTCTGTCCCCAAAAGAGCTCAGTGGCTCCCCTAAGATCTTAGAAGAAAGACAAATAGAGGCCGGTGGGCACAGTGGCTCACTAGGCTAATCCTCTGCCTGCGGCGCCGGCACACCGGGTCCTAGTCCTGGTTGGGGCACTGGATTCTGTCCCAGTTGCTCCTCTTCCAGGCCAGCTCTCTGCTGTGGATAGGGAGTGCAGTGGAGGATGGCCCAGGTGCTTGGGCCCTGCACCCCATGGGAGACCAGGAAAAGCACCTGGCTCCTGGCTCCTGCCAGGATCAGCGCGGTGCGCCGGCTGCAGCGGCGGCCATTGGAGGGTGAACCAACGGCAAAAGGAAGACCTTTCTCTCTCTGTCTCTCTCTCTGTCCACTCTGCCTGTCAAAAAAAAAAAAAAAATGTGTGTATGGTGCACTGGTTTATTTTGGTATGTCATTGGGACACACACACACACACACACACACGTAGCTCTGAAGGGCTCTCTCCATTTCCACACACATGCATACACGTACACACAGGTCTGACTGGGTGTGTTGTTTGTCTGGAACACTTGGAAGGCCATTTTAGGGGCAGTGCCTTCCCAGGCAGAGAGGAGAGTGGATGAGAACTTCTCAGGAGCAAAACCCCTCTTGGAATGGGAGGGTGAGTTGTGCTGCGGTATCTCCCGGGATGCGGTGACTGGCTCTCCCCTGCCTCTTTCTGTGCCTCACCGGAGGGAGCAGAAGCTTCTTGTGGGCTGAGCTGGATCCTGTGTGCCCAGACGCTGCTCACTGTGCAGCCATTTCTGCTCATGTGCTGGGAAGGGGAAGGCAGGCCAGGCTCCTGTCCTGTTTCCCAGAGACCCGGTCTGCTCTCTTCCTCCTCTGACCCCTGCCTGCTGATGGGGAGCAGAGTAAAGTGTGCTCTCTCTCTCTCTCTCTCTCCCTCTCTCTCTCTCTCTCCCTCTCCCTCTCCCTCTCTCTGCTTGCTCTCTCTGGGAGACTGTCTGTTCTCCCCTTCTTTCACATCTCTGACCCACTGCCATTCCACCTCCTTTCTGTCCCCAAAAGAGCTCAGTGGCTCCCCTAAGATCTTAGAAGAAAGACAAATAGAGGCCGGCGGGCACAGTGGCTCACTAGGCTAATCCTCTGCCTGCGGCGCCGGCACACCGGGTCCTAGTCCTGGTTGGGGCACTGGATTCTGTCCCAGTTGCTCCTCTTCCAGGCCAGCTCTCTGCTGTGGATAGGGAGTGCAGTGGAGGATGGCCCAAGCCCTTGGGCCTTGCACACATAATGGAGACCAGGAGGAAGCATCTGGCTCCTGGCTTCAGATCGGTGCAGCGCTCCGGCCATAGCAGCCATGGGGGGGGGGTGAACCAACGGAAGGAAGACCTTTCTCTCTGTCTCTCTCTCACTGTCTAACTTTGCCTGTCAAAAAAAAAAAAAAGACAGAAATTTAAAGTTAGCTAGTGGGAGCTAGGCAGCATTGTAGCACAACATGTTAAAGACAACGTCAGCGGGAGATGGGCCAAGTAGTTGTGTCCTTGTCACCCATAAGGGTGGCCCAGATGGAGCTCCTGGCTGCTGGCTTTGGCCTAGCCCAGCCTCAGCTGCTGTGGGCATTTGGGAAGTGAAGATATCTCCCTCCCTCCCTCCCTCCCTCCCTCCCTCTCTCTCTCTCTCCCCCCACCTCTCCTACCTCTCCTCTCTCCCCTCTCTCTCTATCCTTCTCTTTATGTCACTGCATTTCACATGAAAAAGAAAAAAATGGCATAAATCAATGTATCTCTCCAAGAAGCATACAAAGCTGGGCAGGTTTGTTGTGCTTCCACCCTGCCTCCCGGTCTTCCAGTGGTGACCCTTCACATTTCCTTCCAACTCCTGGTGGTGGAAGGAGACACACAGCGAGGAGATACTGGGCCATCCTTTATAACAGTACTACCTAGGGAGGGCCGTCCCGGCTGGAGACAGTGATTGCATTGAAGAAAGTGAGTGTGTGAGTGTGACTGTGAGTGTGTGCCTGTGTTCCTGTCTGGCCCAGCTCCCAGCTCCCGGGAAGCCCTCCCTCTCATCATTGGCTGAGATTTCTGGAGAGCCAGGCCTGGAGAAATATGGCCCAAGGGGGTGTGTGTGTGTGTGTGTGTGTGTGGTGAGTGTGGGGGAATCTGGAGCTGACCCACGGGCCTGGGACCCAGTGTCATTCCTCATTCACCTTCCTCCCTCAGCCTCCTCTGCCCTGCCCTTCATCTCCCCCTTCCTCCCCACCCACCCCGCCGAGAGACCCAAATCTCTCTACGGCGATCCTCGCGCGCCACCTAGCGACCACAGTATCAGATCGGGCACGGTGGCCGGTGAAAGCCAAAATGCGCTGGCGTCTAAATAGAGCGTCCTGAGTATCGCGAGACTTCGGGGTGGAGGCTGCGCAGTGGTTGGGGGCCTGTTTAGCACATGCGCGGTGTGGAGCACAGGCGAGCTTTCTGCTGTGGGGGCGGGGGGGGGGCATTTTTCTCTGGGCTGGGGCGCTGCCGCCGCCGCCGCAGCTGCCGCGAGAGGGGTGGGAAGCTGGCCGGGTGCGGGGAGCGGGCCGTGACTGGGGATGGGCTCTCGGGTCCTTGGGCGCCACCCTGGGTGATCTGAGTCCCCTGTGGGTTACCGTTTCGCGTCTTTCTTTCTCTTTCTTTCTTTCTTTCTCTCTCTCTCTCTCTCTCTCTCTCTCCTCTCTTTCTTTCTTTCTTTCTTTCTTTCTTTCTTTCTTTCTTTCTTTCCTTCCTTCCTTTCCTTCCTTCCTTCCTCTCGTTCTTTTTCCTTTCTTTTATGTTCTCTTTCTCAGTTTATTCCCTGTTGTCTCTTGCTCTCGTGCTGTTTCCCGCTCGTCCGTGTGTCTGTCCGCCTCCTTCTAGCTTCTTTCTCTTTCTTCCGACTTTATTTCTCACTCCCCCCTTGACTTGATATTCTTTGTCCTTTCTTATTTTTTCTCCCCACTTGCTCTCTCTCTCTCTCGTCTTTTTAAATCTTCATGCTTTCTCCTCTCTTCCTTATTTTGGTTTCATTTTTTGTCTCCTACCTTCCCTCATGCGTTTCCTCTCTTGTCGTGTCCTCACGTCCTCACGGTTTTCTTTCTAAACTTCCATTCCTTCTTTCCCCCATCTTTTACGTTTTCTTTCTCTCAGTTTTTGTCTTTCTGTTCGGTCCTCCTTTTTTTCTTCTTCTCCAACTTTTTTTTTTTACATTCACTCTTTCTGTTTCTCTCTCCCTAGTGTTCTTTCAATGTTTTCCCCTCTTTTTAATTCTCTCTGCTGCTCTCTCGTCTTTTCTTCTTCCTTTCCTTTCCTTTCCTTTCCTTTCCTTTCCTTTCCTTTCCTTTCCTTTCCTTTCCTTTCCTTTCCTTTCCTTTCCTTTCCTTTCCTTCCTTCACCTTTGGGTGGCCAAGTGGACTTTTTAAGAAGTCAATTCTTATGTGAATGTGATATCAATGCAAAGAGAAGAGGTTCTATGTAGTTCATAGATACAAAAAATAAGAATATGACACACTACACTCCCCTCCCCCCCCATTTTTTTAAACTTCTGTGTAAATAGTGATCTGTGGAGTGCATCCCCACGTGCCCAGGCAATAGTGAAGCCCATGGATGGCCTCTGTCACAGATGGTGTGCTGCCAGAGGATGAGCCTCCTTCCCGATGCCCCCCTCTCCCTCCCCACACACACCCCATGAGCCACGAGAAGATGCTCCTCGTGGCCAGGACAGCCCTGGGGGTCTGACAGGCTGACTCCCCGGAGCCAGGCGAGGCCAGACCCGTCTTTGGGAGGCACTTCATGCTCTGAGATTCCCAGAGTCTGCTGAGTCCCAACCCTCGGCTGTGTGGGCACCTATGCCCCACAGCCTTTGTGGTTGTGCAGACACCTGCCCCCGACCCCCTCCACACACTCTCTGCCCCCGGGCAGCCGAGAAACACGTTCTGAGCTACGATGTCGTCCCCCTGCCGCCTGGATGCATCCAGCTGGCTGTCCCTTGGTTCCTCGGTGTCGGTTGTCGGACTCCACCTGGTGGCTGCCTTGATATGGCTGTCGCAGGCTCCGGAGCCGACAAGGGATGACAAGTGGCCGAGGAGCCCGAGACAGAGTGTGACGAAGTCCCTAAGCTGCAGGAAGGACTGTCCCTGCCCTGCTGGGACCTGGGGGCCTGATGTATTGGTCAGAGATTGGGCCTGGAGGATGGCAAGTGAGCAGGCAAAGGCTGTGGAGGGAGGCGGGCGTCGCCTCGCGCCTGAACGTGGCTAGACTGGGGTGGCGCTACTGTTGGCGGGTCGACCAGCACACCCTGTCACACTACGTACTGGTAGTGCTGCTGCCACCACCGCCACCACCTACGGGGACCGACCGGGGATGTCGATCTGTGGGTGGCAGAGGGAAGGGTGCCTTGGCCATACAGGCTTGGGACTTTGTTTTTCCTTTTCTTTCTTCGAAGTCCTTCTGCACTTGGGCCTAATTATTTGCTACTTGCCACTAAGGAAGGTCTGGATTTTTTTTTTTTTTTTCCCTTTCCAAAATCCCCCTTCAGGGAGCGATCGAAGGTCCTGGGTTGCCTTTTTTTTTTTTTTTTTTGACAGGCAGAGTGGACAGTGAGAGAGACAGAGAGAAAGGTCTTCCGTTGCCGTTGGTTCACCCTCCAATGGCCGCCACGGCCAGTGTGCTGCGGCCGACACACCGCGCTGATCCGATGGCAGGAACCAGGTGCTTCTCCTGGTCTCCCGTGGGGTGCAGGGCCCAAGCACTTGGGCCATCCTCCACTGCACTCCCTGGCCACAGCAGAGAGCTGGCCTGGAAGAGGGGCAACCGGGACAGAATCCGGCATCCCGACCGGGACTAGAACCTGGTGTGCCGGCACCGCAAGGCGGAGGATTAGCCTATTGAGCCACGGCGCCGGCCCCTGGGTTGCCTTCTGAGGGCCAGAGGCCGGTCCGCTGCAGCCCGTGTGTGAGTTCGCCTGGATGGGGCTGCCTGCCTCGTGTGGGGTGGTGGCCTGCTCATGTCCCTAGTCCCCTCCCCCACCCCAGGTCGACCAGGTGGCCAGAGGAGTGTCCTCTAACAGAGATGGGTGGCATTTTGGGGACAAGTGACCGGGTCCCCAAGCTCAGAGGTGGCTGTGTCCAGTGCATCAGCCCTGTGTCCTCTCGCGTGGACATTTTTATACTTGGAGTTGTGGTTTTGGACCTGCAGGTAGGTGCTGACACGCTGTCCTCTGGGGGGGATGGATGTGTGTCTCTGTGTGTGTGTGTGTGTGTGTGTCCACGAAGGTCGACCAGCTGCCCCGGCGGACTTGGGCTCGGGCGGGGACGGGCCCAGGGACGTCCGCGGTGGGGGGGGGATGGATGTGTGTCTCTGTGTGTGTGTGTGTGTGTGTGTGTCCACGAAGGTCGACCAGCTGCCCCGGCGGACTTGGGCTCGGGCGGGGACGGGCCCAGGGACGTCCGCGGGGGGGGGGGATGGATGTGTGTCTCTGTGTGTGTGTGTGTGTGTGTGTCCACGAAGGTCGACCAGCTGCCCCGGCGGACTTGGGCTCGGGCGGGGACGGGCCCAGGGACGTCCGCGGGGGGGGGGGATGGATGTGTGTCTCTGTGTGTGTGTGTGTGTGTGTGTGTGTCCACGAAGGTCGACCAGCTGCCCCGGCGGACTTGGGCTCGGGCGGGGACGGGCCCAGGGACGTCCGCGGGGGGGGGGGATGGATGTGTGTCTCTGTGTGTGTGTGTGTGTGTGTGTGTCCACGAAGGTCGACCAGCTGCCCCGGCGGACTTGGGCTCGGGCGGGGACGGGCCCAGGGACGTCCGCGGGGGGGGGGGATGGATGTGTGTCTCTGTGTGTGTGTGTGTGTGTGTGTGTGTCCACGAAGGTCGACCAGCTGCCCCGGCGGACTTGGGCTCGGGCGGGGACGGGCCCAGGGACGTCCGCGGGGGGGGGGGATGGATGTGTGTCTCTGTGTGTGTGTGTGTGTGTGTGTGTCCACGAAGGTCGACCAGCTGCCCCGGCGGACTTGGGCTCGGGCGGGGACGGGCCCAGGGACGTCCGCGGGGGGGGGGGATGGATGTGTGTCTCTGTGTGTGTGTGTGTGTGTGTGTCCACGAAGGTCGACCAGCTGCCCCGGCGGACTTGGGCGCTGCACAGTGCAAGCTTGGTGTGTTTTGTTTTCCAAGGAAAACGTGAGGCGGGTTTTTTTTCTTCTTAATTTATGGAGGGAGGGAGGGAGGGAGGGAGGGAGGGAGGGAGTGGGAGGGGGGGAGGACGAACAGAAGAGCAGAGTCTCTCCCATGCACTGGTTCTCTCCTGCTCCCCGAATGACCTCACCAGTCGCCCCTGGGCCGCACCTTCTGTCCTCGCGCGTCAGGTAAGAAAACAAGGACTCGCCCCGTCACCTTGGCCCCTCTTTCTTTCGACCACACTCCCGAGTTTGTTCCCCTGGAGCACTGAGCCGCCGCTCACTCGCATCACAGCTCCTCGATGCTAGGTGGCTGCCGCCTGTCTCTCGCCACTGTTTTGCAGAACGATGCTCCGGGCAAGCTCCAAGGACACCGCAGGCGGGAGGGACCGCGGCACCACATGCCACCACACCACACCACACCACACCACACCGGAGGAAGCTGCCATTTGAGTGAGTCCTTTGGCCACGTGCGGTGTTGGAGGAAGGCGTGTCTTCCCTGCTTCAACCCCTTTCCACCCCCACCCCGCCTCCTTCCTTCCTTCCTTCCTTCCTTCCTCCCTCCCTCCCTCCCTCCCTCCCTGCTCCACCCCCACCTCCCTGCGTTCCCCCCCACACCTTGCTTCTCCTGGATACCCCTTCCACAGCACCTACCCTTATCACACAGTCAGTCAATAAAGCTTTCCTCTGAGCAAATCCCGCCTGAGGCTGATGACTGGACACAGATGGGCTGTGAGGGAGGGACTCCTCCATCCCTTCCTTCCGTCTCGCTAGGAGACGCTGCCATGGTGGAGCGGCATGGTTCCGAGAGCCTACTGGGCTCTGCCGTCTTTCCTGACTCCCTCCGTCGTACCCACCCCCGGAAAAGGACTCTGCTCCATCGGCTGGATGTCTGGTGGGATCGCTCAGCCTGCACGTCTCCCACGGGACATGCCTTCACCCAGGCCTGGATTTGCGGGAGGGTCCTGCTCCTTGGTACTGTGCGTGCCTGATTGCCCCTTTGCCCGTGTTGTACCTACTGATATCTAGGAAGGAGCCATGATCATCTCTCACGATCACATCGAGACTGTGACACACACACACACACACACACACACACAGAGAGAGGGATGGATGGATAAAGAAGAGTGTGTGTGTGTTTGTGTGTGGCGATCACCGTGCTTACCCTGCCATGGGAGTGAGGGACAGTGAGGCTCACAGCATTTTTTCCTTTTTTGCTTGCACGTGTGCACCTGTTCCATCCTCTGCCGCTCTTCCAGGGCCAGAGCGCCCTGGCCCAGGCCCCATCCAGCAGATGAGAGATGGCTCTCTCCTGGCTCCCAACCCCCAACCCTGTGTAAGAATTTCCTGAAATGATTAGAAATGCAAATTGTGGCCATGTAGAGGGAGGAGATTCAGACACGTGTTGTGGCCTATGGCGTGGGACACAACATGAAGTGGGACTGCTTGTTTCTTGTTCTAAACACCACAAGGGGTAATCAGGGTTTGAAAAGGATTATTTGTGTGTTTATTGTGAGGCAGAGCATCAGAACAATCTCCATTTGAACATGATTATCCATCTCTCTCTCTCTCTCTCTCTCTCTCTCTCACACACACACACACACACACACACACTTCTCTATCCATCATTCATTTCATGTGAGGCAGGGCATCACAGAAATCCTGATTCATGATTCAAATATAGTGATTGATTTACTTGGAGGCCATTCAAACACCAGTATCTATTATCTGTGAGGCACAATGTGAGAGAAATCACAGTTCAAAAATGATTACTTATTTGGTTCACAGATATCTTCCTCCCCGTGATCTTACTTCGCCATCATGGGTGTGATATGGGGGGGGGGACAAAACAAAACAAAGCATGCAGTTGCAGTTGGACTCTTTAGTACCAGGGTGCTGGAGAGCCATTTGAAATCGAAAAAAGGTCAGTAGGTGCAGAAGTTGAACACTAGGTGGCGCGTCATCACCCAGACCTGCCAAGGATAGGAATGCTGCTTACTCACTCAATCTTAGTGATCCTTTGGATCTTGCGAATGCTGTGTGTGTGGATATTTCAAAGAAATGAAGTATCGGAGTGGGGTGGGTGATCACTATGCCCTGGGGAGTTATGTTTGGGCTCCCCCTCCCCCTCCCCCTCCCCCCTCCCCCTCCCCCTCCCCCTCCCCCTCCCCCTGGCAGAACCTCACAAAAAATTCAATTCAAACATGACTATCAATCTACTGCGAGGCGGCGGAACAGGGGAAAAAGCACCAAACGGGGTTACCTATCCATCTCCCTCTCCCCGTTTCAAGGTAGAGCATCACAGAAATCTCGATTCGTACACCGTCATCCATCCATCCTGAGGCAGAACATCAGAAAAATCACCAAACATGATTACTTATTTCTTTATTGCAAGGCAGAGCATCAGAAAAAATCTAAAATTCCTACATCATTATCTAACTCTTCATTCATTCACTCAATCATTCATTCATTCCTTCATTCACTGAGAGGCAGAAATCTCAGTTCAAACACGATTATCTATCATCTATTGATTGATCAATCGATCTATCAATCTAGAACATCAGGAAAATCATGAATCAAAAGCAATGATTGATTTGTTCATTGTGAGGCAGAGTACCAGAAACGCCATGATTCAAACATGATTATTTCAGGGGCGGTGCTGGGGCTTAGTAGGCTGAGCCTTTCCCTGAGGCACAAGCAGGCAGGCATCTCTTGTGGGCGTGCTTTTGCCCCTGCACACACGTGGGAGATGCGGAACAAGCTCCTGCCTTCTGGCTTCAGAGCAGAGCGACCCAGCCATTTGGGGAGTGGAGTGAGCCGGCAGATGGAAGACCTTCCTTTCTCTCTGTAACTGCCACAATAAATGAAAATCATGTCTCTTTCACACATTTACATTTGCACTCAGGCGATATGGTACTGTATTCCCATCCCCCCCCTCCACCCCCCCCCCCAACACACACTAGCAGGGAGCTGGATTTCATGGAGCGCAGCCAGGACTCAAACCGCTGCTTTCTCCAAAGGGATGCCTATGTCAGGGGTGGGTGGTGTGTGAATCCACAGCACGACGATGACTATTTTTTTTTTTCTTAATCAAGGTTGGTATTACAGACAGACATCCTCCTTATAATCCTAATTTGCAATCATCCATGCCACACACACTGGGGGTGGGGGTGGGGGTGGGGGCGGGGGCGGGGCGCGGAAGGTGGGAGAAGTCATTTGAACTCAAAATGGAGTCTTTAGTGCCAGAGTATCAAGAGCCATTTTGAATCAAAAAGGAAGGTCAATAGGTGCAGAAATTGAACACTGGGTGGCGGGTCAGCACCCAGGCCTACCGTGGGGGAAGAGAGCTGCTTGCTCACTCAGTCGTAGTGATCTTTGGAAATCTGAAAAATGCTATGGGGGAAAAATATCGGAGTGAGGCAGTTGTGTGGGGGGGGTGTCATTATGTCCTGGTGAGTTACGTTTGGGATGCCTGCCACTTTGAGTTCTGCTTGGCGGCTCTGCTTAACATACAGCTTCCCATGAATAGATCCTTGGAGAACCTTTTCCTTATATGAAGGGAGACAGATGACATAGATAGGAGAGCCAGGAGCCAGTGGATGAAAAATCTCCCTCCCTCCCAACATGGTTATCTATCTATCTATCTATCTATCTATCTATCATGTATCTATCTAGAACATCCGAAAAAAATCACGATTCACAAATGAATATTGAGGCTGGCGCCGCGGCTCACTAAGCTAATCCTCCGCCTAGTGGCGCCGCCGGCACACCGGGTTCTAGTCCCGGTTGGGATGCCGGATTCTGTCCCGGTTGCCCCTCTTCCAGGCCAGCTCTCTGCTGTGGCCAGGGAGTGCAGTGGAGGATGGCCCAAGTCCTTGGGCCCTGCACCCCACGGGAGACCAGGAGAAGCACCTGGCTCCTGCCTTTGGATCAGCACGGTGCGCTGGCCGCGGTGGCCATTGGAGGGTGAACCAACGGCAAAGGAAGACCTTTCTCTCTCTCTCTCTCTCTCTCTCTCACTGTCCACTCTGCCTGTCAAAAAATAAATAAAAATTTTAAAAGAATATTGATTTATCTGGAGGCAGAGCATCAAAAAGTACCCTTCCTTCCTTCCAAGGCAGAGTACCAGAAAAATCATGCATTTGGACTCAAAATGGAATCTTTAGTACCAGGAGAGCGAGAGCCATTTTGAATCTAAAAGGAAGGTCACTAGGTGCAGAAATTGAACACTAGGTGTTCTAAATCAATCAAGCCATCTTAAGAAATAAGTGCCCCACAGTAGCTGGGACTGGACCAGATCAAGACATCTTAGCAAGAAGGAGGAAGAGCCCACACTCCGATATAAGATGCTGATGTTCCAAATGGTGGTTTTTTTTTTTTTTTTTTTTTTTTTTTGGCAGGCAGAGTGGATAGTGAGAGAGAGAGAGAGAGAGAGAGAGACAGAGAGAAAGGTCTTCCTTTGCCGTTGGTTCACCCTCCAATGGCCGCCACGGCCAGCGCGCTGCGGCTGGCGCACTGCGCTGATCCGATGGCAGGAGCCAGGTGCTTCTCCTGGTCTCCCGTGGGGTGCAGGGCCCAAGCACTTGGGCCATCCTCCACTGCACTCCCTGGCCACAGCAGAGAGCTGACCTGGAAGAGGGGCAACCGGGACAGAATCTGGCGCCCTGACCGGGACTAGAACCCGGTGTGCCGGCGCCGCAAGGCGGAGGATTAGCCTAGTGAGCCGCGGCGCCGGCTTTTTTTTTTTTTTTTTTTTTTTTTTCTCTTTAAAGAGCTTCTCCAGGGAACCTGTCTTCAGGAATTTTTCTTTCATAAGATCTATTTATTAGAAAGGAAGAAAGGTTGATTTTTTTTTATTTACATATTGGAATGAGTTATAGAGAGGCAGAGACAGAGACAGAGTCTTCCATCCCCTGGTTCACCTCCAGATGGCTGCTATGGCTGGAGCTATGCTGATCCAAAGCCAGGAGCCAGGAGCTTCTTCCAGGTCACCCACATGGGTGCAGGGGCCCAAGGACTTGGGCCATCTTCTGCTGCTTTCCCAGGCCATAGCAGAGAGCTGGATTGGCCCCAATACAGTGCAATCTTCATTTTTTTTTTTTAAATTTAAAAGATTTATTTATTTGGGGCTGGTGCTGCAGTGCAGCGGGTTAACACCCTGGCCTGAAGCACCAGCATCCCATAGGAGTGCCATCAGACAGAAGACCTCTCTCTGCCTCTCCTCTCTCTGTGTGACTCTGACTTTCAAGTAAATAAATAAATCTTTAAGAAAAATTGATTTATTTATTTATTCACTTGAAAGAGTTACACACACAGAGAGAGGAGAGGCAGAGAAAGTGAGAGAGGTCTTTTGTCTGATGGTTCACTCCCCAATGGGCTGCAATGGCTGGAACTGTGCTGATCTGAAGCCAGGAGCCAGGAGCTTCTTCTGGGTCTCCCACAGGGGGTATAGAGGCTCAAGGGCTTGGGCCATCTTCCACTGCTTTCCCAGGCCATAGCAGAGAGCTGGATTGGAAGAGGAGCAGCCGGGACTCAAACTGGTGCACATATGGGATGCTGGCGCTTCGGGCCAAGGCGTTAACCTGCTGCACCGCAGCGCCGGCCCCCAGTGCAATCTTTCTTTAAAAAAAAAAAAAAAATCTTAAGGGAACTCGGCTCAGCTGTGACTCCGTGATCTGCTAATATGAGATCTATTTCCAGTCTCTCCTCCTCCATTTCCAATCCAGCTCCTTGTTAATTCACCTGGAAAGCCACGGGAAGATTGACCCACTACTTGGACCAGCTGGGAGAAGTGGAACAGATGAAGCTCCCGGCACCTGCCTCCTGGATTTGCCCTGGCCACCCAGAGCCCATCCAGCAGATGGAAGATCTCTCTTCCTCTCCCAACCCTCAGCCTGTTACCCCATAACTTTTCCACATACATAAGAGTAAATTAATTTTAAAAAGAATTGGCTAACTAAATCTCTGAAAGGGAGGGGGGGGATGGGCTGGCCCTGGGGCATAGTAGGTTAAGCATCTGCCTGCCTGTGTGTGTGGCTCCACACTCTGATATGAGATACTGATGTCCCAAATGGTGTCTTTTTTTTTTTTTTTTTTTAAAGAGCTTCTCCGGGGTACCTGACTTCAGGAATTTTTCTTTTATAAGATCTATTTATTTGAAAGAAAGGAAGGAAGGAAAGGTTTATTTATTTATTTAAAACAGAGTTACAGAGAGGCAGAGGCAGAGAGAGACAGAGTCTTCCGTCCCCGGGTTCACTCCCCAGCTGTGCTGCTCCGAAGCCAGGAGCCAGGAGCCAGGAGCTTCTTCCCAGTCTCCCACGTGGGAGGCCATAGCAGAGAGCTGGATTGGCCCCAGTACAGTGTAATCTTAAAAAGAAAAAATCTTGGGCTGGTGCCACAGCTCACTAGGGTAATCCTACATTCGAATTTTCGAATGCATTCGAATTTTCTCGGCAGAACAATTGAGAATCCCGAGAAAACCTGCTATTTCTATTTGTTACCATTGCACTGGATGCATTTGCTGAACAGAAAGATTGTGCTTTTCTCCAAAACCACTTTGACGGTGATTTGTTGTTTCAATTTCCTTTTTTTTTTGTTGTTGTTGTTTCAATTTCACCCGAATTCCACAACACTTTCCCCGGATATGCCTGGAGGTTAGCAGACATATCCGGTGTGTTGTGGCTATCTCATTCCCAGATCTTGCTACAGCCTCTGTGTTTGTTTGTATTTTCTGTGCTTTATCTACAGACTTGATGGTGTTGAATGCAGTTTAGCATGTAACATTTTGTTTTCTGCCGGCAAACGCTAATTGGTTCCACATGGAGTCAATTCCTCCACGCATTCGTGTTTTCTCGGCAGAACAATTCAGAATCCTGAGAAAACATGCTATTTCAGTTTGTAAACATGGCACTGGATGCACTCCTGAATCAGAAAGATTGTGCTTTTCTCCAAAACCACTTTGACGGTGACTTTTTGGTTCAATTTTACCCGAATTCCACAATAGTGTGTCCAGATATGCCTGGAGGAAAGCAGAAATATCCGGTGTGTTGTGGCTATCTCAATCCCAGATCTTGCTACAGCATCTGTGTTTGTTTGTATTTTCGGGGCTTTATCTATGGACTTTGTGCTTTTGAATGATTTCAGCATGTAACTTTTTGTTTTGTGATAGCAAACGCTAATTGGTTCCATATGGAGTCAATTGCTCCACACATTCGAATTTTCTCAGCAGAACAATTCATAATCCTGAGAAAGCATGCTATTTCTATTTGTTACCATGGCACTGGATGCATTTGCCGAACAGAAAGATTGTGGTTTTCTCCAAAACCACTTTGACGGTGATTTTTTGGTTCAATTTCACCCGAATTTCACAACACTTTGTCCGGATATGCCTGGAGAAAAGCAGAAATATCCGGTGTGTTGCGGCTATCTCAATCGCAGATCTTGGAATAGCCTCTGTGTTTGTTTGTGTTTTCTGAGCTTCATCTACGGACTTGAGGGTGTTGAATGCATTTTAGCATGCAACATTTTGTTTTCTGCCGGCAAACGCTAATTGGTTCCACATGGAGTGAATTCCTCCACACATTCGTGTTTTCTCAGCAGAACAATTCAGAATACCGAGAAAACATGCTATTTCTCCTGTAAACTTGGGATTGGATACTCTACCCGATCAGAAAGATTGTGCTTTTCCTCAAAACCACTTTGACGGTGATTTTTTGGTTCAATTTCACCCGAATTCCACAACACTGTGTTGAGATATGCCTGGAGGTTAGCAGAATTATCCGGTGTGTTGTGGCTATCTCAATCCCAGATCTTGCTACAGCCTCTGTGTTTGCTTGTGTTTTCTGGGCTTTATCTACAGACTTGAAGGTTTTGAATGCATTTTAGCATGTAACTGTTTGTTTTCTGCCGGCAAAAGCCAATTGTTTCCACATGGAGTCAATTTGTCCACACATTCCAGTTTTCTAGACAGAACAATTCAGAATACCAAGAAAACATGCTATTTCTCCTGTAAACTTGGGATTGGATACACTACCCGATCAGAAAGATTGTGCTTTTCTCCAAAACCACTTTGACGGTGATTTTTTGGTTCAATTTCACCCGAATTCCACAACACTGTGTCGAGATATGCCTGGAAGAAAGCAGAAATATCCGGTGTGTTGTGGCTATCTCAATCCCAGATCTTGCTACAGCCTCTCTGTTTGTTTGTGTTTTCTGGGCTTTATCTACGGACTTGATGGTGTTGAATGCATTTTAACATGTAACATTTGTTTTCTGCTGGCAAACGCTAATTGGATCCACATGGAGTCAATTCCTCCATGCTTTCGTGTTTTCTCGGCAGAACAATTCAGAATCCTGAGAAAAGATGCTATTTCTGTTTGTAAACATGGCACTGGATGCACTCCCGAATAGAAAGATTGTGGTTTTTCTCCAAAACCACTTTGACGGTGATTTTTTGGTTCAATTTCACCCGAATTCCACAACACTTTGTCCGGATATGCCTGGAGGAAAGCAGAAATATCCGGTGTGTTGTGGCTATCTGAATCCCAGATCTTGCTACAGCCTCTGTGTTTGTTTGTATTTTAGGGCTTTATCTACGGACTTTGTGGTTTTGAATGATTTCAGCATGTAGCATTTTGTTTTCTACCGGCAAATGCTAATTGGTTCCACATGGAGTCAATTCTTCCACACATTCCAATTTTCTAGACAGAACAATTCAGAATACCGAGAAAACATGCTATTTCTTCTGTAAATTGGGATTGGATACACTTGCCGAACAGAAAGATTGTGCTTTTCTCCAAAACCACTTTGACAGTGATTTTTTGGTACAATTTCACCCGAACTGCACAACACTTTGTCCGGATATGCCTGGAGGAAAGCAGAAATATCCGGAGTATTGTTGCTATCTCAATCCCAGATCTTTCTAAAGCCTCTGTGTTTGTATGTGTTTTCTAGGCTTTTCTACGGACTTTGCGGTTTTGAATGATATCAGCATATAACTTTCTGTTTTCTGCCGGAAAACCCTAACTGGTTCCACATGGAGTCAATTCCTCCATACATTCGTGTTTTCTCAGCAGAACAATTCAGAATCCGAGCAAACATGCTATTTCTTTTTGTAAACCTGGCACTGGATGCACTTTCCAAACAGAAAGATTGTGCTTTTCTACAAAACCACTTTGACGGTGATTTTTTGTTTCAATTTCTCCCGAATTCCACAACACTTTGTCTGGATATGCCTGGAGGAAAGCAGAAATATCCGGTTTATTGTGGCTATCTCAATCCCAGATCTTGGTACAGCCTCTGTGTTTGTTTCTGTTTTCTGGTCTTTATCTACGGACTTTGTGGTTTTGAATGATTTCAGCATGTAACTTTTTGTTTTGTGATAGCAAACGCTAATTGTGTCAATATGGAGCCAATTCCTCCACACATTCGAATTTTCTCGGCTAAACAATTCATAATCCCGAGAAATCATGCTATTTCTATTTGTTACCGTTGCACTGGATGCATTTGCCGAACAGAAAGATTGTGCTTTTCTCCAAAACCACTTTGACGGTGCATTTTTGGTGTAATTTCACCCGAATACCACAACACTTTGTCTGGATATGCCTGGAGGAAAGCAGAAATATCGGGTGTGTTGTGGCTATCTCAATCTCAGATCTTGCTACGCCTCTGTGTTTGTTTGTGTTTTCTGGGCTTTATCTGTGGACTTGAGGGTGTTGAATGCATTTTAGCATACAACCTTTTGTTTTCTGCCGGCAAACGCTAATAGGTTCCACATGGAGTCATTAGCTCCACGCATTCGTGTTTTCTCGGCAGAACAATTCAGGATCCGAGAAAACATGCTATTTCTGTTTGTAAACATGGCACTGGATGCACTTTCCAAACAGAAAGATTGTGCTTTTCTCCAAAACCACATTGACGGTGATTTTTTGGTTCAATTTCACCCGAATTCCACAACACTTTGTCCGGATATGCCTGGAGGAAAGCAGAAATATCCGGTGTGTTGTGTCTATCTCAATACCAGATCTTGCTACAGCCTCTGTGTTTGTTTGTGTTTTCTGGGCTGTATCTACGGACTTGACGGTTTTGAATGATTTCAGCATGTAACATATTGTTTTCTGCCGGCAAACACTAATTGGTTGCACATGGAGTCAATTCCTCCACACATTCCAATTTTCTCAACAGAACAATTCAGAATCCTGAGAAAACATGCCATTTCTGCCTTGAACTTGGGATTGGATACACTTGCCGATTAAAAAGATTGTGCTTTAATCCAAAACAACTTTGACGGTGATTTATTGGTTCAATATCACCTGAATTCCACAACACTTTTTCCTGTTATGCCTGGAGGAATGCAGAAATATCCGGTGTGTTGTGGCTATCTGAATCCCAGATTTTGCTACAGCCTCTGTGTTGTTTGTATTTTCTGAGCTTTATAACCTACTTGACGGTTTTGAATGCATTTTAGCATGTAACATATTGTTTTCTGCCGTCAAACGGTAATTGGTTCCACATGGAGTCAATTCTTCCACTCTTTCGTGTTTTCTAAGTATAACAATTCAGAATCAAAGAAAACATGCTATTTCTGTTTATAAACATAGCACTGGATGCACTTCCCGAACAGAAAGATTGTGCTTTTCTACAAAACCACTTTGACGGTGATTTTTTGGTTCAATTTCACCCGAATTCCACAACACTTTGCCCGGATATGCCTGGAGGAATGCAGAAATATCCGGTGTATTGTGGTTATCTCAATCCCAGATCTTGGTACAGCCTCTGTGTTTGTTTGTGTTTTCTGGTCTTTATCTACGGACTTTGTGGTTTTGAATGATTTCAGCATGTAACTATTTGTTTTATGCTGGCAAAGGCTAATTGGTTGCACATGGAGTCAATTCCCCCATACATTCGAGTTATGTCGGCAGAGCCATTAAGAATCCCGAGAAAACATGCCATTTCTGCTGTAAACTTGGGATTGGATACACTTGCCGATTAGAAAGATTGTGCTTTTCTCCAAAACCACTTTGACGGTGATTTTTTGGTTCAGTTTCAGCCGAACTCCACAACACTTTTCCGGATATGCCTGGAGGAAAGCAGAAATATCCGTGTGTTGTGGCTATCTCAATGCCAGATCTTGCTACAGCCTCTGTGTGTGTTTGTGTTTTCTGGGCTTTATCTATGGACTTGATGGTTTTGTGCATTTTAGCATGTAACATTTTGTTTTCTGCCGCCAAAAGCTAATTGGTTCCACATGGAGTCAATTCCTCCACGCATTCGTGTTTTCTCGGCAGGACAATTCAGAATCCTGAGAAAACATGCTATTTCTGTTTGTAAACATGGCACTGGATGCACTTCCCGAATAGAAAGATTGTGGTTTTTCTCCAAAACCACTTTGACGGTGATTTTTTGGTTCAATTTAACCCGAATTCCACAACACTTTGTCCGGATATGCCTGGAGGAAAGCAGAAATATCCGGAGTTTGTGGCTCTCAATCCCTGATATTGCTACAGCCTCTGTGTTTCTTTGTGTTTTCTGGGCTTTATCTACGGACTTGAGGGTGTTGAATGCATTTTAGCATGTAACATATTGTTTTCTGCCAGCAAACGCTAATTGGTTCACATGGAGTCAATTCCTCCACACATTTGAGTGTTCTCGGCAGAACAATTCAGAATCACGAGAAAACATGCCATTTCTCCTGTAAACATGGGATTGGATACACTTGCCGATCAGAAAGATTGTGCTTTTCTCCAAAACGAATTTGACGGTGATTTTTTGTTTGAATTTCACCTGACTTCCACAACACTTTGTCCGGATATGCCTGGAGGAAAGCCGAAATATCCGGTGTGTTGTGTCTATCTCAATCCCAGATCTTGCTACAGCCTCTGTTTTTGTTTGTGTTTTCTGGGCTTTATGTATGGACTTGACCGTTTTGAATGCATTTTAGCATGTAACATTTTGTTTTCTGCTGGCAAACACTAATTGGTTCCACATGGAGTCAATCCCTCCACACATTCGAGTTTTCTGGGCAGAATAATTCAGAATCCCGAGAAAACATGCTATTTCTATTTGTTACCATGGCACTGGATGCAATTGCCGAACAGAAAGATTGTGCTTTTCTCCAAAAGCACATTGATGGTGATTTTTTGGTTCAATTTCACGCAAATTCCACAACACTTTGTCCAGATATGCCTGGAGGAAAGCAGAAATATCCGGTGTGTTGCTGCTATCTCAATCCCAGATCTTGGTTCAGCCTCTGTGTTTGTTTGTGTTTTCTGGGCTTTATCTACGGACTTGAGGGTTTTGAATGCATTTTAGCATGTAACATATTGTTTTCTGGTGGCAAATGCTAATTGGTTCCACATGGAGTCAATCACTCCACACATTCGAGATTTCTGGGCAGAACAATTCAGAATCCCGAGAAAACATGATAATTCTGTTTGTAAACCTGGCATTGGATCCACTTACGAAACAGAAAGAATGTGCTTTTCTCCAAAATCACTTTGACGGTGATTTTTTGGTTCAATTTCACCCGAATTCCACAACACTTTGCCCAGAATGCCTGGAGGAAAGCAGAAATATCCGGCGTGTTGTGGCTATCTCAATCCCAGATCTTGCTACAGCCTCTGTGTTTGTTTGTGTTTTCTGGGCTTTATGTATGCAATGGACGGTTTAGAATGCATTTTAGCATGTAACATTTTGTTTTCTGTTGGCAAATGCTAATTGGTTCCACATGGAGTCAATCCCTCCACACATTCGAGTTTTCTGTGCAGAACAATTCAGAAAATGAGAAAACATGCTATTTATATTTGTTACCATGGCACTGGATGCATTTGCCAAACAGAAAGATTGTGCTTTTCTCCAAAACCACTTTGACGGTGATTTTTTGGTTCAATTTCACCCGAATTCCACAACACTTTGTACAGATACGTCTGGAGCAAAGCAGAAATATCCAGTGTGTTGTGGCTATATCAATGCCAGATATTGATACAGCCTCTGTGTTTGTTTATGTTTTCTGGGCTTTATCTACGGACTTGAGGGTGTTGAATGCATTTTAGCATGTAACATTTTGTTTTCTGCCGGCAAATGCTAATTGGTTCCACATGGAGTCAATTTGTACACGCATTCGTGTTTTCAAGCAGTAGAATTCAGAATCCTGAGAAAACATGCCATTTCTGTTTGTAAAAATGGCACTGGATGCACTTGCCGGACAGAAAGATTGTGCTTTTCTCCAAAACCACTTTGACGGTGATTTTTGGTTAAATTTCAACCGAATTCCACAACACTTTGTCCGGATATGCCTGGAGGAAAGCAGAAATGACCTGTGTGTTGTGGCTGTCTGAGTCCCAGATCTTGCTACAGCCTCTGTGTTTGTTTGTGTTTTCTGGGATTTATCTACGGACTTGATGGTTTTGAATGCCTTTTAGCATGTAACATTTTGTTTTCTGCCGGCAAACGCTAATTGTTTCCACATGGAGTCAATCCCTCCACATATTCAATTTTTCTCGGCAGAACAATTCAGAATCCCGAGAAAACATGCTATTTCTATTTGTTGCCATGGCCCTGGATGCATTTGCCAAACAGAAAGATTGTGCTTTTCTCCAAAACCACTTTGACGGTGATTTTTGGTTCAATTTCACCCGAATTCCACCACACTTTGTCCGGATATGCCTGCAGGAAAGCAGAAATATCCAGTGTGTTGTGTCTATCTCAATCCCAGATCTTGGTTCAGCCTCTGTGTTTGTTTGTGTTTTCTGGGCTGCATCTACGGACTTGATGGTTTTGAATGCATTTTAGCATGTAACATTTTGTTTTCTGCCGGAAAACGCTAATTGGTTCCACATGGAGTCAATTCCTCCACGCATTCAATTTTTCTCGTCAGAACAATTCAGAATCCCGAGAAAACATGCTAATTCTGTTTGTAAACCTGGCATTGGATCCACTTACGAAACAGAAAGATTGTGCTTTTCTCCAAAACCACTTTGACGGTGATTTTCTGGTTCAATTTCACCCGAATTCCACCACACTTTGCCCAGAATGCCTGGAGGAAAGCAGAAATATCTGGTGTGTTGTGGCTATCTCAATCTCAGATCTTGGTACAGACTCTGTGTTTGTTTGTGTTTTCTGGGCTTCATCTACGGACTTGACGGTTTAGAATGCATTTTAGCATGTACCTTTTTGTTTTCTGCTGGCAAACACTAATTGGTTCCACATGGAATCAATCACTCCACACATTCGAGTTTTCTCGGCAGAACAATTCAGAATCCTGAGAAAACATGATATTTCTATTTGTTGCCACGGCCCTGGATGCATTTGCCAAACAGAAAGATTGTGCTTTTCTCCAAAACCACTTTGACGGTGATTTTTTGGTTCAATTTCACCCGAATTCCACAACACATTGTCCGGATATGCCTGGAGGAAAGCAGAAATATCCGGTGTGTTGCCGCTATCTCAATCCCAGATCTTGGTTCAGCCTCTGTGTTTGTTTGTGTTTTCTGGGCTTTATCTACGGACTTGAGGGTTTTGAATGCATTTTAGCATGTAACATATTGTTTTCTGGTGGCAAACGCTAATTGGTTCCACATGGAGTCAATCACTCCACACATTCGAGATTTCTGGGCAGAACAATTCAGAATCCTGAGAAAACATGCTAATTCTGTTTGTGAACCTGGCATTGGATCCACTTATGAAACAGAAAGAATGTGCTTTTCTCCAAAACCACTTTGACGGTGATTTTTTGGTTCAATTTCACCCGAATTCCACAACACTTTGCCCAGAATGCCTGGAGGAAAGCAGAAATATCCGGTGTGTTGTGGCTATCTCAATCCCAGACCTTGCTACAGCCTCTGTGTTTGTTTGTGTTTTCTGGGCTTTATGTATGGACTGGACGGTTTAGAATGCATTTTAGCATGTAACATTTTGTTTTCTGCTGGCAAACGCTAATTGGTTCCACATGGAGTCAATCCCTCCACACATTCGAGTTTTCTGGGCAGAACAATTCAGAAAATGAGAAAACATGCTATTTCTATTTGTTACCATGGCACTGGATGAATTTGCCGAACAGAAAGATTGTGCTTTTCTCCAAAACCACTTTGACGGTGATTTTTTGGTTCAATTTCACCCGAATTCCACAACACTTTGTACGGATACGTCTGGAGTAAATCATAATAATCCAGTGTGTTGTGGCTATATCAATGCCAGATATTGATACAGCCTCTGTGTTTGTTTGTGTTTTCTGGGCTTTATCTACGGACTTGAGGATGTTGAATGCATTTTAGCATGTAACATTTTGTTTTCTGCCGCCAAATGCTAATTGGTTCCACATGGAGTCAATTCGTACACGCATTCGTGTTTTCAAGCAGTAGAATTCAGAATCCTGAGAAAACATGCCATTTCTGTTTGTAAACATGGCACTCGATGCACTTGCCGGACAGAAAGATTGTGCTTTTCTCCAAAACCACTTTGACGGTGATTTTTGGTTAAATTTCAACCGAATTCCACAACACTTTGTCCGGATATGCCTGGAGGAAAGCAGAAATGACCGGTGTGTTGTGGCTGTCTGAATCCCAGATCTTGCTACAGCCTCTGTGTTTGTTTGTGTTTTCTGGGATTTATCTACGGACTTGATGGTTTTGAATGCCTTTTAGCATGTAACATTTTGTTTTCTGGTGGCAAACGCTAATTGGTTCCACATGGAGTCAATTCCTCCACACATTCAATTTTTCTTGGGAGAACAATTCAGAATCCCGAGAAAACATGCTAATTCTGTTTGTAAACCTGGCATTGGATCCACTTTCGAAACAGAAAGATTGTGCTTTTCTCCAAAACCACTTTGACGGTGATTTTTTGGTTCAATTTCACCCGAATTCCACCGCACTTTGCTCAGATATGCCTGGAGGAAAGCAGAAATATCTGGTGTGTTGTGGCTATCTCAATCCCAGATCTTGGTACAGACTCTGTGTTTGTTTGTGTTTTCTGGGCTGCATCTACGGACTTGACGGTTTAGAATGCATTTTAGCATGTACCTTTTTGTTTTCTGCCGGAAAACGCTAATTGGTTCCACATGGAGTCAATCACTCCACCCATTCGAGTTTTCTCGGCAGAACAATTCAGAATCCCGAGAAAACATGCTATTTCTATTTGTTGCCATGGCCCTGGATGCATTTGCCAAACAGAAAGATTGTGCTTTTCTCCAAAACCACTTTGACGGTGATTTTTTGGTTCAATTTCACCCGAATTCCACCACACTTTGTCCGGATATGCCTGCAGGAAAGCAGAAATATGCAGTGTGTTGTGTCTATCTCAATCCCAGATCTTGGTTCAGCCTCTGTGTTTGTTTGTGTTTTCTGGGCTTCATGTATGGACTTGACAGTTTTGAATGGATTTTAGCATGTAACATTTGTTTTCTGCTGGCAAACGCTAATTGTTTCCACGTGGAGTCAATCCCTCCATGCATTCAATTTTTCTCGTCAGAACAATTCAGAATCCTGAGAAAACATGCTATTTCTGTTTGTAAACATGGCACTGGATGCACTTTCCGAACAGAAAGATTGTGCTTTTCTCCAAAACCACTTTGACGGTGATTTTTTGGTTCAATTTCACCCGAATTCCACCACACTTTGTCCGGATATGCCTGGAGGAAAGCAGAAATATCCGGTGTGTTGTGGCTATCTCAATCCCAGATCTTGGTTCAGCCTCTGTGTTTGTGTTTTCTGGGCTTTATGTATGGACTTGACAGTTTTGAATGCATTTTAGCATGTAACATTTTGTTTTCTGCTGGCAAACGCTAATTGGTTCCACATGGAGTCAATCCCTCCACACATTTGAGTTTTCTGGTCAGAATCATTCAGAATTCCGAGAAAACATGTTATTTCTATTTGTTACCATGGCTCTGGATGCATTTGCCGAACAGAAAGATTGTGCTTTTCTCCAAAACCACTTTGACGGTGATTGTTTGGTTCAATTTCACCCGAATTCCACAACACTTTGTCCGGATAATACTGGAGGAAAGCAGAAATATCCGGTGTGGTGTGGCTATCTCAATCCCAGACCTTGCTACAGCTTCTGTGTTTGTTTGTGTTTTCTGGGCTTTATGTATGGACTTGACAGTTTTGAATGCATTTTAGCATGTAACATTTTGTTTTCTGCCGGCAAATGCTAATTGATTCCACATGGAGTCAATTCCTCCACGCATTCGTGTTTTTTCAGCAGTAAAATTCAATATCCTGAGAAAAGATGCCATTTCTGTTTGTAAAGATGGCATTGGATCACTTGCTGGACAGAAAGATTATGTTTTTCTCCAAAACCACTTTGATGGTGATTTTTTGGTTCAATTTAACCTGAATTCCACAACACTTTGTCGGGATATGCCTGGAGGAAATCAGAAATATCCGGTGTGTTGTGGCTATCTGAATCCCAGATCTTGCTACAGCCTCTCTGTTTGCTTGTGTTTTCTGGGCTTCATCTACGGACTTGAGGGTTTTGAATACATTTTAGTATGTAACATTTTGTTTTCTGGTGGCAAACGGTAATTGGTTCCACATGGAGTCAATCCCTCCACACATTCGAGTTTTCTGGGCAGAACAATTCAGAAAATGAGAAAACATGCTATTTCTATTTGTTACCATGGCACTGGATGAATTTGCCGAACAGAAAGATTGTGCTTTTCTCCAAAACCACTTTGACAGTGATTTTTTGGTTCAATTTCACCCGAATTCCACAACACTTTGTACGGATACGTCTGGAGTAAAGCATAATAATCCAGTGTGTTGTGGCTATATCAATGCCAGATATTGATACAGCCTCTGTGTTTGTTTGTGTTTTCTGGGCTTTATCTACGGACTTGAGGATGTTGAATGCATTTTAGCATGTAACATTTTGTTTTCTGCCGCCAAATGCTAATTGGTTCCACATGGAGTCAATTCGTACACGCATTCGTGTTTTCAAGCAGTAGAATTCAGAATCCTGAGAAAACATGCCATTTCTGTTTGTAAACATGGCACTCGATGTACTTGCCGGACAGAAAGATTGTGCTTTTCTCCAAAACCACTTTGACGGTGATTTTTGGTGAAATTTCAACCGAATTCCACAACACTTTGTCCGGATATGCCTGGAGGAAAGCAGAAATGACCGGTGTGTTGTGGCTGTCTGAATCCCAGATCTTGCTACAGCCTCTGTGTTTGTTTGTGTTTTCTGGGATTTATCTACGGACTTGATGGTTTTGAATGCATTTTAGCATGTAACATTTTGTTTTCTGCCGGAAAACGCTAATTGGTTCCACATGGAGTCAATTCCTCCACACATTCAATTTTTCTCGGGAGAACAATTCAGAATCCCGAGAAAACATGCTAATTCTGTTTGTAAACCTGGCATTGGATCCACTTTCGAAACAGAAAGATTGTGCTTTTCTCCAAAACCACTTTGACGGTGATTTTTTGGTTCAATTTCACCCAAATTCCACCGCACTTTGCTCAGATATGCCTGGAGGAAAGCAGAAATATCTGGTGTGTTGTGGCTATCTCAATCCCAGATCTTGGTACAGACTCTGTGTTTGTTTGTGTTTTCTGGGCTGCATCTACGGACTTGACGGTTTAGAATGCATTTTAGCATGTACCTTTTTGTTTTCTGCCGGAAAACGCTAATTGGTTCCACATGGAGTCAATCACTCCACACATTCGAGTTTTCTCGGCAGAACAATTCAGAATCCCGAGAAAACATGCTATTTCTATTTGTTGCCATGGCCCTGGATGCATTTGCCAAACAGAAAGATTGTGCTTTTCTCCAAAACCATTTTGACGGTGATTTTTTGGTTCAATTTCACCCGAATTCCACCACACTTTGTCCGGATATGCCTGCAGGAAAGCAGAAATATGCAGTGTGTTGTGTCTATCTCAATCCCAGATCTTGGTTCAGCCTCTGTGTTTGTTTGTGTTTTCTGGGCTTTATGTATGGACTTGACAGTTTTGAATGCATTTTAGCATGTAACATTTGTTTTCTGCTGGCAAACGCTAATTGTTTCCACGTGGAGTCAATCCCTCCATGCATTCAATTTTTCTCGTCAGAACAATTCAGAATCCTGAGAAAACATGCTATTTCTGTTTGTAAACATGGCACTGGATGCACTTTCCGAACAGAAAGATTGTGCTTTTCTCCAAAACCACTTTGACGGTGATTTTTTGGTTCAATTTCACCCGAATTCCACCACACTTTGTCCGGATATGCCTGGAGGAAAGCAGAAATATCCGGTGTGTTGTGGCTATCTCAATCCCAGATCTTGGTTCAGCCTCTGTGTTTGTGTTTTCTGGGCTTTATGTATGGACTTGACAGTTTTGAATGCATTTTAGCATGTAACATTTTGTTTTCTGCTGGCAAACGCTAATTGGTTCCACATGGAGTCAATCCCTCCACACATTTGAGTTTTCTGGTCAGAATCATTCAGAATTCCGAGAAAACATGTTATTTCTATTTGTTACCATGGCTCTGGATGCATTTGCCGAACAGAAAGATTGTGCTTTTCTCCAAAACCACTTTGACAGTGATTGTTTGGTTCAATTTCACCCGAATTCCACAACACTTTGTCATGATATGCCTGCAGGAAAGGCGAAATATCCGGTGTGTTGTGGCTATCTCAATCCCAGATCTTGGTACAGCCTCTGTATTTGTTTGTCTTTTCTGGGCTTTATCTACGGACTTGAGGGTGTTGAATGCATTTTAGCATGTAACATTTTGTTTTCTGCCGGCAAATGCTAATTGGTTCCACATGGAGTCAATTCGTACACGCATTCGTGTTTTGAAGCAGTAGAATTCAGAATCCTGAGAAAACATGCCATTTCTGTTTGTAAACATGGCACTGGATGCACTTTCCGAACAGAAAGATTGTGCTTTTCTCCAAAACCACTTTGACGGTGATTTTTTGGTTCAATTTCACCCGAATTGCACAACACTTTGTCCGGATATGCCTGGAGGAAAGCAGAAATATCCGGTGTGTTGTGGCTGTCTGAATCCCAGATCTTGCTACAGCCTCTCTGTTTGTTTGTGTTTTTTGGGCTTGAGCCCTGCACCACATAGGAGACCAGTAAAAGCACCTGGTTCCTGGCTCCTGCCATCGGATCAGCGCGTTGCGCCAGCCACAGCGCGCCGGCTGCGGTGGCCATTAGAGGGTGAACCAACAGCAAAGGAAAACCTTTCTCTCTCTCTCTCTCTCTCTCTCTCACTGTCCACTCTGCCTGTCAAAAAAATAAATTAATAAATAAATAATTCATAAAAAAAATTAGTCCACACATTCGAGTTTTCTCCACAGAACAATTCAGAATCCCAAGAAAACATGCTATTTCTGTTTGTACACATGACATTGGATCCACTTCCCGAAGAGAAAGATTGTGCTTTTCTCCAAAACCACTTTGACAGTGATTTTTTCGTTGAATTTCACCAAAATTCCACAATATTTTGTCCGGATATGCCTGGAGGAAAGCAGAAATATCGGTGTTTTGTGGCTATCTCAATCCCAGATCTTGCTACAGCCTCTGTGTTTGTTTGTGTTTTCTGGGCTTTATCTATGGAGTTTGTGGTTTTGAATGCATTTTAGCATGTAACATTTAGTTTTCTGCCGGCAAACAATAATTGGTTCCACATGGAGTCAAATCCTCCACGCATTCGAGTTTTCTCTGCTGAACAATTCAGAATCCCAAGAAAACATGCTATTTCTGTTTGTAAACATGATATTGGATCCACTTGCTGAAAAGAAAGATTGTGCTTCTCGGATCTGGCTGAAAAGCCCATGAGAGTATTTCAGGCATGGAAAGCCAAGACACTCTGGCAAAAACATCTCTGTGAGTGAGATCCCGGTGGAAAGAACAGGTCTTCAAAGAGGGAGGTGCCTTTCTCTGAAGGAAGGAGAGAACCTCCACTTTGACTATGACCTTGTCTAAACAAGATAAGAGTCGGAGAACTCAAGGGGCTTCCATAGCCTTGGAAACTCATGACTGGTGCATAGGGAGATTACTGATGCCATAAACAGGAGTGTCAATTTGTAAAGTCAACAACAGGAGTCACTGTGCACTTACTCCTCATGTAGGATCTCTGTCCTTAATGTGCTGTGCATTGAGATTTAATGCTATAACGAGTACTCAAGCAGTATATTTCACTTTGTGTTTCTATGGGGGTGCAAACGATTGAAATCTTTACTTAATGTACACTAAACTGATCTTCTGTTAAAAAAAAAAAGAAACTATCCATTCCCAACTTGACTCTCACTGGGATTAAACATGACAATAGGTCTGATCTGATTTCATCATCATTTAAAAAAAATCATCTATTATTTTTCACTTTATGTTTCTGTGTGGGAACAAACTGTTGAAATCCTTACTTAAGGTATACTAAGCTGATCTTCTGTATACTAAGATAATCGAAAATGAATCTTGATGTGAATGGAAGGGGAGAGGGAGTGGGAAAGGGGAGGGTGGTGGGTGGGAGGGACGGTATGGGGGGGAAAGCCATTGTAACCCATGAGACGTACTTTGGAAATTTATATTCATTAAATAAAAGATAAAAAAAAAGAAAGATTGTGCTTTTCTCCAAAACCACATTGACGTTGATTGGTGAAATTTCAACAGTATTCAACAACACTTTGTCCGGATATGCCTGGAGGAAAGCAGAAATATCCAGTGTGTTGTGGCTATCTCAATCCCATATCTTGCTACAGTCTCTGTATTTGTTTGTGTTTTCTGGGCTTTATCTATGGACTTGATGGATTTGAATGCATTTTATCATATACCTTTTTGTTTTCTTCCGGCAAACGCTAATTGTTTCCACATGGAGTCAATCCCTCCATGCATTCAATTTTTCTCGTCAGAACAATTCAGAATCCCGAGAAAACATGCCATTTATGTTTTCAACATAGCATTGGATCCACTTGCCGAACAGAAAGATTGTGCTTTTCTCCAAAACCACTTTGACGGTGATTTTTTGGTTCAATTTCACCCGAATTCCACAACACTTTGTCCAGATATGCCTGGAGGAAAGCAGAAATATCCGGTGTGTTTGCTTTCTCAATCCCAGATCTTGGTTCAGCCTCTGTGTTTGTGTTTTCTGGGCTTTGTGTATGGACTTGATGGTTTTGAATGCATTTTAGCATGGAACATTTAGTTTTCTGCTGGCAAACAATAATTGGTTCCACATGGAGTCAATTAGTCCACACATTCGAGCTTTCTCCACAGAATAATACAGAATCCCGAGAAAACATTCTATTTCTGTTTGTACACATGACATTGGATCCACTTCCCGAACAGAAAGATTGTGGTTTTCTTCAAAACCACTTTGACGGTGATTTTTTTGGTTGAATTTCACCCGAATTCCACAACACTTTGTCTGGATATGCCTGGAGGAAAGCAGAAATATCCCGTGTGTTGTGGCTATCTCAATCCCAGATCTTGGTTCAGCCTCTGTGGTTGTTTGTGTTTTCTGGGCTTTATCTACGGACTTGATGGATTTGAATGCATTTTAGCATGTAGCTTTTTGTTTTCTGCCGACAAACGCTAATTGGTTCCAATGGAGTCAATTCCTCCATACATTCAAATTTTATTGGCATAACAATACAGAATCCTGAGAAAACATGCTATTTCTTTTTGTAAACATGGCATTGGATCCACTTTCCGAACAGAAAGATTGTGCTTTTCTCCAAAAGCAATTTGACGGTGATTTTTTGTTGAAATTTCAGCCGAATTCCACAATGCTTTGTAAGGATATGCCTGGAGGAAAGCAGAAATATCCGGTGTGTTGTGGCTTTCTCAATCCCAGATCTTGCTACAGCCTCTGTGTTTGTGTTTTCTCGTCTTTGTGTATGGACTTGATGGTTTTGAATGCATTTTAGCATGGAACATTTAGTTTTCTGCCGGCAAATGCTAATAGGTTCCACATGGATTCAATTAGTCCACACATTTGAGTTTTCTCGGTTGAACAATTCAGAATCCCGAGAAAACATGCTATTTCTGTTTGTAAACATGGCATTGGATCCACTTTCCGAACAGAAAGATTGTGCTTTTCTCCAAAAGCAATTTGACGGTGATTTTTTGTTGAAATTTCACCCGAATTCCACAACACTTTGTCATGATATGCCTGGAGGAAAGCAGAAATATCCGGTGTGTTGTGGCTTTCTCAATCCCAGATCCTGCCTCAGCCTCTGTGTTTGTTTGTGTTTTCTGGGCTTTATGTACGGACTTGATGGTTTTGAATGCATTATAGCATGTAACTTTTTGTTTTCTGACAGCAAATGCTAATAGGTTCCACATGGAGTCAATTAGTCCACACATTTGAGTTTTCTCGGCTGAACAATTCAGAATCCCGAGAAAACATGCTATTTCTGTTTGTAAACATGGCATTGGATCCACTTCCCGAACAGAAAGATTGTGCTTTTCTCCAAAACCACTTTGACGGTGATTTTTTGTGAAATTTCACCCGAATTCCACAACACTTTGTCCGGATATGCCTGGAGGAAATCAGAAATATCTGGTGTGTTGTGGCTGTCTGAATCCCAGATCTTGCTACAGCCTCTGTGTTTGTTTGTGTTTTCTGGGCTTCATCTACGGACTTGATGGATTTAAATGCATTTTAGCATGTACCATTTTGTTTTCTGCCAGCAAACGCTAATTGCTTTCAATGGAGTCAATTCCTCCATACATTCAAATTTTCTTGGCATAACAATACAGAATCCTGAGAAAACATGCTATTTCTTTTTGTAAACATGGCATTGGATCCACTTTCCGAACAGAAAGATTGTGCTTTTCTCCAAAAGCAATTTGACGGTGATTTTTTGTTGAAATTTCAGCCGAATATCACAATGCTTTGTAAGGATATGCCTGGAGGAAAGCAGAAATATCCAGTGTGTTGTGGCTATCTCAATCCCAGATCTTGCTACAGCCTCTGTGTTTGTGTTTTCTGGGCTTTATGTATGGACTTGACAGTTTTGAATGCATTTTAGCATGGAACATTTTGTTTTGTGTTGGCAAACGCTAATTGGTTCCATATGGATCAATTCCTGCACACATTCGAGTTTTCTCAGCAGAAGAATTCATAATCCCGAGAAAACTTTCTACTTTGTTTGTAAACGTGGTATTGGATCCACCTGCGGAACAGAAAGATTGTGCTTTTCTCCAAAACCACTTTGACGGTGATTTTTTGGTGAAATTTCAATGGAATTCCACAACACTTTGTCCGGATATGCCTGGAGGAAAGCAGAAATGTCCGGTGTGTTGTGGCTGTCTCAATCCCGGATCTTGCTACAGCCTCTGTGTTTGTTTGTGTTTTCTGGGCTTTATCTACGGATTTGACGGTTTTGAATGCATTTTAGCATGTAACATTTTGTTTTCTGCCGGCAAACGCTAATTAGTTCCACATGGACTCAATATCTCCACACATTTGAGTTTTCTAAGCAGAAAAATTCAGAATCCAGAGAAAACATGCTATTTCTGTTTGCTAACATGACATTGGATCCACTTGCTGTACAGAAAGATTGTGCTTTTCTCCAAAATCACTTTGATGGTGATTTTTTGTTAAATTTCACCCGAATTCCACAAAACATTGTCCGGATATGCCTGGATGAAAGCAGAAATATCCGGTGTATTGTGGCTATCTCATTCCCAGCTCTAGCTAAGCATCTGTGTGTGTTTGTGTCTTCTTGGCTTTAGCTACGGACTTGACGGTTTTGAATGCATTTTAGCATGTAACATATTGTTTTCTGCAGGCAAACGATAATTGGTTCCACATGGACTCAATTCCTCCACACATTCTAGTTTTCTCGGCTGAACAATTCAGAATCCAGAGAAAACATGCAATTTCTGTTTGTAAACATGACATTGGATCCATTTGGCAAATAGAAAGATTGTTCTTTTCTCCAAAACCACTTTGACAATGATTTTTTTGGTTTAATTTCACCCGAATATCACAACACATTCTCCGGATATGCCTGGAGGAAAGCAGAAATATCCGGTTTGTTGTGGCTGTCTCAATCCTGGATCTTGCTACAGCCTCTGTGTTTGTTTGTGTTTTCTGGGCTTTATCTATGGACTTGACAGTTTTGAATGCATTTTAGCATGTAAAATTTTGTTTTCTGCCTGCAAATGCTAATTGGTTCCACATGGAGTCTATTCCTCCACACATTCGAGTTTTCTCGGGAGAACAATTCAGAATCCCGAGAAAACATGCTATTTCTGTTTGTAAACATGATATTGGATCCACTTGCCGAACAGAAAGATTGTGCTTTTCTCCAAAACCACTTTGACGGTGATTTTTTTAGTTTAATTTCACCCGAATTCCACAACACTTTGTCCTGCTATGCCTGGAGGAAAGCAGAAATATCCGGTGTGTTGTGGCTGTCTCAATCCCAGATCTTGCTACAGCCTCTGTGTTTGTGTTTTCTGGGCTTTATCTACGGACTTGAGGGTTTTGAATGCATTTTAGCATGTAACTTTTGGTTTTCTGTCGCCAGACACTACTTGGTTCCACATGGAGTCAAATCCTCCACACATTTTATTTTTCTCAGCAGAATAATTCAGAACCCCTAGAAAGCATGCTATTTCTGTTTATAAACATGACATTGGATCCACTTGCCGAACAGAAAGATTGTGCTTTTCTCCAAAACAATTTTGACGGTTATTTTTTGTTTAAATTTCTCCTGAAGTCGACAACACTTTCTCTGGATATGCCTGGATGAAAGCAGAAATATCCGGTGTGTTGTGGCTATCTCAATCCCAGATCTTGCTACAGCCTCTGTGTTTGTTTGTGTTTTCTGGGCTTTTTTTAAAGTTTTATTTAATGAATATAAATTTCCAAAGTACGATTTATGGATTACAATGGCTTCCCCCCCATACCGTCCCTCCCACCCACAACCCTTCCCTTTTTCACTGCCTCTCCACTTCCATTCACATCAAGATTCATTTTTGATTATCTTAATATACAGAAGATCAGCTTAGTATACATTATGTAAGGATTTCAACAGTTTGTTCCCACACAGAAACATAAAGTGAAAAACCATAGATGATTTTTTTTAAATGATGATATCAGATCAGACCTATTGTCATGTTTAATCCCAGTGAGAGTCAAGTTGGGAGTTGATAATTTCTTTTTTTTTTTTTTTTTACAGAGGATCAGTTTAGTATGCATTAAGTAAAGATTCCAACAGTTTGCACCCCCATAGAAACACAAAGTGAAATATACTGCTTGAGTACTCGTTATAGCATTAAATCTCAATGCACAGCACATTAAGGACAGAGATCCTACATGAGGAGTAAGTGCACAGTGACTCCTGTTGTTGACTTTACAAATTGACACTCCTGTCTATGGCATCAGTAATCTCCCTATGCTCCAGTCATGAGTTTCCAAGGCTATGGAAGCCCTCTGAGTTCTCCAACTCTTATCTTGTTTAGACAAGGTCATAGTCAAAGTGGAGGTTCTCTCCTCCCTTCAGAGAAAGGTACCTCCTTCTTTGAAGACCTGTTCTTTCCACTGGGATCTCACTAGAGGAGATCTTTCATTAAGGTCTTTTTTTTTTGCCAGAGTGTCTTGGCTTTCCATGCCTGAAATACTCTCATGGGCTTTTCAGCCTGATCTGAATGCCTTTAGGGCTGATTCTGAGGCCAGAGTGCTATTTAGGACATCTGCCATTCTATGAGTCTGCTGAGTATCTCGCTTCCCATGTTGGATCACTCTCCCCTTTATTTATTCTATCGGTTAGTGTTAGCAGGTACTAGACTTGTTTATGTGCTCCCTTTGACTCTTAGTCCTTTCATTATGATCAATTGTGAACTGAAATTGATCACTTGGAATAGTGAGATGGCATTGGTACATGCTACCTTGATGGGATTGTATTGGAATCCCCTGGTATGTTTCTAACTCTACCATTTGGGGCAAGTCAGCTTGAGCATGTCCCAAATTATACATCTCTTCCCTCTCTTATTCCCACTCTTATGTTTAACAGGGATCACATTTCAGTTAATTTTCAACACTTAAGAATAACTGTGTATTAATTACAGAATTAAACCAGTCATATTAAGTAGAACAGACAAAAAAACTACTAAGAGGGATAATGTATTAAGTTGTTCATTAACAGTCAGGGCTATGCTGATCAAGTCACCATTTCCCATAGTGTCCATTTCACTTCAACAGATTTCCTTTTTGGTGTTCAGTCAGTTTTCACCGATCAGGGAGAACATATGGTATTTGTCCCTTTGGGACTGGCTTACTTCACTCAGCATGATGTGTTCCAGATTCCTCCATTTTGTTGCAAATGACTGGATTTTGTTGTTTCTTACTGCAGTATAGTATTCTAAAGAGTACATATCCCATAATTTCTTTATCCAGTCTACCGTTGGTGAGCATTTAGGTTGGTTCCAGGTCTTGGCTATTGTGAATTGAGCTGCAATAAACATAGGGTGCAGACCGCTTTTTGTTTGCCAATTTAAATTCCTTTGGGTAAATTCCAAGGAGTGGAATGGCTGGGTCGAACGGTAGGGTTATCTTCAGGTTTCTGAGGAATCTCCAGACTGACTTCCATAGTGGCTTGACCAGTTTGCATTCCCACCAACAGTGGGTTAGTGTCCCTTTTTCCCCACATCCTTGCCAACATCTGTTGTTGGTAGATTTCTGCATGTGAGCCATTCTAACCGGGCTGAGGTGATCTACGGACTTGACGGTTTTGAATGCATTTTAGCATGTAACATTTTGTTTTCTGCCTGCAAATGCTAATTGGTTCCACATGGACTCATTTCCTCCACACATTCGAGTTTTCTCGGAAGAAGAATACAGAATCCTGAGAAAACATGCTATTGCTGTTTATAAAATGGCATTGGATCCACTTGCCGAACAGAAAGATTGGGATTTTCTCCAAAAACACTTTGATGATGATTCTTTGTTTAAATTTCACCTGAATTCAACAACACTTTCTCTGGATATGCCTGGAGGAAAGCAGAAATATCCGGTGTGTTGTGGCTATCTCAATCCCAGATCTTGGTACAGCCTCTGTGTTTGTTTGTGTTTTCTGGGCTTTAGCTACGGACTTGACGGTTTTGAATGCATTTTAGCACGTAACATTTTGTTTTCTGCCTGCAATGCTAACTGGTTCCACAGGGAGTCAATTCCTCTACACATTCGAGTTTTCTCAGCAGAGCAATTCAGAATCCCGAGAAAACATGCTATCTCTTTTGTAAACATGGCATTGGTGCCCATGACGAACAGAAAGATTGTGCTTTTCTCCAAAAGAACTTTGACGGTGACTTTTTGGTGAAATTTCACCCGAAGTCGACAACATTTTCTCCGGATATGCCTGGAGGAAAGCAGAAATATCCGGTGTGTTGTGGCTATCTCAATCCCAGATCTTGCTACAGCCGCTTGTTTGTTTGTGTTTTCTGGGCTTTAGCTACGGACTTGACGGTTTTGAATGCATTTTAGCATGTAACGTTTTGTTTTCTGCCTGCAAATGCTAATTGGTTCCACATGGAGTCTATTCCTCCAAACATTCGAGTTTTCTCAGCAGCGGAATTCCGAATTCCGAGAATACATGCTATTTGCATTTTAAACTTGGCATTGGATCCACTTGCCGAACAGAAAGATTGTGCTTTTATCCTAAACCACTTTGACGGTGATTTTTTGGTGAAATTTCACCCAAATTCATCAACACTTTGTCCGGATATGCCTGGAGGAAAGCAAAAATATCCGGTGTGTTGTGGCTGTCTCAATCCTGGATCTTGCTACAGCCTCTGTGTTTGTTTGTGTTTTCTGGGCTTTATCTATGGACTGGACGGTTTAGAATGCATTTTAGCATGTAACATTTTGTTTTCTGCCTGCAAATGCTAATTGGTTCCACATGGAGTCTATTCCTCCAAACATTCGAGTTTTCTCGGCAGAACAATTCAGAATCCCTAGAAAACATGCTATTTCTGTTTGCTAACATGACATTGGATCCACTTGCCGAACAGAAAGATTGTGCTTTTCTCCAAAACCACTTTGACGGTGATTTTTTTAGTTTAATTTCACCCGAATTCCACAACACTTTGTCCTGCTATGCCTGGAGGAAAGCAGAAATATCTGGTGTGTTGTGGCTATATCCATCCCAGATATTGCTACAGCCTCTCTGTTTGTTTGTGTTTTCTGTGCTTCATCTACATACTTGATGGTTTTGAATGCATTTTAGCATGTAACTTTTTGTTTTCTGCCTGCAAATGCTAATTGCTTCCACATGGAGTCAATTCCTCCTTAAATTTGAGTTTTCTCAGCAGAACAATTCAGAATCCCAAGACAACATGCTGTTTCTCTTGCAAACATGGCATTGGATCCATTTGCCGAACAGAAAGATTGTGCTTTTCTCCAAAGCACTTTGACAGTGATTTGTTTGGTTTAATTTCACCCGAATATCACAACACATACTCCCTATATGCCTGGAGGAAAGCAGAAATATCCAGTGTGCTCTGGCTATCTCACAACCAGATCTTGCTACAGCCTCTGTGTTTGTTTGTGTTTTCTGGGCTTTATCTAGGGACTTGACGGTTTTGAATGCACTTTAGCATGTATCATTTTGTTTTCTGCCTGCAAATGCTAATTGTTTCCACATGGCGTCACTTCCTCCGCACGTTCAAGTTTTCTTGGCAGAGCAATTCAGAATCCTGAGAAAACATGCCATTTCTGTTTGCAAACATGACATTGGATACACTTGCCGAAATGAAAAATTGTGCTTTTCTCCAAAATCACTTTGACTGTGATTTTTTGGACAAACGTCACCCAAATTCCACAACACTTTCTCGAGATATGCCTAGAGGAAAGTAGAAATACCCGGTGTGTTGTTGCTATTTCAATCCCAGATCTAGCTACAGCTTCTGTATTTGTTTGTGTTTTCTGGGCTTTATCTACGGACTTGACGGTTTTGAATGCATTTTAGCATGTAACATTTTATTTTCTGCCTGCAAATGCTAATTGGTTCCACATGGCATCATTTCCTCCACACATTCGAGTTTTCTCGGCAGAGCAATTGAGACTCCTGAGAAAACTTGCTATTTCTCTTTGTAAACATGGCATTGGATCCACGTGCGAACAGAAAGATTGTGCTTTGCCCCCAAAGCACTTTGAGGGTGATTTTTTGATGAAATTTCACCCGAATTCCGCAACACTTTGTCTGGATATGCCTGGAGGAAAGCAGACATATCCGGTGTGTTGTGGCTATCTCAATTCCAGATCTTGCTACAGCCTCTGTGTTTGTCTGCATTTTCTGGGCTTTATCTACGGGTTTTATGGTTTTGAATGCATTTTAGCATGTACATTTTTGTTTTCTGCCTACAAATGCTAACTGGTTCCACGTGGACACAATTCCTTCACACATTCGAGTTTTCTCAGCAGAACAATTCAGAATCCAGAGAAAACATGCTATTTCTGTTGTAAACATGGCATTGGATCCACTTGCCAAAGAGAAAGATTGTGCTTTTCTCCAAAACCACTTTGACAGTGATTTCCTGGTTAAATTTCACCCGAATTCCACAAAACATTGTCCGGATATGCCTGGATGAAAACAGAAATATCCGATGTATTGTGGCTATCTCATTCCCAGATCTAGCTAAGCCTCTGTGTGTGTTTGTGTTTTCTGGGCTTTATTTATGGACTTGACGATTTTGAATGCATTTTACCATGTAACATTTTGTTTTCTGCCTGCAAAAGCTAACTCGTTCCACAGGGAGTCAATTCCTCTACACATTCGAGTTTTCTCGGCAGAGCAATTCAGAATCCCAAGAAAACATGCTATTTCTGTTTGTAAACATGGTATTGGATCCACTTGCCGAACAGAAAGATTGTGCTTTTCTCCAAAACCACTTTGACGGTGATTTTTTTAGTTTAATTTCACCCGAATATCACAACACATTCTCCAGATATGCCTGGAGGAAAGCAGAAATATCCGGTGTGTTCTGGCTATCTCAATCCCAGATCTTGCTATAGCCTCTGTGTTTTTCTGTGTTTTCTGGGCTTTATCTACGGACTTAACGGTTTTGAATGCATTTTAGCATGTACCTTTTTTTTTTTGCCTGCAAATGCTAATTGGTTCTACATGGAGACTATTCCTCGAAACATTCGAGTTTTCTCGGCAGAGGAATTCAGAATTCCGAGACAACATGCTATTTCCTTTGTAAACATGGCATTGGATCCACTTGCCGAACAGAAAGATTGTGCTTTTCCCCAAAACCACTCTGACGGTGATTTTTTGGTTCAATTTCACCAACACTTTGTCCGGATATGTCTGGAGGAAGGCAGACATATCCGGTGTGTTCTGGCTATCTCACAACCAGATCTTGCTACAGCCTCTGTGTTTGTGTTTTCTGGGCTTTATCTACGGACTTGACGGTTTTGAATGCATTTTAGCATGTAACATTTTGTTTTCTGCCTGCAAATTCTAATTGGTTCCACATGGCGTCTCTTCCTCCATGCGTTCGACTTTTCTTGGCAGAGCAATTCAGAATCCTGGGAAAACATGCTATTTCTGTTTGCAAACATGGCATTGGATCCAGTTGCCGAAGTGAAAAATTGTGCTTTTCTCCAAAATCACTTTGACTGTGATTTTTTGGACATTTGTCACCCAAATTCCACAACACTTTGTCCAGATATGCCTGGTGGAAAGCAGAAATATCCGGTGTGTTGTGGCTATCTCAATCCCAGATCTTGCTACAGCCTCTGTGTTTGTTTGTTTTTTCTGGGCTTTATGTATGAACTTTATGGTTTTTTATGCATTTTAGAATGTAACTGTTTGTTTTCTACCGGAAAACGCTAATTGGTTCCACATGAAGTCAAATCCTCCATGCATTCACGTTTTCCTGGCGAGAGCTTCAGAAAAGAGAGAAAACATTTTATTTCTGTTTCTAAACATGACAAGGGAACCACTTGCCGAAAAGAAAGATTGTGCTTTTCTCCAAAACCACTTTGACAGTTATTATTTGTTAAATTTCCCCTGAATTCAACACCACTTTGTCCGGATATGCCTGGAGGTATGCAGAACTATCTTGTGTGTTGTGGCTATCTCAATCCCAGATCTTGCTACAGCCTCTGTGATGGTTTGTGTTTTCTAAACATTATCTATGGACTTTAGGGATTTGAATGCATTTTAGCATGTAACTTTTTGTTTTCTACCGGCAAAGGCTAATTGGATCCACATGGAGTCAAATCCTCCACACATTCGAGTTTTCTCGGCAGAACAATTCAGAATCCCGAGAAAACATGCTATTTCTGTTTGTAAACATGGCATTGGATCCACTTGCTGAAAAGAAAGATTGTGCTTTTCTCCAAAACTACTTTGATGGTAACTTTTTTATTTAATTTCAACTGAATTCCACACCACTTTGTCCGGATATGCCTGGAGGAAAGCAGAAATATCTGGTGTGTTGTGGCTATCTGAATCCGCGATCTTGCTACAGCCTCTGTGTTTGTTTGTGTTTTCTGAACATTATCATCGGACTATACGGTTTTGAATGATTTTAGCCTGTAACATTTTGTTATCTACTGGTAAACTCTAAGTGGATCCACATGGAGGCAAATCCTCCGCACATTCGAGTTTTCCTGGCAGAAAGCTTCAGAAACCCGAGCAAACATGATATTTGTGTTTGTAAACATGACATTTGATTCACTTGCTGAACAGAAAGTTTGTGCTTTTCCCCAAAACCACTTTGACGGTGATTTTTTGGTTAAATTTCACCCGAATTCCCCACTACTTTTTCCGGATATGCCTGGAGGAACTCAGAAATATCTGGTGTGCTGTGGCTGTCTCAATCCGCCTTCTTGCTACAGCCTCCTTGTTTGTTTGTATTTTCTGGACATTATCAATGGACTTTATGGTTTTCAATGCATTTTAGCATGTAACTTTCATTTTTCTACTGGCAAAACTAATTGGTTGCACATGGAGTCAAATCCTCCACAGATTCAAGTTTTCCTGGCAGAAAGCTTCAGAAACCCGAGCAAATATGATATTTGTGTTTATAAACATGACATTGGATTGACTTGTGGACAGAAAGATTGTGCTTTCCTCCAAAACCAATTGACAGAGATTTTGTGGTTAAATTTAACCCAAACTCCACACCAATTTTTTTGGATATGCCTTCAGGAAAGCAGAAACATTGGTGTGTTGTGGCTATCTCAATCCCAGATCTTACTACATTTTCTGTGGTTATTTGTGTTTTCTCGACATTATCTATGGACTTTACGGTTTTGAATGCATTTTAGCATGTAACTTTTTGTTTTCTACCAGCAAATGCTAATTGCTTCCACATGGAGTGAAATCCTCCACACGTTAGAGTTTTCCTGGCAGAAAGCTTCAGAAACCTCAGCAAACATGATATTTGTGTTTGTAAATATGACATTGGATCCACTTTCCGAACAGAAAGATTTTGCTTTTCTCCAAAACCACTTTCACGGTGATAGTTTCTAAAATTTCACCCGAATTCCACACCACTTTGTCGGGATATGTCTGGAGGAAATAGAAATATCTCGTGTGTTGTGGCTATCTAAATCCGAGATCTTTCTAGAGCCTCTGTGTTTGCTTGTGTTTTCTGGACTTTATCTACGGACTTTATGGTTTTGAAATAATTTTAGCATGTAACTTTTTGTTTTGTATGGGCAATCGCTAATTGTTTCCACATGAAGTCAAATCCTCCACACATTCGAGTTTTCCTGGTAGCAGCTTCAGAAACCTGAGCAAACATGATATTTGTTTTTATAAAAATGACATCTATCCACTTTCCAAAGAAAAAGATTGTACTTTTCTCCAAAAGCACTTTGATGGGCATTTGGGTTGCTTCCTGGTCTTAGCTATTGTGAATTGAGCTGCAATAAACATTAATGTGCAGACTGCTTTTTTTTTGCCAATCTCATTTCCTTTGGGTAAATTCCAAGGAGTGGGATGGCTGGGTTGAATGGTAGGGTTATATTCAGGTTTCTGAGGAATCTCCAGACTGACTTCCATCATGGCTTAACCAGTTTGCATTCCCACCAACAGTGGGTTAGTGTCCCTTTTTCCCCACATCCTCACCAGCATCTATTGTTGGTAGATTTCTGAATGTGAGCCATGCTAACCGGGGTGAGGTGGAACCTCATTGTGGTTTTGATTTGCATTTCCCTGATTGCTAGTGATCTTGAACATTTTTTCATGTGTCTGTTTGCCATTTGGATTTCCTCTTTTGAAAAATGTCTATTGAGGTCCTTGGCCCATCTCTTAAGTGGGTTGTTGGTTTTGATCTTGTGGAGTTTTTTGATTTCTTTGTAGATTCTGGATATCAACCCTTTATCAGTTGCATAGTTTGCAAATATATTTTCCCATTCTGTTGGTTGTCTCTTCACTTTCCTGACTGTTTCTTTTGCAATACAGAAACTTCTCAATTTGATGCAATCCCAATAGCTGATTTTGGCCTTGACTGCCTGTGCTTCTGGGGTGTTTTCCAAGAAGTCATTGCCGGTACCTATATCTTGCAGGGTTTTTCCAATGCTCTCTAATAATTTGATGGTGTCAGGTCGTAGATTTAAGTCTTTAATCCATGTTGAGTGGATTTTTGTGTAAGGTGAAAGGTAGGGGTCTTGCTTCATGATTCTGCACGTGGAAATCCAATTTTCCCAGCACCATTTATTCAATAGACTGTCCTTACTCCAGGGATTCATTTTGGACCCTTGATCAAATATGAATTGGCTGTAGATATTTGGATTGATTTCTGGTGTTTCAATTATGTTCCATTGGTCTATCCATCTGTTTCTGTACCAGTACCATGCTGTTTTGATTACAACTGCCCTGCAGTATGTCCTGAAATCTGGTATTGTGATGCCTCCAGCTTCGTTTTTGTTGTACAAGATTGCTTTAGCTATTTGAGGCTCCTGTGTCTCCATATAAATTTCAGCATTATTTTTTCTATATCTGAGAGGAAGGTCTTCAGTATCTTGATTGGTATTGCATTGAATGTATAAATTGCTTTTGGGAGAATGGACATTTTGATGATGTTGATTCTTCCAATCCATGAGCATGGAAGATTTTTCCATTTTTTGGTATCCTCTTCTATTTCTTTCTTTAGGGTTTTGTAATTTTCATCATAGAGATCTTTAACATCCTTGGTTAAGTTTATTCCAAGGTATTTGATTGTTTTTGTAGCTATTGTGAATGGGATTGATCTTAGAAGTTCTTCCTCAGCCATGGTATTGTCTGTGTATACAACGGCTATTGATTATTCTGCATTGATTTTATAACTTGCTACTTTGCCAAAATCTTCTATGAGTTCCAATAGTCTCTTAGTAGAGTTCTTTGGGTCCCCTAAATAAAGAATCATATCATCTGCAAAGAGGGATAGTTTGAATTCTTCCTTCCCAATTTGTATCCCTTTAATTTCTTTTTCTTGCCTAACCCAAATGCCCATCAACAGTAGACTGGATAAAGAAATTATGGGACATGTACTCTATAGAATCCTATACAGCAGTCAAAAACAACGAAACCCAGTCATTTGCAAGAAGATGGAGGAATTTGGAAAACATCATGCTGAGTGAATTAAGCCAGTCCCAAAGGGACAAATATCATATGTTCTCCCTGATTGGTGACAACTAACTGAGCACCAAAGGGGAAACTTGTTGAAGTGAAATGGACACTATGAGAAACAGTGACTTGATTAGTTCTTGTCCTGACGGTTGATGTACAATGTAATCCTTTATCCATTTTAGTATTTTTTTGTTCTAGTACCATTGGTTGAACTCTGTAATTAACACACAATTGTTCTTAGGTGTTTAAATTTTAACTGAAAAGTGATCCCTGTTAGGAATTTGGAAAACATTATGTTGAGTGAAATAAGCCAATCCCAAAGGGACAAATACCACTTGTTCTCCTTGATAGGTGACAACTAACTGAGCACCAAAAAGGAAACCTGTTAAAGTGAAGTGAACACTATGAGAAATGGTGACTTGATCAGCCCTCACCCTGACTGTTGATGAGCAGCTTAATATGTGATCCCTCTTTTAGTATTTTTTTTGTTTGTTCTACTTAATACTTTTGGTCGAATACTGTAATAAATACACAGTTATTCTCAAGTGTTGAAACTTAACTGAAAAGTTATCGCTGTTAAATATAAGAGTGGGAATAAGAGAGGGAAGAGATGTGCAATTCAGGACATGCTCAAGCTGACTTACCTCAAACAGTAGAGTTAGAAACATACCAGGGGATTTGAATTCAATCCCATCAAAGTGGCATGTACCAATGCCATCTCACTAGTCCCAGTGATCAATTTCTGTTCACAATTGATCATAATGATAGGACTAAGAACCAAAGGGATCACAGAAACAAGACTAGTGTATGCAAATATTAGCTGATAGAATCAAAAAGGGAGAGAATGATCCAACATGGGAAGTGAGATACACAGCAGACCCATAGAATGGCAAATGTCCTAACAGCACTCTGGCCTCATAATCAGCGCTTAAGGCATGCGGATCCAGCTGAAATGCCCATGAGGGTATTTCAGGCATGGAAAGCCAAGACACTCTGGGGGAAAAAAAAACCTAAATGAAAGATCTCCACAAGTGAGATCCCAGTGGAAAGAATGGGTCATCAAAGAAGGAGGTACCTTTCTCTGAAGGGAGGAGAGAACTTCCACTTTGACCATGGCTTTGTCTAAAAATGATCAGAGTCAGTGAACTCAGGGGGCTTCCGTAGCCTTGGCAACTCATGACAAGAGCCTAGGGTGATTACTGATGCCATAAACAAGAGTGTCAATTTGTTAAGTCAACAACAGGAGTCACTGTGCACTTATTCCTCATGTAGGATCTTTGTCCTTAGTGTGCTGTATATTGAGATCTAATGCTATAACTAGTACTCAAACAGTATTTTTCACTTTATCTTTCTGTGTGGGAGAAAACTGTTGAAATCTTTACATAATGTATGCTAAACTGATCTTCTGTATATAAAGAGGATCAAAAATGAATCTTGATGTGAATGGAAGGGGAGAGGGAGTGAATAAGGGGAGGGTTGCGGGTGGGAGGGACGTTATGGCGGGGAAGACATTGTAATCAATATGCTGTACTTTGGAAATTTATATTCATTAAATAAAAGTTAAAAAAAACACTTTGATGGTGATTTTGTGTTTTCATTTCACCTGAATTCCACACCACTTTGTCCGGATATGCCTGGAGGAAAGCAGAAATATCTGGTGTGTTGTGGCTGTCTCAATCCCAGATCTTGCTACAGCCTCTGTGTTTATTTGTGTTTTGTGGACATTATCTACAGACTTATGGTTTTGAATGCATTTTAGAATGTAACTTTTTGTTTTCTTTTTTTTTTGACAGGCAGAGTGGACAGTGAGAGAGAGAGAGATAGAGAGAAAGGTCTTCCTTTGCCATTGGTTCACCCTCCAATGGTCGCCATGGCCAGCACGTTGTGGCCGTGGCACTGCGGCCGGCGCACCGCGCTGATCCATTGGCAGGAGCCAGGTACTTATCCTGGACTCCCATGGGGTGCAGGGTTCAAGTACTTGGGCCATCCTCCACAGCACTCCCTGGCCACACCAGAGAGCTGGCCTGGAAGAGGGGCAACCGGGACAGAATCCAGCGCCCTGACCGGGACTAGAACCCAGTGTGCCGGCGCCGCAAGGCAGAGGATTAGAGTAGTGAGCTGCGGTGCTGGCCGTAAATTTTGTTTTCTACTGGCAAACGCTAATTGGATCCACATGGAGTCAAATCCTCCACACATTCGAGATTTCTCGGCAGAACAATTCAGAATCCCGAGAACACATGCTATTTCTGTATGTAAACATGACATTGGATCCACTTGCCGAAGAGAAAGATTGTGCTTTTCTCCATAACCAGGTTGACGGTTATTGTTTGTTAAATTTCCCCTGAATTCAACACCACTTTGTCCAGATATGCCTGGAGGAATCAGAAATATCCCAGATCTTGCTACAGCCTCTGCATTTGTTTGTTTTTTTCTAGACATTATCTATGCACGTTAGGGATTTGAATGCATTTTAGCATGTAACTTTTTGTTTTCTGCCAGCAAACGCTAAATGGATCCACATGGAGTCAAATCCTCCACACATTCGAGTTTTCTCGGCAGAACAATTCAGAATCCCGAGAAAACATGCTATTTCTGTTGTAAACATGGCATTGGATCCACTTGTCGAAAAGAAAGATTATGCTTTTCTCCAAAACCACTTTGATGGTGATTTTTTTCATTTAATTACAACCGAATTCCACACCACTTTTTCCAGATATACCTGGAGGAGCGCAGAAATATCTGCTGTGTTGTGGCTATTTTAATCCCCGATCTTGCTACAGTTCTGTGTTTGTTTGTGTTTTCTGGACGTTATCTATGGACTTTAAGCTTTTGAATGCGTTTTAGCATGTAACATTTTGTTTTCTACTGCAAACGCTAATTGTTTCCACATGAAGTCAAATCCTTCACATATTCGAGGTTTCCTGGCAGAAAGCTTGAGAAACCTGAGCAAACATGATATTTGTGTTTATAAACATGACATTGGATCCACTTGCTGACAAGAAATATTGTGCTTTTCTCCAAAACCACTTTGATGGTGATTTTTTCATTTAATTTCAATGGAATTCCACACCACTATTTCGGGATATGCCTGGAGGAAAGCAGAAATATCTGCTGTGTAGTGGCTATCTCAATTCGAGATCTTGCTACGGCTTCTGTGTTAGTTTGTGTTTTCTGGACATAATCTACGGACTTTATGGTTTTGAATGCATCTTTGCATGTAACTTTTTGTTTTCTACTGCAAACGCTAATGGTTTCCCATGGAGTCAACTCCTAGATACATTCGAGTTTTTCTGGCAGAAAGCTTCAGAAACACAAGCAAACAAGAAACTTGTGTTTAAACATGACATTGGATCTAATTGCCGAAGAGAAAGATTGTGCTTTCCTCCAAAACCACTTTGACGGTGATTTCTTGCATAAATTTCACGTGAATTCCACAACACTTTGTCTGGATATGCCTGGAGGAAAGCAGAAATATCTGGTGTGTTGTGGCTATCTCAATCCGAGATCTTGCTACAGCCTCTGTGTTTATTTGTGTTTTGCAGACATTATCTATGGACTTTGCGGTTTTGAGTGCATTTTGCATGAACTTTTTGTTTTCTACCAGCAAACGCTAATTGTTTCCACATGGAGTCAAATCCACCGCACATTCAATTTTTCTAGGCAGAAAGCTTCAGAATCCTGAGCAAACATGATATTTGTGTTTTAAACATGACATTGGATCCACTTGCCCAACAGAAAGATTATGCTTTTCTCCAAAACCATTTTCATGACAGTGATTTTTAGGTTAAATTTCCCCTGAATTCCACACCACTTTGTCCGGATATACCTGGAGGAAAGCAGAAATATCTGGTGTGTTGTCGATATCTCAATCCCAGATCTTGCTATAGCCTCTGTGTTTGTTTGTGTTTTCTGGACATTATCTATGGACTTTAGGGATTTGAATGCATTTTAGCGTGTAACTTTTTGTTTTCTACCGGCAATTGCTAATTGGATCCACATGGAGTCAAATCCTCCACACATTCGAGTTTTCCTGGCAGAAAGCTCTAGAAACCTGAGCAAACATGATACATGTGTTTATAATCATGACATTGGATCCACTTGCCGAACAGAAAGATTGTGCTTTTCTCCAAATCCATTTTGATGGTGATTTTTTCATTTAATTTCAACCGAATTCCACAACACTTTGTCCGGATTTTAGCATGTAATTGTTTGTTTTCTACAGGCAAAAGCTAATTCATTCCACATGGAGTCAAATCCACCACACATTCGATTTTTCTAGGCAGAAAGCTTCAGAATCCTGAGCAAACATGATATTTGTGTTTTAAACATGACATTGGATCCACTTGCCAAACAGAAAGTTTGTGATTTTCCCCAAAACCATTTTGACGGTGATTTCGTGGTTAAATTTCACGTGAATTCCACAACACTTTGTCCGGATATGCCTGGAGGAAAGCAGAACTACCTGCTGTGTAGTGGCTATCTCAATCCGAGATCTTGCTACGGCTTCTGTGTTGGTTTGTGTTTTCTGGACATTATCTATGGACTTTATGGTTTAGAATGCATCTTTGCATGTAACTTTTTGTTTTCTATTGCAAACACTAATGTTTCCACATGGAATCAAATCCTGCACAGATTCAAGTTTTCCTGCAGAAAGCTTCAGAAACCCAAGCAAACATGATACTTGTGTTTATAAAATTGACATTGGATCCACTTGCACTACAGAAAGATTGTGCTTTTCTCCAAAACCACTTTGACGGTGACAGTTTGTTTTATTTCCCCTGAATTCCACACCACTTTGTTCGGATATGCCTGGAGCAACTCAGAAATATCTGGTGTGTTGTGGCTATCTCAGTCCCAGATCTTGCTACAGCCACTGTGTTTGTTTGTGTTTTCTGGACATTATCTATGGACTTTACGGTTTTGAATGCATTTTAGCATGTAATTTTTTTTTTTTTTTTTTACCGGCAAACGCTATTTGGTTCTACATGGAGTTAAATCCTCCACACATTCAAGTTTTCCTGTCAGAAAGCTTCAGAAACCTCAGCAAACATGATATTTGTGTTTATAAACATGACATTGGATTCACTTGCCCAACAGAAAGATTGTGCTTTTCTCCAAAACCACATTGACGGTGATAGTTTGTAAAATTTCACCCAAATACCAGAACACTTTCTCCGGATATGCCTGCAGGAAAGCAGAAATATCTGGTGTGTTGTGGCTATCTCAATCCGAGATCTTGCTACGGCTTCTGTGTTTGTTTGTGTTTTCTGGACATTATCTATGGGCGTTATGATTTTGAATGCATCTTTGCATGAAACTTTTTGTTTTCTACTGCAAACGTTAATGGTTCCACATGGAGTCAAATCCTCCACAGATTCAAGTTTTTCTGGCAGAAAGCTTCAGAAACCCAAGCAAACATGATACTTGTGTTTATAAACATGACTTTGGATCCACTCGCCGAAGAGAAACATTGTGCTTTTCTCCAAAACCACTTTGACGGTTATTTTTGGGTTAAATTTAACCCAAACTCCACACCAATTTGTTTGGATATGCCTGGAGGAAAGCAGAAATATTTGGTGTGTTGTGGCTATCTCAATCCCAGATCTTGCTACAGCCTGTTTGTGTTTTCTGGACATTATCTATGGACTTTATGGTTTTGAATGCATTTTAGCATGTAACTTTTTTGTTTTCTACCGGCAAACGCTATTTGGTTCCACATGTAGTCAAATCCTCCACACATTTGAGTTTTCCTGGCAGAAAGCTTAAGAAACCTGAGCAAACATGATATTTATGTTTATAAACACGACATTGGATCTACTTGCCGAACAGAAAGATTGTGCTTTTCTCCAAAACCACTTTGATGGTGATAGTTTGTAAAATTTCACCCGAATACCACAACACTTTGTCCGGATATTCCTGGAGGAAAGCAGAAATATCTGGTGTGTTGTGGCTATCTCAGTCTCAGATCTTGCTACAGCCACTGTGTTTGTTTGTGTTTTCTGGACGTTATCTATAGCTTTACCATTTTGAATGCATTTTATCTTGTAACTGTTTTCTACTGGCAAACGCTAATTGGTTCCACATGGAGTCAAATCCTCCACACATTCAAGATTTCCTGGCAGAAAGCTTCAGGAACCCGGGAAAACATGCTATTTCTGTTCGCAAACATGAATTTGGATCCACTTGCCGAACAGAAATATTGTGCTTTTCTCCAAAACCACTTAGATGGTGATTTTTTGGTTACTTTTCACCCGAATTCCACAACACTTTGTCCGGGTATACCTGGAGGAACTCAGAAATATCTGATGTGTTTTGGCTATCTCAATCCCAGATCTTGCTACAGCCTCTGTGTTTGTTTGTATTTTCTGGACATTATCTATGGACTTTATGGTTTTGAATACATTTTAGCATGTAACTTTTTATTTTCTTTTACCGGCAAATGCTATTTGGTTCCACATGGAGTCAAATCCTCCACTCATTCGAGTTTTCCTGGCAGAAAGCTTCAGAAACTCTAGCAAACATGATATTTGTGTTTATAAACATGACGTTGGATCCACTTGCCGAAGAAAAAGATTGTGCTTTTCTCCAAAAGCACATTCACGACGGTGATTTTTGGGTTAAATTTCCCGTGAATTCCACACCACTTTGTCCGGATATGCCTGGAGGAAAGCAGAAATATCTGGTGTGTTGTGGCTATCTCACCTGAGATCTTGCTACAGCCTCTGTGTTTGTTTGTGTTTTTTGGATGAAATCTACAGACTTGACGGTTTGGAAGGCATTTTCGCATGTACCTTTTTGTTTTCTACCTGCAAACGCTATTTGGTTCCACATGGAGTCAAATCCTTCACACATTCGAGTTTTCCTTGCAGAAAGCTTCAGAAACCCGAGCAAACATGGTATTTGTGTTTGTAAACATGATATTGGATCCACCTGCTGAAGAAAAAGATAGTGCTTTTCTCCAAAATCACATTTTTTTTAACTTTTATTTAATGAATATAAATTTCCAAAGTATGACTTATGGATTACAATGGCTTCCCCCCCATACCGTCCCTCCCACCCACAACCCTCCCTTTTCCCAATTCCTCTCCCCTATCATTCACATCAATATTCATTTTTGATTCTCTTAATATACAGAAGATCAGCTTAGTATACATTATGTAAGATTTCAACAGTTTACTCCCACACAGAAACATAAAGTGAAAAATAATAGATGATTTTTTAAATGATGATGAAATCATATCAGACCTATTGTCATGTTTAATCCCAGTGAGAGTCAAGCTGGGAATTGATAATTTCTTTCTTTTTTTTTTTTTTTTTACAGAAGATCAGTTTAGTATACATTAAGTAAGGATTTCAACAGTTTGCACCCCATAGAAACACAAAGTGAAATATACTGCTTGAGTACTTGTTATAGCATTAAATCTCAATGCACAGCACATTAAGGACAGAGATCCTACATGAGGAGTAAGTGCACAGTGACTCCTGTTGTTGACTTAACAAATTGACAGTCTTGTTTATGGAATCAGTAATCACCCTAGGCTCTTGTCATGAGTTGCCAAGGCTATGGAAGCCCTCTGATTTCTCCAACTCTTATCTTGTTTAGACAAGGTCATAGTCAAAGTGGAGGTTCTCTCCTCCCTTCAGAGAAAGGTACCTCCTTCTTTGAAGACCTGTTCTTTCCACTGGGATCTCACTAGAGGAGATCTTTCATTAAGGTCTTTTTTTTTTTTTTTGCCAGAGTGTCTTGGCTTTCCATGCCTGAAATACTCTCATGGGCTTTTCAGCCTGATCTGAATGCCTTTAGGGCTGATTCTGAGGCCAGAGTGCTATTTAGGACATCTGCCATTCTATGAGTCTGCTGAGTATCTCGCTTCCCATGTTGGATCACTCTCCCCTTTATTTATTCTATCGGTTAGTGTTAGCAGGTACTAGACTTGTTTATGTGCTCCCTTTGACTCTTAGTCCTTTCATTTTTATGATCAATTGTGAACAGAAATTGATCACTGGGACTACTGAGATGTCATTGGTACATGCTACTTTAATGGGATTGTATTGGAATCCCCTGGTATGTTTCTAACTCTACCATTTGGGGCAAGTCAGCTTGAGCATGTCACAAATTATACATCTCTTCCCTCTCTTATTCCCACTCTTATGTTTAACAGGGATCACAATTCCGTTAATTTTCAACACTTAAGATTAACTGTGTATTAATTACAGAATTAAACCAGTCATATTAAGTAGAACAGACAAAAAAAATACTAAGAGGGATAATGTATTAAGTTGTTCATTAACAGTCAGGGCTATGCTGATCAAGTCACCATTTGTCATAGTGTCCATTTCACTTCAGGAGGTTTCCTATTTGTTGTTCAGTCAGTTGTCACCGATCAGGGAGAACATATGGTATTTGTCCCTTTGGGACTGGCTTATTTCACTCAGCATGATGTGTTCCAGATTCCTCCATGTTGTTGCAAATGACTGGATTTTGTTGTTTCTTACTGCGGTATAGTATTCTAAAGAGTAAATATCCCATAATTTCTTTATCCAGTCTACAGTTGATGGGCATTTAGGTTGGTTCCAGGTCTTGGCTATTGTGAATTGTACTGTGATAAACATTAGGGTGCAGACCATTTTTTTGTTTGCCAATTTAAATTCCTTTGGGTAAATTCCAAGGAGTGGGATGCCTGGGTTGAACGGTAGGGTTATCTTCAGGTTTCTGAGGAATCTCCAGACTGACTTCCATAGTGGCTTGACCAGTTTGAATTCCCACCAACAGTGGGTTAGTGTCCCTTTTTCCCCATATCCTCACCAGCATCTGTTGTTGGTAGATTTCTGTATGTGAGCCATTCTAACCAGGGTGAGGTGAAACCTCATTGTGGTTTTGATTTGCATTTCCCTGATTGCTAGTGATCTTGAACATTTTTTCATGTGTCTGTTGGCCATTTCAATTTCCTCTTTTGAAAAATGTCTATTGAGGTCTTTTGCCCATCTCTTAAGTGGGTTTTTTTTTTTTTGGAGTTTCTTGATCTCTTTGTAGAATCTGTTTATTAACCCTTTATCTGTTGCATAGTTTGCAAATATTTTTTCCCATTCTGTCGGTTGTCTCTTCACTCTCCTGACTGTTTCTTTTGCAGTACGGAAACTTCTCAATTTGATGCAATCCCAATAGTTGATTTTGGCTTTGACTGCCTGTGCCTCCCGGGTCTTTTCCAGAAACTCTTTGCCTGTGCCAATATCTTGACGGGTTTCTCCAATGTTCTCTAATAACTTGATGGTGTCAGGTCGTAGATTTAGGTCTTTAATCCATGTTGAGTGGATTTTTGTGTAAGGTGAAAGGTAGGGGTCTTGCTTCATGATTCTGCACGTGGAAGTCCAATTTTCCCAGCACCATTTATTCAATAGACTGTCCTTACTCCAGGGATTAATTTTGGACCCTTGATCAAATATGAATTGGCTGTAGATATTTGGATTGATTTCTGGTGTTTCAATTCTGTTCCATTGGTCTATCCATCTGTTTCTGTACCAGTACCATGCTGTTTTGATTACAACTGCCCTGCAGTATGTCCTGAAATCTGGCATTGTGATGCCTCCAGCTTCGTTTTTGTTGTACAAGATAGCTTTAGCTATTCGAGGTCTCTTGTGCCTCCATAGAAATTTCACCATTTTTTCCAGATCTGAGAAGAAGGTCTTCGGTATCTTGATTGGTATTGCATTGAATCTATAAATTGCTCCTCTCAGAGTTCCAGTAGCCTCTTAGTAGAGTTCTTTGGATCCTCTAAGTAAAGAATCATATCATCTGCAAAGAGGGATAGTTTGACTTCTTCCTTCTCAATTTGTATTCCTTTAATTTCTTTTTCTTGTCTGATGGCTCTGGCTAGAACTTCCAAAACTATGTTAAATAGCAGTGGTGAGAGTGGGCATCCCTGTCTGGTACCAGATCTCAGCGGAAATGCTTCCATCTTTTCCCCATTCAATAGGATGCTGGCCGTGGGTTTTTCTCATATATTGCTTTGATTATATTGAGGAATGTTCCTTCTATACCCAATTTGCTTAGAGTTTTCATCATGAAAGGGTGTTGAATTTTATCAAATGCTTTCTCTGCATCTATTGAGATAATCATATGGTTTTTCTTCTGCAGTCTGTTAATGTGGTGAATCACATTGATTGATTTGCGAATGTTGCACCATCCCTGCATACCAGGGTTGAATCCCACTTGGTCTGGGTGGATGATTTTCCTGATGTGTTGTTGTACTCTATTGGCCAGAATTTTATTGAGGATTTTTGCGTCTATGTTCATCAGGGATATTGGTCTATAATTTTCTTTCAGTGCTGCATCTTTCTCTGGCTTAGGGATTAAGGTGATGCTGGCTTCATAGAAAGAATTTGGGAGGATTCCCTCTTTTTTGATTGTTCTGAATAGTTTGAGAAGAAATGGGATTAGTTCTTCTTTAAATGTCTGGTAGAATTCAGCAGTGAATCCATCTGGTCCTGGGCTTTTCTTTGTTGGGAGGGCCTTTATTACTGTTTCAATTTCTGTTTCAGTTATCAGTCTATTTAGGTTTTCTATGTCTTCATGGTTCAATTTAGGTAGGTTGCATGTGTCCAGGAATCTATCCATTTCTGATAGATTTTCCTGTTTGCTGGCATACAGGTCCTTGTAGTAATTTCTGATGATTCTTTTTTATTTCTGTGGTGTCTGTTGTTACGTTTCCTTTTTCATCTCTGATTTTATTGATTTGGGTCTTTTCTCTTCTTTTTTTAGTTAGTTGGGCCAATGGGGTGTCAATTTTGTTTATTTTTTCAAAAAACCAGCTTCTCACTTGGCTGATTTTTTGTAATTTTTTTTGGATTCAATCCTGTTAATTTCTTCCCTGATTTTAATTATTTCTCTTCTCCTACTACATTTGGGTTTGGTTTGCTGCAGTTTTTCTAGGTATTTGAGATGCGCTGAAAGCTCATCTATTTGGTACCTTTCCAATTTCTTGATATAGGGACCTAATTCTATAAATATGCCTCTCAATACTGCTTTTGCTGTATCCCATAAGTTTTGATATGTTGTGTTGTTGTCTTCATTTACTTCCAGAAAGTTTTTGATTTCTCTTTTGATTTCTTGAATGACCCAGTGTTCATTCAGGAGCATGTTGTTCAGTCTCCATGTGTTTGCATACTTTCTGGGGTTTCCTGAGTTGCTAATTTCCAGCTTCATTCCGCTGTGGTCTGAGAAGCTGCATGGTATGATTCTAATTCTTTTAAATTTGCTGATACTTGCTTTATGGCCTAGTATGTGATCAATCCTAGAGAAGGTTCCATGCATTGCTGAGAAGAATGTGAAGTCTTTAGATGTAGGATTGAAAGTTCTTAAGTGTTGAAAATTAACTGAAATGTGATCCCTGTTGAACATGGTGGTGGGAATGGGAGAGGGAAGAGATGTATAATTTGGGACATGCTCAGGCTGACTTGCCCCAAGTGGTGGAGTTGGAAGCATACCAGGGGATTCCAATTCAATCCCATCAATGTGGCATGTACCAATGCCATCTCACTGTTCCAGGTGATCAGTTTCAGTTCACAGTTGGTCAGGGTGAAGGGACTGGGAGTCAAAGGGAACACATAGACAAGTCTAGTACCTGCTAACGCTAACCGATGGAGTAAATAAAGGGGAGAGTGATCCAACATGGGAAGTGAGATACTCAGCAGACTCATAGAATGGCAGATGTCCTAAATAGCACTCTGGCCTCAGAATCAGCCCTAAAGGCATTCGGATCTGGCTGAAAAGCTCATGAGAGTATTTCAGGCATGGAAAGCCAAGGCACTCTGGCAAAAGATCTCTGCGAGTGAGATCCCAGTGGAAAGAACAGGTCATCAAAGAAGGAGGTACCTTTCTCTGAAGGGAGGAGAGAACCTCCACTTTGACTATGACCTTGTCTAAACAAGATAAGAGTTGGAGAACTCAGAGGGCTTCCATAGCCTTGGAAACTCATGACTGGAGCATAGGGAGATTACTGATGCCATAGACAGGAGTGTCAATTGGTAAAGTCAACAACAGGAGTCACTGTGCACTTACTCCTCATGTAGGATCTCTATCCTTAATGTGCTATACATTGAGATTTAATGCTATAACAAGTACTCAAACAATATATTTCACTTTGTGTTTCTATGGGGGTGCAAACTGTTGAAATCCTTACTTAATGCATACTAAACTGATCCTCTGTAAAAAAAAAAAAAAAGAAATTATCAATTCCCAGCTTGACTCTCACTGGGATTAAACATGACAATAGGTCTGCTCTGATTTCATCATCATTTAAAAAAAATCATCTATTATTTTTCACTTTATGTTTCTGTGTGGGAGCAAACTGTTGAAATCCATACTTAATGTATACTAAGCTGATCTTCTGTATATTAAGATAATCGAAAATGAATCATGATGTGAATGGAAGGGGAGAGGGAGTGGGAAAGGGGAGGGTTGTGGGTGGGAGGGACGGTATGGGGGGGAAGCCATTGTAATCCATAAGTCGTACTTTGGAAAATTATATGCATTAAATAAAAGTTTAAAAAAAAAGAAAGTTCTGTAGATATCTGTTAGATCCATTTGGGCAATAGTGTCGATTAAATCTGCTGTTTCCTTGTTGATCTTCTGGCTGGATGATCTGTCTGTTTCTGAGAGTGGAGTATTGAAGTCCCCCAGTACTATTGTATTGGAATCTAATTTCCCTTTACGTCCCTTAACATATCTTTTAAATAGACCGGTGCCCTGTAATTAGGAGCATATACATTTATAATAGTTACATCTTCCTGTTGAATTGAACCCTTAATCATTATATAGTGCCCTTCTTTGTCTCTCTTAACAGTTTTTGTATTAAAGTTTATTTTGTCTGATATTAATATGGCTACACCTGCTTTTTTTGGTTTCTGTTGGCATGGAATATCTTTTTCCAACCTTTCACTTTCAGTCTGCATGCCTCTTTGTTAGAGAGATGTGTTTCTTGTAGGCAACAAATAGTTGGGTTGTGTTCTTTGAGCCAATCAGCCAATCGGTGTCTTTTAACTGAAGTATTCAGACCATTAATGTTTAATGTGATTATTGATACGCAGTGACTTTGCCCTGCCATTTTCCCGGAGATATTTTCTAGTATATGCTTTGAGCTTCCCATGCTCTTTTACTGGTAGGTGTTCTTCCTTTACCTTCTTTCATATTGATGGCTGTGTTTCTGTGTTTCTGAGTGTAGCACATCTTTAAGTATCTTTTGCAGGGCCGGACGACTGGCGGCAAAGTCTTTCACTTTCTGTTTGCTATGAAAGGTCTTTATTTCACCTTCATTCACAAATGAGAGCTTAGCAGGATATAATATTCTGGGCTGGCAATTTTTCTCTCTTAGCACCTGTGCTATGTCTCGCCATTCCCTCCTAGCTTGTAGGGTTTCTGATGAGAAGTCTGCTGTGAGTCTGATTGGAGATCCTCTGAAAGTAATCTGATGTTTCTCTCTTGCACATTTTAGGATCTTTTCTTTATGTTTCACTGTGGTGAGTTTAATTACAACGTGTCATGGTGAGGATCTCTTTTGGTCATGTTTATTGGGGGTTCTATGAGCTTCCTGTACTAGGATGTCTCTGTCCTTCTTCAAATCTGGAAAGTTCTCTGCTAGTATCTCACTAAAAAGGCCTTCTAATCCTTTCACTCTCTCCATGCCTTCAGGAACTCCTAGAACTCCAATGTTGGTGTTTTTAATAGTATCCTGTAGATTCCCAACAATATTTTTTTAGATTTCTAATTTCTTCTTCTTTTCCTTGGTTTGACTGTATGTTTTCCTGTGCTCTATCTTCTAAGTCCGATATTCTCTCTTCTGCTTCACCCATTCTGTTTTTAAGGCTCTCTAATGTGTTTGTCATTTGATCTATTGAGCTCTTCATTTCATTTTGATTTCTCTTCACTATCACACTTTCCTGTTCTGCTAGTTTCTGCGTTTCATTTTGATTCTTCCTTAAAATTTCATTTTCACGAGAGAGATTTTCAATCCTGTCCAATAAGGATTTCTGTAGTTCAAGGATTTGCTTTGAAAACTTCTAAATGATCTTATCATAAATTTTTTGAAATCCATATCTTGCATTTCTTCTATCTCATCATCTTCATAATCTTGGCTTGGGGTGTTTTGTTTATTTGGAGGCATCATAGTGTCATCGTTGATCTTGTTCCCTTGATGTCTGTGTTTGTTGCTTGGCATAATTAATTCTTCTTTCGTCACTGTGCATTTTTTAATTTTTTTATACTATGTCCGTGTTAAGTGGACTGCCTGCTGTTGGAGGAGCCTTGGAGGCTTGAGATGGGTGTGGCCTGAGAGCTCTGCTTGGTTATGGGTTACGGGTGTGAAAAGGTGACACCCTCAGTTTATGCGTGGTAAATCTCTCTCTTTTTATTTATTTATTTATTTATTTTATTTATTCAGGGGGTAAGTAATGCCACACCGTCTGGCTGTGCAGAATTGATGGTATTTAGCTTCCAATCTCTGGCTTCTACCCAAAGAGTCTGTGCAGGCTCTGTTTCTCCTCTGGACTCCCACTGGGTTGCCTAGGCTACTGAATTGTAGTGACTCAGTTCTTTAGCTCTCCCCTGTTGTTATGTAAATCCAGAGAGGGGGCCTGCTCTTTGTCTCTTGCAAACTCTTGGAAACTCTTGCAAGCCTTGATGCCTTGCAACCTTTGCAAGGTTGTTGGAGAGAGAAACCCCCCACCTTTTTTTTCCTTCTCTCCGGTAGTGAGTCTGGTGCACTTTCTGGCTCCCCTCTAGATTCTGACCTCCGTTTCCCCACCAATGTCTCAGGTTTTTGAGCTCACCTCCCCTTCCAGCACCGATGTGTGGACTCAGAGCCCTGGGCATCTCTCCTCTCCCTGCTGGTGTCTGTGTCACATCGACTCCCCTTCCCGCACTGGCACTCAGACTCTGCAGCTCCTGCAGTTCAGCTTCCGTGCGGTGGGCGACCCTGCTCTTGCAGTAGGTCCTCCGATTCACAGGCACTAGATCCAGAAGAGTTTCCTCTGCAATATTTTGCTGGTCCTTTTTCTGAGGATACCGTAACTACCCTTATATTAAACTAAATTTTCCCAGATTATCAGTGTGCGCCCTCACTATTCCGCCATCTTGGCTCTGCCCCCCTCAAAAAGCACTTTGACAGTGATTTCTTGGTTAAATTTCACCAGAATTCCACACCACTTTGTCCGGATATGCCTGGAGGAAAGCAGAAATATCTGGTCTGTTGTGGCTATCTCAATTCCAGATATTGCTATAGCTTCTGTGTTTCTGGAGTTTTCTAGAAATTATCAATGGACTTGATGGTTTTGAATGCATTTTAGCATGTAACATTTTGTTTTCTACAGGCAAATGCAAATTGGTTCCCATGGAGTCAAATCCTCCACACATTCAAATTTTTCTGGCAGAAAGCTTCAGAAACCCGAGCAAACATGATATTTGTGTTCATAAACTTGACGTTGGATCCACATGCCAAAAGAAAGATTGTGCTTTTCTCCAAAACCACTTTGACGGTGATTTTTCGGTTATATTTCACTTGAATTCTACACCAATTTGTCCGGATATGCCTGGAGGAAAGCAGAAATACCTGGTGAGTTGTGGGATTCTCAGTCCCAGATCTTTTACAGTCTCAATGTTTGTTTGTGTTTTCTGGACATTATCTATAGACTTTATGGTTTTGAATACATTTTAGCATGTAACTTTTTGTGTTCTACCATCAAATGCTAATTGGTTGCACATGGAGTCAAATCCTAAACACATTAGTGTTTTCCTGGCAGAAACCTTCAGAAACCCGAGCTAACATGATATTCGTGTTTATAAACTTGATGTTGGATCCACCTTCCAAAGAGAAAAACTGTGCTTTTCTCCAAAACCAATTTGACTGTGATTTTTTTGGTTCAATTTCACCCGAAATCCAAACCAGTTTTTCCAGATATGCCTGGAGGAAAGCAGAAATATCTGGTGTGTTGTGGCTATCTCATTCCCAGATCTTGCTACAGCCTCTGGGTTTGTTTGTGTTTTCTGAACATTATCTGTAGACTTTACGGTTTTGAATGCATTTTCGCATGTAACTTTTTGTTTTCTACCGGCAAAAGCTAATTGGTTCCACATGATGTCAACTTCTAGATTTTTCGAATTTTCCTGGCAGAAAGCTTCAGAAACACGAGTAAACATGATATTAGTGTTTGTAAACAAGACATTGGATCCACTTGAGGAACAGAAAGATTGTGTTTTTCTCCAAAACCACTTTGACGATGATTTTTGTGTTAAATTTCACCTGTATTAAACACCACTTGGTAAGGATATGTCTGGAGGAAAGCAGAAATATCTGTTGTATTGTGGCAATATCAGTCCGAGTTCTTGCTACAGCCTCTTGGTTTGTTTGTATTTTCTGGACAAAATCTACGGACTTGACGGTTTGGAAAGCATTTTAGCATGTAACTTTTTGTTTTCTACCGGCAACACTAATTGGTTGCACATGGAGTCAAATCCTCCACACATTAGATTATCCTGGCAGAAAGCTTCAGAAACCTGAGCAAACATGATTTTGCATTTATATACATGACATTGGATCCACTTGCTGAAGTGAAAGATTGTGGTTTTCTCCAAAACCACTTTTACGACGGTGATTTTTGGGTTAAATTGCACCCAACATCCATAAACTTTGTCTGGATATGCCTGGAGGAAAGCAGTAATATCTGGTGTGTTGTGGCTATCTCAATCCCAGATCTTGCTACAGCCTCTGTGTTTGTTTGGTTTTCTGGACAATATCTACTTACTTGACGGTTTTGAAACATTTTAGCATGTAACTTTTTGCTTTCTACAGGCAAATGCTAATTGGTTCCACATGGAGTCAAATCCTGCACACATTCGAGTTTCCTGGCAGAATGCTTCAGAAACCAAAGTAACATGGTATTTGCATTTATATACATGACATTGGATCCACTTGCTGAAAAGAAAGATTGTGCTTTTCTCCAAAACCACTTTGACGGTGATTTTTTGGTTAAATTTCACCTGAATTCCAAACCACTTTGTCCAGATATGCCTGGAGGAAAGCAGAAATATCTGATGTGTTGTGGCCATCTCAATCCCAGATTTTGCTACAGCCTCTGTGTTTGTTTGTGTTTTCTGGACATTAATACGGACTTTACTGTTTTGAATGCATTTTAGCATGTACTTTTTGTTTTCAGCGGGAAATCTAATTGGTTCCACATGGAGTCAAATCCTCCACACATTCGAGTTTTCCTGGCAGAAAGCTTCAGACCCGAACAAACAAGATATTTGTGTTTATAAACATTACATTGGATCCACTTGTCGAACAGAAAGATTGTACTTTTCTCCAAAACCACTTTGACAGTGATTTTTAGGTTAAATTTCTATTGTATTGCACACCACTTTGTCCGGATATGTCTGGAGAAAAGCAGAAATATCTGGTATGTTGTGGCTATCTCAGTCCCAGATCTTTCTACAGCCTCTGTGTTTGCTTGTGTTTTCCGCACATTATACACCGATTTTAGGGGTTTGAATGTATTTTAGCATGTAACTTTTGATTTTTGCTGGCAAGCACTAATTTTTGCACGTGGTGTCAAATCCTGCACACATTCGAGTTTTCTAGGCAATAAGCTTCAGAAACCCAAGAAAACATAATATTTCTGTTTTCAAACATGATATTGGATCCACTTACTGAACAGAAAATTGTGCTTTTCTCCAAAACCACTTTGAAGGATATTTTTTGATTAAATTTCATCCGAATTCCACAATACTTTGTCCAGATCTGCCTGGATGAAAGCAGAAATATCAAGGGTGTTGTGGCTATTGGAATCCTAGGTCTTGCTACAGCTCTGTGTTTGTTTGTGTTTTCTGGACATTATCTACGGACTTGAGGTTTTGAGTGAATTTTAGCATGTAACATTTTGTTTTCTACCGGCAAACACTAACTGGTTCCACATGCAGTCAAATCCTCCACACTCTCAAGCTTTCTTGGCAGAAAGCTTCAGAAACCATAGAAAACATGATACTTGTGATTGTAAACATGACATTAGATCCACTTGCTGAAGAGAAAATTGTGCTTTTCTCCAAAACCACTTTGACGGTGTTTGTTATATTTCTACAAATTCCACACCACTTTTTCCGGATATGCCTGGAGGAAAGCAGAAATATCTTGTGTATTGTGGCTATCTCAATCCTGATCTTGCTACAGCCTCTGTGTTTGTGTTTTCTGGACATTATTACGAACTTTAGGTTTTGAACGAATTTTATAATGTAACTGTCTGTTTTCTACTGTCAAACACTAGAAGGTCCACATGTAGTCAATCCTCCACACATTTGGGTTTTCCAGGCAGAAAACTTCAGAAACTCAAGCAAACATTATATTTATGTGTCTAAACATGACATTGGATCCACTTGCCGAATGGAAATAATTTGATTTTCTCCAAAACCACTTTGAAGGTGGTATTTTGGTTAAATTTCACCCGAGTTCCACAACACTTTGTCTAGATTTGCATGGATGAAAGCAGAAATGCCTGGTGTGTTGTGGATATCTCAATCCAAGATCTTGCTATAACCTCTGTATTTGTTTGTGTTTTCTGGACATCATCTACGGACTTTAAGGTTTTGAGTGAATTTTATAATCTAACTTTTAGTTTTCTGCTGACAAACCCTAATTGGTTCCACATGGAGTCAAATCCTCCACATATTCGAGTTTTCCTGGCAAAAAGCTTCAGAAACCCATGAAAATAGGACATTTCTGTTTGTAAACATGATACTGGATCCACTTGCCGTAGAGAAAGATTGTGCTTTTCCCCAAAACCTCTTTGAAGGTGATTTTTTGGTTAAATTTCACCCGAATTCCACAACACTTTGTCTAGATATTCCTGGATGAAAGCAGAAATATGTGGTGTGTTGTGTCTATGTCAATCACAGATCTTGCTGCAGCCTCTGTGTTTGTGTGTAATGGACATTATCTACGGACTTTGCGGGTTGGAGATTATTTTACCATGTAACTTTTGTTTTTCTGCTGGCAAGCACTAATTGGTTGCACATGGATTCAAATCATCCTCATATTTGATGTTTCTAGGCAGAAAGCTTCAGACACCAGATAACACATAATATTTCTGTTAGGAGACATGACATTGGATCCACTTGCTGAAGAGAAACATTGTGCATTTCCCAAAACCACTTTCATGGTGATTTTTTGGTTAAATCTCATCCAAATTCCACAACACTTTGTCTAGATATGCCTGGATGAAAGCAGAAATATCTGGTGTGTTGTGCCTATGTCAATCCTAGGTCTTGCTACTGCCTCTGTGTTTGTTTGTGTTTTCTGGACATTATCTACAGACATGACAGTTTTGAATTCATTTTAGCATGTAACTTTTAGTTTTCTGCTGGCAAATACTAATTGGTTGCACATAGAGTCAAATCCTTCACACATTTGAGTTTTATAGGCAGAAAACTTCAGAAACCCAAGCAAACATGATATTTGTGTTTGTAAACATGTCATTGGATCCACATGCCGAACAGAAATATTGTGCTTTTCACCAAAACATCTTTGACGGTGATTTTTGGGTTAAATTTCACCCAAATTCCACAACACTTTGTCCGGATATGCCTGGAGGAAAGCAGAAATATCCAGTGTGTTGTGGCTATCTCAATCCCAGATCTTGCTACAGCCTCTGTGTATTTTTGTGTTTTCTGGACATTTTCTAAGGACTTTACGGTTTTGAGTGAATTTTAGCATGTAATTTTTGCTTTTCTGTCGGCCCACCCTAATTGGTTCAACATGGAATCAATTCCTCCACACATTCGTGTTTTCTAAGCAGAAAGCTTCAGAAACCTGTGTAAACATGATATTTGCTTTTGTAAACATGACACTGGATTCACTTGCTGAAAGAAAGATTCCAATTTCCTCCAAAACAATTTTCATGGTGATTTTTCGGTTAAATTTCACCCAAATTCCACACCACTTTGTCTGGATATGCCTGGAGGAAAGCAGAAATATCTGGTGTGTTGTGGGTATGTCAATCCTAGATCTTGCTACAGCCTCTGTGTTTGTTTGTGTTTTCTGGACATTATCTATGGACTTTATGGTTTTGAGTGAATTTTATAATCTTTTAGTTTTGTGCTGGGAAACGCTAAATGGTTCCACAAGGAGTCAAATACTCCACACATTCGAGTTTTCCTGGCAGAAAGCTCCAGAAACCTGAGCAAAAATGCTATTTGTGTTCATAAACATGACCTTGGATCCATTCACCGAAGCGGAAGAGTGTGCTTTTCTCCAAAACCACTTTGACAGTGATTTTTGGGTTAAATTTCACCCAAATTCCACAACTCTTTGTCCGGATATGCCTGGATGAAAGCAGAAATATCTGATGTGTTTTGGCTATCTCAATCCCAGATCTTGCTACAGCCTCAGTGTTTGTTTGTGTTTTCTGGACATTACCTATGGTCTTTACGGTTTTGAGTGAATTTTAGCATGTAATTTTTGCTTTTCTGTCGGCAAACCCTAAATGGTTCAACATGGAGTCAATTCCTCCACACATTCGTGTTTTCTAAGCAGAATGCTTCAGAAACCTGTGCAAACATGATATTTGCTTTTGTAAACATGACACTAGATTCACTTGCTGAAAGAAAGATTCCAATTTCCTCCAAAACAATTTTCATGGTGATTTTTTGTTAAATTTCACCCGAATTCCACATCACTTTGACCGCATATGCCTGGAAGAAAGCAGAAATATCTGGTGTGTTGTGGCTATCTCAATCCGAGATCTTGCTACAGTCTCTGTGTTTGTGTTTTCTGGACATTATCTACAGACTTTACGGTTTTCAATGCATTTTAGCATGTAACTTTTAGTTTTCTGCAGGCAAATGCTAATTGGTTGCACATGGAGTCAAATCCTCCACACATTCGAGTTTTCCTGGTAGAAAGCTTCAGAAACCCATACAAACATGATATTTGTGTTTGTAAACATGGCATTGATTCAACTTGCCGAACAGAAAGACTGTGCTTTTCTCCAAAACCACTTTGATGGTGATTTTGGGTTTATATTTCATGCGAAATCCACACCACTTTGTCCGGATATTCCTGGAGGAAAGCAGAAATATCCAGTGTATTGTGGCTATCTCAGGCCCAGATCTTCCTACAGCCTCTGTGTTTGTGTTTTCTGAACATTATCTATGGACTTGACGGTTTTTAATGCATTTTAGCATGTAACTTTTTGCTTTCTACCAGCAATTGCTAATTTGTTGCACATGGAGTCAAATACTCCACACATTAGATTTTCCTGGCTGAGAGCTTCAGAAACCTGATAAAACATGCTATTTCTGTTTGTAAACATGACATTGTATCCACTTGCTGAAGAGAAAGATTGTGCTTTTCTCCAGAACCACTTTGACGGTGATTTTTTGATTTAATTTCACCCGAATTCCACAACACTTTGTCCGGAAATGCCTGGAGGAAAGCAGAAAATTCTGGTATGTTGTGGTTATCTCAATCCGAGATCTTGCTACAGTCTCCATGTTTCTTTGTGTTTTCTGGACATTACCTATGGACTTTACGCATTTGAATGCATTTTAGCATGTAACTTTTTGTTTTCTACCTGCAAATGCTAATTGGTTCCACATGCAGTCAACTCTTAGATACATTCGAATTTTCCTGGCACAAAGCTTCAGAAACCTGAGCAAACATGATATTTTATTTTTTAACATGACATTGCATCCATTTGCTGAATAGAAAGATTGGGCTTTTCTCCAAAACCGCTTTGACGGTGATTTTTTGGTTAAATTTCACCCGAATTCCACAACACTTTGTCCAGATCTGCCTGGATGAAAGCAGAAATATCGGGGGTGTTGTGGCTATCTCAATCCCAGATCTTGCTACATCCTCTGTGTTTGTTTGTGTTTTCAGGACATCATCTACGGACTTAAGGTTTTGAGTGAATTTTAGCATGTAACTTTTTGTTTTCTGCTGGCCAACACTAATTGGTTCCACATGCAGTCAAATCCTCCACACATTCAAGTTTTCTAGGCAGAGAGCTTCAGAAACCTGAGAAAACATGATATTTGTGTTTGTAAACATGACATTAGATCCACTTGCAGAAGAGATAATTGTGCTTTTCTCCAAAACCACTTTCACGGTGATTTTTTTGGTTAAATTTCACCCGAATTCCACACTACATTGTCCAGATATGCCTGGATGAAAGGAGAAATATCTTGTTTGTTGTGGCTATCTCACTCCTGATCTTGCTACAGCCTCTGTGTTTGTTTGTGTTTTCTGGACATTATTACGAACTTTAGGTTTTGACAAATTTTATAATGTTACTTTCTGTTTTCTGCTGTCAAACACTAGTAGGTTCCACATGGAGTCAATCCTCCACACATTTGGGTTCTCTAGGAAGAAAACTTCACCACATTTTCTGGATATGCCTGGATGAAAGCTGAAATATCTGGTGTGTTGTGGCTATCTCAATTCTGATCCTCCTACAGCCTCTGTGTTTTTTTGTGTTTTCTGGACATTAATAAGGACTTTACTATTTTGAATGCATTTTAGCATGTAACTTTTTGTTTTCTGCTGCCAAATGCTAATTGATTGCACATGGAGTCAAATCCTCCAAACATTCAAGTTTTCCTGGCAGAAAGCTTCAGAAACTTGAAAAAACATGGTATTTGTGTGTATAAACATGACATTAGATCCACTTGCCGAAGTGAAAGATTGTGCTTTTCTCCAAAACCGCTTTCACCTTGATTTTTTGGTTAAATTTCACCCAAATTCCACACTACATTGTCCGGATATGCCTATATGAAAGCAGAAATATATTCTGTGTTGTGGCTATCTCAATCCTGATCTTGTTACAGCCTCTGTATTTGTATTTTCTGGACATTATCTACAAACCTTAGGTTTTGAATGAATTTTATAATGTAACTTTTTGTTTTCTGCTGGCAAACACTAGTAGGTTCCACATAGAGTCAATCCTCCACACATTTGTGATTTCTAGACAGAGAGCTTCAGAAACCAAAGCAAACATTATATATTTGTGTGTAAACATGACATTGGATCCACTTGCCGAATAGAAAGAATTTGCTTTTCTCCAAAATCACTTTGAAGGTGATTTTTTGGTTAAATTTCACCCGAATTCCACCTCCACCTTGTCAGGATATGTCTGGAGGAATGCAGAAATATCTGGTGTGTTGTGGCTATGTCAATCCCAGATCTTGCTACAGCCTCTGTGTTTGTTTGGTGTTCTAGACATTATCTACGGACTTTACGGGTTTGAGATTATTGAAGCATGTCATATTTGTTTTTCTGATGGCAAGCACTAATTGGTTGCACATGGATTCAAATCATCCACACATTCAATTTTTCTAGGAAGAAAACTTCAGACACCAAATAAAACATAATATTTCTGTTAGTGCACATGATTTTGGATCCACTTGCCAAAGACAATGATTGTGCTTTTCCTAAAACAAGTTTGATGGTGATTTTTTGGTTAAATTTCACCTGAATTCCACACCACTTTGTCTGGATATGCCTGGAGGAAAGCAGAAATATCTGGTGGCTTGTGACTGTCTCAATCCCAGAACATGCTACAGCCTCTGTGTTTGTTTGTGTTTTCTGGACATTATCTATGGACTTTATGGTGTTGAGTGAATGTTATAATGTTTTAGTTTTGTGCTGGGAAATGCTAAATGGTTCCACAAGGAGTCAAATACTCCACACATTCGAGTTTTCCTGGCAGAAAGCTCCAGAAACCTGAGCAAACATGCTATTTGTGTTCATAAACATGACCTTGGATCCATTCGCCAAAGAGGAAGAGTGTGCTTTTCTCCAAAACCACTTTGACAGTGATTTTTGGGGTAATTTCACCCAAATTCCACAACACTTGGTCCAGATATGCCTGGAGGAAAGCAGAAATATCTGTTGGGTTGTGACTGTCTAAATCCCAGATCTTGCTACAGCCTCAGTGTTTGTTTGTGTTTTCTGGACATTATCTATGGACTTTATGGTGTTGAGTGAATGTTATAATGTTTTAGTTTTGTGCTGGGGAATGCTAATTGGTTCCACAAGGTGTCAAATACTCCACATATTGGAGTTTTCCTGGCAGAAAGCTCCAGAAACCTGAGCAAACACTCTATTTGTGTTTGTAAACATGACCTTGGACCCATTCGCCGAAAAGTAAGAGTGTGCTTTTCTCCAAAACCACTTTGACAGTGATTTTTTGGATAAATTTCACTCGAATTCCACAACACTTTGTCCAGATATGCCTGGATGAAAGCAGAAATATCTGGTGAGTTGTGTCTATGTCAATCCTAGTTCTTGCTACAGCCTCTGTGTTTGTTTTTGTTCTCTGGACATTATCTATGGTCTTTACGGTTTTGAGTGAATTTTAGCATGTAATTTTTGCTTTTCTGCCAGCAACCCCAAATTGGTTCCACATGGAGTCAAATCCTCCACACATTCGAGTTATCTAGCCAGAAAGCTTCAGAAACCTGTGCAAACATGATATTTGCCTTTGTAAACATGACACTGGATTCACTTGCTGAAAGAAAGATTCCAATTTCCTCCAAAACAATTTTGATGGTGATTTCTTGGTTAAATTTTACCCGAATTCTACTCCAGTTTGTCTGGATATGCCTGAATGAAAGCAGAAATATCTGGTGGGTTGTGACTGTCACAATCCCATATCTTGCTACAGCCTCTGTGTTTGTTTGTGTTTTCTGGACATTATCTATGGACTTACAGTTTTGAGTGAATTTTATAATCTTTTAGTTTTCTGCTGGCAAACGCTAATTGGTCCACACGGAGTCAAATACTCCACACATTCGAGTTTTCCTGGCAGAAAGCTCCAGAAACCTGAGCAAACATGCTATTTGTGTTTGTAAACATGACCTAGGATCCATTCGCCGAAGAGGAAGAGTGTGCTTTTCTCCAAAACCACTTTGACAGTCATTGTTTTGGTTAAATTTCACCCAAATTCCACAACAATTTGTCCAGATATGCCTGGATGTAAGCAGAAATATCTGGTGAGTTGTGTCTATGTCAATCCTAGTTCTTGCTACAGCCTCAGTGTTTGTTTGTGTTTTCTGGACATTATCTAAGGACTTTATGGTTTTGAATGCAGTTTAGCATGTAACCTTTTTGTTTTCTGCTGGCAAACGCTGATTGGTTGCACATGGAGTCAAATCCTCCACACATTCGAGTTTTCTAGGCAGAAAGTTTCAGAAACCTGTGCAAACATGATATTTGCTTTTGTAAACATGACACTGGATTCACTTGCTGAAAGAAAGATTCCAATTTCCTCCAAACAATTTTGATGGTGATTTCTTTGTTAAATTTTACCTGAATTCCACACCACTTTGACCGGATATGCCTGGAAGAAAGCAGAAATATCTGGTGTGTTGTGGCTATCTCAATCTGAGATCTTGTTATAGCCTCTGTGTTTGTGTTTTCTTGACATTATCTACGAAATTTAGGTTTTGAACGAATTTTATAATATAACTTTTTGTTTTCTGCGCTCAAACGCTAATTGGTTGCACATGGACTAAAATCCTCCACACATTCAAGTTTTCTAGGCAGAAAGCTTCAGAAATCTAAGCAAACATGATATTTTGTTTGTAAACATGACATTGGATCCACAAGCCAAAGAGAAAGTTTGTGCTTTTCCCAAAACAACTTTGATGATGATTTTTGGGTTAAATTTTACCCAAATTCCACATTTTGTGAGGATATGCCTGGAGGAAAGCAGAAATATCTGGTGAGTTGTGGCTATGTCAATCTCAGATCTTGCTACAGCCTCTGCATTTGTGTATTCTGGGCATTATCTAGTGACATTAGGTTTTGATTGAATTTTACCATGTAACTTTTTGTTTTCTTCCCGCAAAAGCTAACTGTTTCCACATGGAGTCAAATCTTCCACACATTCTTGTTTCCTAGGCAGAAAGCTTCAGGAACACGAGAAAACATAATATTTCTTTTTGCAAACATGACATGGGATCTACTTGCTGAAGAGAAAGATTTTGCTTTTCTCCAAAACAATTTTGATGGTGATTTTTTGGTTAAATTTTACCCGAATTCTACACCAGTTTGTCTGGATATGCCTTGATGAAAGCAGAAATATCTGCTGTGTTTTGTGTATCTCAATCCCAGATCTTGCTACAGTCTCTGTGTTTTTTTGTGTTTTGTGGACATTATGTATGGTCTTTACAGTTTTCAGTGAAGTTTAGCATGTAATTTTTGCTTTTCTGCCGGCAAACACGAATTGGTTGCACATGGCGTCAAATCCTCCACACATTCAAGTTTTCTAGGCAGAAAGCTTCAGAAATCTAAGCAAACATGATATTTTGTTTGTAAACATGACATTGGATCCACAAGCCAGAGAAAGTTTGTGCTTTTCCCAAAACAACTTTGATGATGATTTTTGGGTTAAATTTTACCCAAATTCCACATTTTGTGAGGATATGCCTGGAGGAAAGCAGAAATATCTGGTGAGTTGTGGCTATGTCAATCTCAAATCTTGCTATAGCCTCTGCGTTTGTTTTTGTATTCTGGGTATTATCTAGTAACATTAGGTTTTTATTGAATTTTACCATGTAACTTTTTGTTTTCTTCCCGCAAAAGCTAACTGTTTCCACATGGAGTCAAATCGTCCACACATTTTGCAAACATGACATGGGATCTACTTGCTGAAGAGAAAGATTTTGCTTTTCTCCAAAACAATTTTGATGGTGATTTTTTGATTAAATTTCAACCTAATATTTGTCTGTGTAAACATGACATTGGATCCACTTGCTGGACAGAAAGATTTGCTTTTCTCCAACACCACTTTGACGGTGATTTTTTGATTAAATTTCACCTGAGTTCCACAACACTTTGTCCAGATATACCTGGATGTAAGCAGAAATATCTGGTGTGTTGTGGCTATCTCAACCCTAGATCTTGCTACAGCCTCTGTGTTTGTTTTTGTTTTCTGGACTTTATCTACGGACTTTATGGTTTTGAATGCAGTTTAGCATGTAACCTCTTTGTTTTCTGCTGTCAAACGCTGATTGCTTGCACATGGAGTCAAATCCTCCACACATTCGAGTTTTCCTGGCAGAAAAGTTCAAAAATCTGAGTAAATATGATATTTTTGTTTGTAAACATGACAATGGTTCCACTTGTGAAAGCGAAAGATTGTGCTTTTCTCCAAAACCACTTTGACGGTGATTTTTTCGTTAAATTTCACCTGAATTCCACACCACCTTGTCTGGCTATGCCTAGATGAAAGCAGAAATATCTGGTGTGTTGTGGCTATCTCAATCTGAAAATCTTGCTATAGCCTCTGTTTTTTTTTTCTTTTTTTTCTGGACATTATCTTCCGACTTTACGGGTTTGACAGAATTTTAGCATGTAAGTTTTGGTTTTCTGCTGGCAAACTCTAATTGGTTGCACATGGAGTCAAATGCTCCACACATTTGAGTTTTCTAGGCAGAAAACTTCAGAGATCCGAGAAAACATGGTATATGTCTTTGTAAACATTACCTTGCATCCACTTACAAAAAAGAAAATTTGTAATTTCCTCCAAAACCATGTTGATGGTGATTTTTTGCTTAAATTTCACCCAAATTCCACACCTTGTCCAGATATGCATGGATGAATGCAGAAATATCTGGTCTGTTGTGGATACATCCCATATCTTGCTACAGCCTCTGTGTTTGTTTGTGTTTTCTGGACATTATCTACCGACTTTACAGTTTTGAGAGAATATTAGCATGTAACCTTTGGTTTTCTGCTAGGAAAGGCTAATTGGTTCCACATGGATTCAAATCCTGTGTACATTCAAGTTTTCCTAGCAGAAAGCTTCAGAAACCTGAGTAAGCATGATATTTTGTTTGTACACATGACATTGGATCTACTTGCTGAAGAGAAAGATTGTGCTTTTCCCAAAACCACTTTGATGATGATTTTTGGGTGAAATTTCACCTGAATTCCACAACAGTTTGTCTGGATATGCCTGGAGGAAAGCAGAAATATCTGTTGAGTTGTGGCTATGTCAATCCTAAGTCTTGCTACAACCGTTGCATTTGTATGTGTGTTCTGGACATTATATAGGGACATTTGGTTTTGAGTGAATTTTACCATGTAACTTTTTGTTTTCTGCCCACAACACTAATTGATTCCACATGGAGTCACATCCTCCACACATTCAAGTTCTCCTGGCAGAAAGCTTCAGAAACCCGAGGAAACATGATATTTGTGTTTGTAAACATGTCAGTGGTTCCACTTGCCTAAGAGAAAGATTGTGCTTTTCTCCAAAACAACTGTGATGGTGATTTTTTGGTTAAATTTCACCCAAATTCCACACCACTTTGTCTGGATATGCCTGGAGGAATGCAGAAATATCTGGTGTGTTGTGGCTATCTCAATCCAAGATCTGGTTACTGGTTACTGACTTAAAACCTATGTGAAACTGGTATCAATTATAAGCTAGTATCAATAATCTAGTATCAGTAAACTAGTATCAATTATAATATTGACAATACCAGTTACAATCTTAACAATTCCAATTATAATCTTGACATTAATCCAGGTATTGATTTTAATCATACGTAGAACATAGACAAATTGCATTTTTATCATTAATCTATGTTTAGTCTATCTGTTTCCAAGCTTGAGCGATCCTGCTAGGGGGTTTCTGTGCTCTGCCAAGTGTGATGTAGTGGGCTGCTATTATTCAACTGTTTTAGATCATAGTTTCAGAGCAGAATCTCATGGTGTGTGGGGGGGCACCTTTCCAGAATGGAGTCTCAAGTGCTCCAAACTGGAGTCCCTACTGTTAAGGTGTTACTTCAAGATATTAACGCTTTATCAGTTATATAGTTTGCAAATATTTTCTACCACTATTCACTTTGCTTAGTGTTTCCTTTGCAGCACAAATCTTCTAAGCCTGATGTAATCCCTTTTGTCTCTTTCTGCTTTCATTGCCTGTGCTTCTGGGGTCTTTTCCAAGAAGTCTTTCCTATGCCAATATCTTGCAGAGTTTTCCCAATGTTTTCCTCTAGTAATATGTTGATATCAGGTCATAGATTTAGATTCATGATGAGTTGTGAGTTGATTTTTGTATGGGTGTAAGTACAGGTTTTGTTTCATATGTCTGCATGTTGAGATCCAATTTTCCCAACACTATTTGTTGAAGAGACTGTCCTTTCTCCAGGGATTGATTTTAGCTGGTTTGTCAAAGACTAGTTGGTTGTAGCTGCATGGATTAATTTTTTTGGTTTATATTTTGTTTCATTGGTATACATGTCTTTTTTTCTTCCAGTCGCAGGCTATTTTGTTTGTAACTGTCCTGTAGTATGTCTTGAAATCTGGTCTTCTGATACTTCCAATTTTTTCTTGTTTAATGTTGCTTTAGTTATTTGGGGGTCTCTTGTGTTTCTACACAAATTTTAGCATTCTTTTTTCTAGATCTGAGAAGAATGTTCTTGAGTTTTGATTGGGATCTCATTGAATCTATAAATCACCTTGGGTAGTATAAACATTTTGATGATATTAATTTTTCCAGTGCACAAACATGAAATATTTTTCCATTTTTTTGTGTGTTCTTCTATTTCTTCCTTTAATGTTTTGTAATTTTCATTGTTAAAATCTTTCAAATTCTTAGTTACATTTATTCCAAGGTATTTAATTTTTTAGTAGGTATTATGGTTGGTATTGTGCTTACAAGTTCTCAGCCTGGACTCATCATATACAAATATATTTAGCTTATCCAATTCCCAAAGGATTCAAAGTTCACTTTTTTGGTACATTATAAAAATTATAAAAGGAGTTGTTAATTATCCATCCCAGATAATAATTCCTGTCAGATCATTCATAGAAAGATACAATTATAAATGTGGATGTTAATTATAAGTGTAGGTGTTGATGAATCTGCCATAGTTTACTGTGGTATTTTTGGTTAAATTTTAAATCATTTCTGATTGCAAACTGATGAGTATCATAACATTTGTGGCAGTGAAGTGTGTTCATAACTTACATTCCTACTTTCTCTGAATTCTGAATGATTCAAGCTGGACATGGAAAGAAGTCAAAATGTAAGCTTTCTAGCCCACAGAGTTGTTGGTCTTGGTGCTTAGCAACAAAGATTCCCTTCCATTGCCCTAGTACATTACATTGCATCGTTACCTAGTCACTTACAGAGTACAGGTTTTTTGCTAAATTTACAGTATAAAACAGGGCAGACAAGAACTCATGTTCTCTCATAGGCATCCTAGAAAAGTGCTAAATAAAGAAAAGGGGGGGTGGTAGCTCATTGCCTCTTTCCAATATCTCCATTCATGCAAGTCATTCATAAATCCCACATAGAGGAACAAGTGAGCAGGGGTCAGGAGCAGTGCTCTAATGATAAGGAATTTTACTTTGTGGAGGGGGTTGTATCCTTGTCAGCTTACATTCAAAAAAGATACTCTGTCCCAGGAAAACAAGAAGACTAGGAAAGTCAGCATACCCAAATTATTTCTTTTAATTTTAAAGACTCTCTTGTGTTCAACTGTGGTCACTATGTTAAAAGGAATATTTAGAAGAATGTGAAAATTTTGAATGTTGAGCAAGGAGTTGCTCTCCTATGACACGGGTGAATCTATTGTAAGAACAATATGCATGAGTACATTCTTATAGAATATTTCAGCAGTGGTTTTTGATTTCTTACAGATTTGAGTTTTATAAAATGATGCCAAGTCATAATATTTACTTGTTTACTCAAGAGACACAAATATTTTCCTTTAAAGTGAAGAAACAAATTGTAAATCTTGAGAAGCAATTAATTCTAGTATGTGGTAATTTGCAGTAACCAGTAAGGATGGCTAAAATACAAATTTAAAATGCAAACCAAGAAGTGAAAAATGTTTTTGTTCCTTTAAAAATGAACATTACAAATTCTCTCCTTAAAATATATTTCACCAGTGACGTGGCTCACAAGGCTAATCCTCTGCCTGCAGTGCTGGCACCCAGGTTCTAGTCCCAGTTGGGGTGCTGGTTCTGTCCTGGTTGTTCCTCTTCCAGTCCATCTCTCTGCTGTGGCCCAGGAGAGCAGTGGAGGATGGCCCAAGTGCTTGGGCCCTGCACCCACATGGGATATCGGGAGGCCATGGTGGCCATTTGGGGGGGTGAACCAATGGAAGGAAGACTTTCCCTCTGTCTCTCTCTCTCACTGTCTAACTCTGCCTGGCAAAAAATAAATAAATAAATAAATAATGCTTTGTACACTCTCAGTTCTTATTCTGAAGATGTTAAAGTGTATCACATTTTTATTGAGAAGCAAAGAAAAATGTTTCATTTTAGAATATTAAAAACATACAATTTTAAATTTTGCTGAACAGTTTGTAATAGTTGAATTTGTATTTTTAGGCATAAATATGTTTTATTCTTGATGTATTATGACAGATATATTATTTTAATGGTAGTGGAATGTATGAGATAAATGATCCAACAGATTTGTTTTCATTAGATCAAACTTTCCATGGGGTACCTAAACTTAGAATGAGTTTGATATCACAACACTATTTACATTCTCTGTAAGAAAAATAAAGGATATTTGTCAATAGATTTCAAATCACAGAATGAGATAGTCCAATTATTTTTGGTTCTCAGTGATGTATTGCTGTGTTTTATAACACCATGCATTCATGAAAAATAGATATTTATTCAAAAGTTCACATTTGTACCAATTTCTTTTCTGTAGGTCTAAAATTTTTCTAAAGGTCAATCTTTCTGTAAAAAGTTCATATGTGTTGCCTGATGTAATCAATTTTTTTCTAGATTTATTTTTATTTATTTGAAAGACAGAGTTACATAGACAGGTAGAGACAGAGAGAAAAGTCTTCAATCTGCTGGTTCACTTCCCAATTGGCTGCAAAAGCCAGAGCTGAGCTGATCTGAAGCCCAGAGCTGGGTGCTTTTCTCAGGTCTCCCACATGGGTGCAGGGGCCCAAGGACTTGAGCCATCCTCTGATGCTTTCCCAGGTGCATTAGCAAGGAGCCAGGTCAGAATTGGAGCAACTGGGACTCAAACCAGCACCCATATGGGATGCTGGGACCATAGGCCGGGGTTTTAACATGCTGTGCCACAGCACTGGCCTCTGAATTCAATTTCTAAAGTGTATACACTGACAAGAAGAATTACACAAAGTACACTCATCTAACAAGGCATATCTTTGCTAAATTTAAAGACAATGGCTTTACCTGCTACACCTAATGCTAGGCTTAAGTATTTGGTTTGGAGCAATACTCATCTTCAGTTTTCATAGGTTTTATCAGAAAGTATTTGATAGTAAATCCTTTTAGTGAATATATGAAATAGATCAAACATTGAATTTGTGAAAAAAAAATGCTGCCATTCAGATCATGCCAAGTCTAAGGCTTTGCCACTTCATGATTATATACCCTTGGGCAAACCAGTTACTTACCTCTTCATGCCTCAGTTGCATTTTCTTTAAAGTTAAGATAACAGGAGCTACCTCCATTTTTCTGGAAACATAAAATTCTGGAAACATCACCTGGAATAAAATAAATGTTAGCAATTATTATTATTATCTATTCACATTTTCCTAAATAAAGGTATTTAAATATCTGTGCCTTTATGCTTAATGTTGTAGTGTACACATTTAGATACAACTCAAAATTTATTTGAAATTATATACATTCAATTTTTGTAAAACTTCATATTTTGCTTGACATTGTAACTCAAACATTGTAACTCAATTCATTTTAATTTGATGAGTGAGCCATTTCTTATCTAATTCCCTAGATAACATAACTTATTCACTCATTTGTGCTTTGTGATGATACCTGCTTCTTTTTCAAAACAGTAACTAAACTGCATCATTTTAGGTCATAAATAAATAAATAGAGTAAATTGGTATTTAAAGAAAGGGACTATTCTTTGGCAGTAATCTTAAACTAGCATATTGATGCACATTGGTAAATGCATTGGAGACTTGCTAATTGTGTATGTGCATTTATGAATGTATGTAGGGTACATGGGTGTGTGTGTGTGTATGTGTGTGTGTGCTCAATTTAAAGCTACACTAAAATTGTAGCATTATACAAAGAAATAATTCTAGAAAATCATGGTTTGCAATAATTTTTACTCTTTGGAGATTATGATGTTTAGATGATGCCTAAAAAGTTCCTGTGAATTTTTTTCAGAATTCTAGTAATATACAACACTGAAATTCATACAGAAGGGGAAAATGGTTGGGTTCAAAGATATCATTAGACTATAGAACCAATCAGCCATAATTCAGGCCCCCAAATTAAACTACTTGTATGAGAAAATTTAAGTAGTTGTATTGATGTCACATATTGTTTGCAAACAAACGTATCTTTTTAAAAATTATTTATTTATTTATTTGAAAGCCAGATTTACACAGAGAGAGAAGAGGCAGAAAGGAGAGAGAGAGGTCTTCCATCTGCTGGTTCCCTCCCCAATTGGCTGCAATGACTAGAGCTGCACTGACCCAAAGCCAGGAGCCAGGAGCTTCTTCTGGGTCCTCCATGTGAGTTCTGGGGCTCATGGACTTGGACCGTCTTCCAGTGCTTTCCCAGGCCTTAGCAGAGAGCTGGCTCAGAAGTGGAGCAGCCGAGACTCGAACCAGCATCCATTTGGGATGCTAGCAGTGCCAGGCTGCAGCTTTACCCACTATGCCACAGTGCCAACCCCAAATGTATCTTAATATAACTGTATTTGATAAACACATAACATTAGTGTTGAAAGAATAAATACTTATAAACCTCAATGAAGGCAATTTGTCATTAGGTAACAAAACCATGAAATACTATTCAATTGATTTCTAGTCCAGATATTTTTATAAAGAAATTTTAAACAGAATTATATTGATGCCAAAATATTCACAATAGAATGATTCCCAAAAGTGCAAACATATGGTAATCATTTACATTGGATGATGCTTGATAAAATTCATCCATAAATTTAATGTAGTCTATCATTTAATAAATCCTTTAAATTAATTGAATTAGTTGAGGATATGCTTTGAATAGTGTCTATAAAAAGTGTAGGGCAATAATTTATACTGACAATCATTTAATGTGTAGAAATCAATGCCCATAATGTTAATTGTATGATAGAATTATAGATTTTTTGAAACTTTCAATATTCTTGTTTTCCATGCTGCCTTGTTTTACAATGAGAAAAACATTTAAAAAATTACTTGAGAGGGAGAGACTGTAGCAGAGCTCTCATCAGTTGGTTCACTTCTCAAACACCAACAACGTAGATCTGAGTCAGCCTAAAGCTAGGAGCTGGAACTGAATGCAAGGCTCCCACATGAGTGGGGAACCCTACTACCTGACCAGTCAGCACTGCCTCTCAGGGTCTGTGCTGGCAGGAGAGTGGAGTAAGCATCCAGAGCCAAGATGTGAAGCCAAGTTCTCCAACATGGGACACTGTTCCCAAATGGCATCTTTTTAAAAAAGATTTATTCCTTTATTTAGGAGGCAGAGAGAGGCAGAAAGAGAGAGAGAGAGAGAGAGAGAGAGAGAGAGAGAGAGAGGTCTTCCATCCTCAGGGTTTTTCTCCAAATAGCTGCAATGGCCAGAACTGGGCCAATCAAATGCCAGGAGCCAGGAGCTTCCTTCAGGTCTCCCATGTGGATGCAGGGGCCCAAATCCTTGTGCCATCTTCAACTACTTTCCCAGGCCTTAAGCAGATAGCTGGATCAGAAGAGGAGCAATCAGGACATAAACTGACACCCATATGGGTTGTCAGGGCTGCAGGTGAAGGCTTAACTTACTAAACTGCAGCACCATCCCCCCAAAATGGCATCTTAACTGCTAAGCACAATGCCTTCCCAATGTTATCTTCATTAGAAAAAAAGGTATACCTGCATCCTTTTTGTAAGTTTGACTGTGAGTTGAACTATAGGAACTAGTTGTCTCCCTCCCTCAGGGTGGGCTGGTTGTCTAGAACACTCTGGGTCACCACTGACCCCAGGCCTCTTGGGTAGACCCCCTCATGCAGCACAGTCCCCTAGCCCATGGTGGGGCATGAGTGGAGAGGGGTGGTGAGGACCAGGGCAGCACTAAATCAGGTGACTGTGGAATTACTCTGGGCAAGGCTGGTGGATCACACTGCTGCTGGTGATTGGGAGCACATACCACTGATGCAGATTCTCATGGTTGGGAAGCAGCAGCTCAGTGGCCAGTGCCTCACACACACATTCCACTGGTTGGCTGGCTGCAGGCTCTGCCTGTGCCCACAGCATAGATCAGGTGGAGCAACTACCTGAATGAGGAGAGGGAAGATGGCACGCAGCATAGCCATAAGTAATGGAGGAAACAATTTCTCAAAGGTCAGAAGAGTTTGAATTTCTGGAGCAAAACTGCAAAGTACTTTTAAGACACTCAAAGTCAGTGACTTGCAACTGGGTGTCTGATTTTACAAAATTCCTTGAAAACAGACCCATTGCATAAGTATCTGACACATCAGAGTGAGAGAATCTGACTCTGAGGACATCCTATTTTCATTTCCACATTTTGTTGACTCTACCTTACAGCCACTCAGAATTTGAACCCTATTGTCAATCTGATTGCACCATCTGCTTCAAGTAAAATACCTCAAGTCATTTTCCAATCCAGTGAAGCTGCACATTGCTGCACCATTCAGAGGAAGAAAACATCCCAATGTCTCTCCTCCAAGTTGCCCAAGGCTCATGCAGTCAGTGTGTTGCATCCTGCAGCTGATGCCCACCTTTGTAGCCACCGATCCTGCCAGTAAATGCAGCCAGCATCTCCAAGTGTTAAGGACAACCCCTTTCAAAGAATCCACCTAAATGTAACACTGCAAGGGGAAAACATACCTTGTGCAGCTGGGTCACCAAACAGAGATGTGAGTGAAAAAGTGGCAGAAGTTGATGAAAAAGAGGGTGCTCACTTTCACTTTTCTGTGCCTACCTCAGAGACAGTCATGTATGGATATCAGCTGGCCCATGTCCTCAGGACAAAAGCTGATGATGGGTTCTCAGGTGCCCAAAGCAGCGGTCATATCTCTTGTACCTCAGTGCTTTTTACAAAGCCCATAGATGCCAATGGTGAGCTCAGATGATATCAGGCTCTCCCATTGCCTCCATTCCTGTGTTTTCCCATTTAGCAGCTAAAGTCTTTTCTCAGATTGACTCTTCCAGAATAAGAAGTCCCATCTGTAGTTATCCGGGATGTGACAAGACCTACTTTAAAATTTCTCATGTGGGACCTCAGCTGTGTTGTCTGCAATAGCCTGCATCACCTATGGGTGCCAGTTCAAGTCCTGGCTGCTCTGTTTTGGATCCAGCTCCCTGCTAATATACCTGGAAAAGCAGTGGAAGATAGCCCCAGTACTTGGGCCCCTGTACTCACATGGGAGACCCAGATGAAGATCCTGGCTCCTGGTTTCAGCCTGGCCCAGCCCTGACCATTGTGGCCATTTAGGAAATGAACCAGTGGATGGAAGATCTCTATCTCACTCTTGCTTTCTATAATTCTGACTTTCAAACAAACAAATAAATAAATAAATCTTTAAAAAACTCTCATGCGATAGTCCCCAGGACAACACATACAGGAAAAAAACCCTTTTAGCTGTAAGTGGAGAGGTTGTGAAAGGTGGTCTGCCCCTTTAGATGCACTGTCCATGGCCCTTCAGGCCAGGGCTTTAACCCACTGCACAACAGCACCGGCCCCAATTTTTATCCTTTTTAAGGAATGACCATACTGTTCTCCATAACATCTGTACTAATTTGTGTTTTCACCCACCATATATGAAGGTTTTCTTTTCCCATATGCTCTCTAGCATTTGTTATTTTTTATCATTTTGGCATAAAGTTGATATAGTATTGTTCATGGTTTTGTGTATTTTTAAATCAGACAATTTGTTTATTAAATATTTGTTTATTTGAAAGGTGGATTTAAGAGAGAGGGAAAGACAGAGATAGCTTTCATCTGCTGGCTCACACCCCAGAGTTTCAACAGCTGAGCCTGGGGCATGCTGAAGTCAGGAGCTTCATCCAAGTCTCCCACGTGAGTGGCAAGGACCCAAGTCCTTTGTCCATCTTCTGCTGGTTTCCCAGGTATTTAGCAGTGAGCTAAATTGGAAGTGGAGATTCCTAAACTCAAAGTGGAACTCACATGATATGCTGGCCTCACAGATTGCAGCTTACCCCACTTTAGCCACAATGCCAGCCCCTCTATCAATTTAATTCCTCAAAAATAGTTCAGTAATGTTGGCATCCATCTCATTTTTTCTGTTATTATTCAACTTATTGATGTCTTATTTTTGTTCACATTATTCCTCTCAATTGCTCTACCTGAGGTGAGTAGGGCTGCTGTGTTGCTTAAATGCAGTGTATGCTTTAGATTACTCATTTACTGAGTGCATGTCATTCACACAGCACTTCATTGAAGTTCTACTATGTCCCAAATCCTCTTCTAGGCACAGAATTCAGACCACTTTTCTCTTAGGCCTAGATCTTGCCTTTAACATACTACTTGGAATTTAGTAGCTCATGAAATCTGCAGACTGCATAAATGAATGAATATTTTGAGGTCTGTGCTTTCATGGAGGAACTTCATAAGAGACAGAAGGAATAAAATAAATCAAAAGTATCCACAGTATATAGAGTGTATACTATTTTACAAGTCACAGAGAAGAGGAAGAAGAAGGAAAGTAGTGAGACTAGAAAGTTTGTGGCAAGACTAACAGGCACTGGTCAAGAACTTAATAAGCCCATTAGGAAAGCAGTAAGGTTTCTTTACCCCCCTGTAGACTCTGCTCTCCAGAGGTGAACAGGGTCCTCTAAACCCACTTGCTGCACACACAAAAACCTAAGCATTGTATTCTCCCACAGGTGTTGGAGACTGATATTGTGTTCTAATTTATATTTACATAATGGCTGGTGACATCAGGCATATTCACATGTTTTGACCATTTACATTTCTTCTGAAAAATGTCTATTCAGATCCTTGCCTGTTTCTTTAGTGTATTTTTTGGAGTTTTTCCAATTTATGTAAATGTTCTGGAAATCTGTAAACATTCAGAGTTTTAATTTTTCCTGCCATTCTCTTCGCTGTATCTACACTCTGATGTTTACTTTGTTGGGAAGAAGTATCTTAGTTTGATATACTCAAATGTCTCTGTTTTTATTTTTGTTACTATTGCTATTGGAATCTTACCCAAAAGCTATTGTCTGTTGACAATATTTAGAGTTTCCCTATGTTTACTTGGGTTTTGGTCTTATGATTAGATTTTTAATTCACTGTGAGTTCACTTTCACATAGTGTAAGAGATGTTGGAGTCTATTTTCAGGCTTCTACATATGGATAATCAAGTTCCTCTGCACCACTTGTGAAACAGATTCTTCTTTCTCCAGGTCATTTTAGTTCCTTTGTTAAATATGAGTTGCTGGTAGAAATTTGGGTTTATTTCTATGCTACCTATTCTTGTCCATTGAACTATGTGTCTGTTATTATGTCAGTGCTAACACCTCTTCTTTTTTTTTGCAGTTTATTTATTTATTTGAAAGGCAGAGTTACAGAGAGGTAGAGGCAGAGAGAGAGAGGTCTTCCATCCACTGGTTTACTCCCCAAATGGCCACAATGGCTGGAGCTGTGTTGATCTGAATCCAAGTGTCAAGAGCCTCTAACAGGTCTCTATGCAGGTGCAGGGGCCCAAAGACGTTGGCCATTTTCTACTTTTTTCTCAGGCTATAACAGAGAGGGGTATAAGAAGTGGAGCAGCTGGGAAACATACTGGCACCCATATGAGATGCCGGCACTGCAGACGGTGACTTTACCTGCTTTGTCATAGTGCTGACCCTTGTAATATGTCTTAAAATATGATGTGATGTCTCCAGCTTTTTTTTTGCTTTATAATATTGCTTTAGATGTTAAGCATCTCTCATGTTTCTATATGAATTTTAGCATCATTTTTTCTAGCTCTGAGAAGAACATCGTTGGTATGTTGATTGGGATTGCATTGAATTTGCAAATTGCTTTTGGTAGTATGGACATTTTGATATTATTCTTCCCATTCACAAACACAAGTTTTCTGTGAGACTGTCAAAAAGCCTTGACAAAAATTGGACTTTATTACACAAAACTTGATCACTTTTTGGGATCATTTAAATCCATATTTTTGCACTAATATTTGATAAATAATGAAAGACTTTCCCTGAGCATTTTAGTAGGAGAAACTAAAATATTTATTTTATCAATTTCTTCAAATATTGTTTAGATGTGATATTCAAATATTGTTTAGAGCCACTGTCTGTATTCCCTCTAAATTAGGATCTTTTTGCTTTTTGCCTGTTAAACTTGCCCTTGATTCAACAACCCTTTTTAATGTAATGTAAACTGAAAATGTCATTTCATAAGCTAAAAAAATGACAAAGAAGGAAAAAGAAGGGAGGGAGGTTGAGTATATAATTATGTTCTCTGAATTCTTTCTATAAACCATATTGAATCTTTTAAAAGGTAATTAAAATTAAAACTCTAAGTTGGACCATTATGACCAATATTTAAAACAAGTGATTAAAAACTGTAGATGCCTTCAATTTTGATTATCATTCTTATTTAGACTATCTGAAAGAAATCCGGTTTCTCACTTTAAAATATACCAGTGTATTAGAATTCAGTATTAAATGACTTTGTTTAAAAGTGTTATTTAATCTATTGCTTTAAGTGGTAATACTATGGCCATTGTAAAACAAAATCCTTATCATTTTTCATAAAACAGAAAGGGCCTTTAAAACATCATCACTAAAAATATTAAGAGACCTAAAATATAACATTCTTAAAACCCAAGTGATACCATTCAAAATTTTCAAATATGCAGGGATAGTTCGTGTCAAGTAACTAAATAATTGTTAAGTGTATATACGTAATAGCTTCTATAAATTCTTTTGGCAAGGGCTGGCACTGTGGCATAGTGGGTGAGGCTGCCACCTGCAGTGCTGGTATTCCATAGGGGCATCAGTTCAAGACCTGGCTGCTCCACTCCCTATCCAGCTCTCTGCTGTGGCCTGGGAAAGCACTATAAAATGGTCCAAGTCCTTGGGCCCCTGAACCTGCATAGGAGACCAGGAAGAGGCTCCTGGCTCCTGCCTTCTAGTTGGCACAGCTCCAGCCATGGAGGCCAACTGTGGAGTGCACCAGTGAATGGAAGACCACTCTCTCTGCCTCTCCTTCTCTCTCTGTGTAATTCTGACTTTCAAATAATATAAATAAATCTTAAAAAACTTCTTTTGGCAAATAGATGAAGCTATTTGTTATACATTTCAAATAAATAGCAAACATAATAGAAAAATATATTGAATAAAATTTAAGCAACTCATAGCTATACACAGAAATTTCTCACCATAACAACATAGCAACCACTAAATTTCCAAACTTAATTTTCCACAACTTAGAATCTTTAACTCCAGAAGGAGTACTAAATTGACAGAACTGTGGCCTATGTATCAGGATACCTAATTCTAATACAGAATTATCCCTGCTACAACTTACCTATGTGACCTTGAACAATTCACTTTACTTCTCTGGGCCTTGGCATTTAGCATCCTCATGTGATAAAGGAGGCTTGGATAATATCAGTTGTACTCAAGATAGACTTCAACGATCTCTCAGTTTCCAAACAGGCACCTTAAGGGAAAGTAAAACTTTAGATCAAAGCTTACATTTTTAAATATAAATATATTTTAAACTGTTTCTACAACTAGTACAAAACAACACATTCAAATGTGTACCATGCCACTTTTCAATATTTGGGAATAATTAATGCATCATTTTAGAGCATTGTCTTGAGGCCAGCAGCGTGGTGTAGCCAGTAAAGCCACTGCATGCAGTGTGGGCATCCCATATGGAGGCCGGTTCAAGTCCCGGCTGCTCCACTTTCCATCCAGCTCTCTGCTAGAGCCTGGGAGAGCAGTAGGAAGTTGGCCCAAGTCCTTGGGCCCCTGAATCTGCATGGGAGACCCTGAAGAGGTCCTGGCTCCTGGCTTCAGATTGGCATATCTCTGACCTTTTAGGCCATCTGGGGAGTGAACCAGCAGATGGAGGACCTCTCTCTCTCTCTCTTCCTCTTGTTCACTATCTGTGTAACTCTGACTTCCAAATAAATAAATAAATCTTTTTAAAAAAATCAAAAGAATATTGTCTTGCACACAGTGAACCACTAAGTACAAGATATTATTAGTAATATTAGATTGAAATATTGAAGTAAACTAGGCAATAAGCCTTAAGATGCAAATTAATACCAAGAAATATAATCTCAAATTTCTGTGTTCAACAAGGTAGTCTCTTTTTCACTACTAACTTTATACTGAATAAGATATTTTGATATTTTGTTAAGAGTAAATTTATCGGGGGCCAGCGCCGTGGCTCACTTGGTTAATTCTCCACCTGTGGTGCTGGTATCCCATCTGGGCAAAGGGTTCTAGACCTGGTTGCTCCTCTTTCAGTCCAGCTCTCTGCTATGGCCTGGGAAGGCAGTGGAGGGTGGCCCAAGTGCTTGGGCCCTGCACCCGCATGGGAGACCAGGAGAAAGCACCTGACTCCTGGCTTTGGATAGGCACAGCTCCAACTGTGGTGGCCATTTGGGGAGTGAACCAACGGAAGGAAGACCTTTCTGTCTTTCTCACTGTCTATAACTCTACCTGTCAAATAAAAAAATTATTAGTTTTTCATAAAAACTGCAGTATTGAAAAGGTTCTAAAATCCCTCTAATTCTAAATGTCTGTGACTGCTAACTCATTAGCACATATTGCATTCTTTATATCTGGGTAATCATGATAATTCACTTTTAAATGATTAACAGATCTGCTTTACATATAAATGCATGCTTTACCAAAAATCATACAATAAGCAGGCTACATACTTTACTTCAAGTAAAACTGCCATATCCAGTACTACAATTGTAAATAAGACAGTTTCAATTGTTCAGCATTATCAATTATAAATTCCAATAGCATAGCAATAGTCATAAGAATAAAGGGGCTGATGCTGTGGCATAGCAAGTAAAGTTGTGGCTTGCAGTGCCGACATCCCACATGGGTGCCAGTTCAAGTCCTGGCTACTCAAATTACTATCCAGCTTTTTAGGCAAGTAAGACTTACTATCCAGCAGTAGAGGATGACCCAGACCCTTGGGCTCCCGCACCTGCATAGGAGACCCAAAAGAAGCTACTGGCTCCTGGCTTTGGATCAGCACAGCTCCAGCCATTGTGGCCAAATCAGGAGTGAACCAGTGGTTGGAAGACTGCTCTCTCTCTCTCTCCTTCTCTGTGTGTGTAACTCTGACTTTCAAGTAAAATAAATAAATCTTTTTTTTAAAAAGGACTAAATAAAAAGGAAGGTGAAGATTACAAAATTGTTTAACTTTCATTTAAGAAATATAAATTTCCAAAGTACAGCTTTTGGATTACAGTGGCTTCCCCTCCCCCATAACTTCCCTCCCACCCATAACCCTCCTATTTCCTGCTCCCTCTCCCATCCCAGAATATTACAAAATTATATGAAGGACATTTGTACAGTATACAAATATACTAATATATTCTAATGTAATATTTGAATACTTGAAGCAGGAAGGCTAAGTACTTCTTTGCCAAAATAACATGTTTTGTCCAGTGTAAAACCCATTTGCCATCCCAATACACAAAGGGATTTGGGGCAATAAGGAAAAAAGAAGTCCACACATGCAGAAATGTTAAGCAAAACAAAATAGAGAATGTATTTAGTTTCATGCAAATCACATGAGAATTAGTAGTATTCCACAAATTTCCAACAAATATTTTTAACTTTAATGAATGAATGAATTTTCAGTTACATAGCAGAAAACTTCTACCCTCTCCCATAAAACTGAAAGAGAAACTTTTCAAAAGTAAAAACGGATGAAAGAATTCTGCAATACACGTTAATGTTAAGTAGCCCAGCAGAGTTTATTTAGAAATACAAACACACACACACAGAAAATAAATACATTAAAATCTTACTGAATAGTTCAGTAATAGTTCAGGATCCAATATAGTGTGCAAAAGATTCTGGATTTCCCAGTCACTTTGTATAGGAAATGATTTGCTTTGCTATGTAGCATGTAACTTTAGATTCCTGAACACCTCCACTTTGCTTCTTACCCTGAGTCCCAGCAAATACAGGAACACAGCTGTTGAATCATTCATTTTCTGGATTTGGGAATATCAAAGAATTAATGAGTATAGAAAGTTGTACAGCAGAGACCAAGAATATCCAAGGGAGGTCAGGAAAACCAATTGAACAAGTCAAAATACTATGAATGTATACTGAATGCTCTGTTTTTAATATGTCTTACTTACCTAAAAAGACATGAGGGCTATTGCTCTCTCTCTTAATACAACTAAGGAGAAGATATAACCAATGCTCGAGAAAAATGAATAGACAGCAGAGCTAATACAAAATCCCAAAAATCCAAAATAGAATAACTGGATATGCACTCCTTACACACATCCTGAAGTGGCAATGAAGTAGAACAAATCTAAAATTAGAAAAAATTCTTTTTTTAAAGATTTATTTATTTATTTGAAAGTCAGAGTTACACAGAGAGAGGCAGAGAAGAGAGAGGGGTCTTCCATCGACTGGTTCACTCCCCAGTTGGCTGCAATGGCCAGAGTTGCACTGATCCAAAGCCAGGAGCAAGGAGCTTCTTCCAGGTCTCTCACATGGGTGCAGGGGCCCAGGAATTGGGCCACCTTCTACTACTTTCCCAGGCTATAGCAGAGATCTGGATCTATATGAGATACCAGCACTGCAAGTGGTGGTTCTACCCACTACACCACACTGCTGGCCCTGAAAATTCTTGTCAAATTAAGAACATTTAACCTTTGTTTTAGAATGAATTATTAAAATATCTAAACTGGGGGAATACATAATTTCTTTCTTTAGAAATCAGAAGAGAAAAACAACACTTCAAGGCTACTGTGACACCACACAGAAGGAATGGAGAATCATGACCTCAATTAGCCTAGGGACAGAATAAAAGGGAGGGAAATAGGAACAACAGAATTAAGATGAATAAGCTTTGACAGCTGAGAGAATATGAATGTAAAGAAAAGGCATGCAGTTAACTGAAACAATAGAGATAAGTCTGAGAGGAAAAAACATTGTTAAGACATATTAATGGGGCCATAGCTGTGGCTTAGTAAAGTCAAAAAAAATCTAAAATTTGTTTTTAAATTATATAATTAAAAAAGATAAAAAAGATGTTCAATCTAAGTCTCTACAGCATAAGATAAACATCAATTTTCCCAGGTTCTCTTTGCATTTATTAACAAAGTTTCATGGGTATAATCACTAGAGTGGCTCCAATAAGTCTTTTTATAAAACTTATCTTTTATTTTGACAGGCAGAGTGGACAGTGAGAGAGAGAGACAGAGAGAAAGGTCTTCCTTTTTCTGTTGGTTTACCCCCCAGTGGCTGCTGCGGCCAGTGTGCTGCGGCCAGCACACTGTACTGATCCAAAGCCAGGAGCCAGGTGCTTCCTCCTGGTCTCCCATGCAGGTGCAGGGCCCAAGCACTTGGGCCATCCTCCACTGCACTCCTGGGCCATAGCAGAGAGCTGGACTAGAAGAGAAGCAACTGGGACAGAATCTGGTGCTCCCACCAGGACTAGAACTCAGTGTGCCTGAGCCACAGGTGGGCCTCCCTCCAATGAAAGGGGCTAAAATCCATCAAAATAAACTCTAGGCACTGTCCTTGTGCTCCCAGTGACTTTTTCACTCTAGGGTATCACAAACCTTCTGAATTCTTTAGATCACCTGTGATGTCCATTTGTTCTCAAAGATGCAAGTAATTTCCCCTCTTGGAACCTTGTTATTAACTGTGCTGTATGAGAAATGAAGTCTCCTACACACCTTGTGCTTTTGATTCTCCAAATCATGTTGTCTGCTAGGACTTTGGCCATGAATATAGGACAGCAATACCTGAACATGATTACTGAGATCTCCTTAATAAAGGATAGATTGGGGCCAGCACTGTGGTGCAGTGGTGTAATCCTTTACCTGCAGTGCTGGTACCCCATATGTGTACCAGTTCTAGTCCCCATTTCTCCTTTTCCCATCCAGCTCTCTGCAATAGCCTGGGAAAGCCGTAGAAGCTGTTCCAAGTGCTTTGCTCCCTGCCAAAATGTGGGAGACCTGGAAGCTCCTAGCTCAGATTGGCCCAGCTCCAGACATTGCAGTCATTAGGGGAGTAAATGAGCATATGGAAGACATTTCTCTCTGTCTCTTCCTCTCACTGTCTGTAAGTACACCTGTCAAATAAATAAATAAATTCTTTATATATATATGTGTACATTTATTTATATTTGCATGTATATAAATATATTCATATATATTCTATCGTTTGAGGTAAGTCAGCTTGAGCATGTCCCGAATTGCACATCTCTTCCCTCTCTTACTCCCACTCTTATATTTAACAGAGATCACTTTTCAGTTAAGTTTCAACACTTGAGAATAACTGTGTATTGATTACAGTATTCAACCAAAAATATTAAGTAGAACAAATAAACAACAAAAATACTGAGAGGGATAACGTGTTAAGTTGTTCAGCAACAGTCAGGGCAAGGGCTGATCAAGTCACCATTTCTCATAGTGTTCATTTCACTTTAACAGGTTTCCTTTTGATATATAATAATTATAAACAGATAATATCCAAGATGGTGGAATAGTGAGGGCGTGCACCGATAGTCCGGGAAAATTTAGTTTAATAAAAGCAGAGTTACAGTAGCCTCAGAAAAAGGATCAGGAAAAAAATTGCAGAGGAAACTCTTCCGGAGCTAGTGGCTGTGACTCAGAGGACCTACTGGGACAGCAGGGTCACCCACCGCACGGAAGCCAAAGTGTGGGAGCCGCAGAATCTGAGCGCCAGTGTGGGAAGGGGGGTCAATGTGACACAGACACCAGCGGGGAGAGGAGGGACGCTCAGGGCTCCGAGTCCACACATCAGTGCTGGAAGCGGAGGTGAGCTCAGTAACCGGAGACATTGGCGGGGAAACGGCGGACAGAATTTTAGAGGGAAGCAGGCTTTGAAGCGGGAAAGTTCAACAGACTGACTACAGGAGAGAAGGAAAAAAAAAGGTGGGGGTGTACTGGTACAGACAAGTTCCTCTCTCCCCCAACCTTGCAAAGGCAAGCAAGAGACAAAGAGCTGGGATATACATAATAAAAGAGGAGAGTTAAGGCTACAATTCAGTAGCATAGGCAACCCAGTGGGAGCTGCAGGAGAAATGGAGCCTGCACAGACTCTTTGGGTAGAAGCCAGAGATCGGAAGCTAAATACCATCCATTCTGCTCAGCCTTGCAGTATTACTTACGTCCTGAATAAAAAATAAAATAAAATAAAATAAAGAAATGAATAAATAAATAAATAAATAAAGAGAGATTTACCATGCATAACCTGAGGGTGTCACCTTTGCACACCTGTAACCCTGAAGAACCAAGCAGAGCTCTCAGGCCACACCCATCTCAAGCCTCCAAGGCTCCTCCAACAGCAGGCAGTCCACTTAACACGGACATAGTATAAAAAAAAAAAACACCTCACAGTGAGGGAAAAAGAATTAACCATGCCAAGCAATAAACACAGAAATCGAGGGAACAAGATCAACAATGACACTATGATGCCTCCAAATAAACAAAACACCCCAAGCCAAGATTATGAAGATGATGAGATAGAAGAAATGCAAGATATGGATTTCAAAAAATTTATGATAAGAACATTTAGAAGTTTTCAAAAGCAAATCCTTGAACTACAGAAATCCTTATTGGACAGGGTTGAAAATCTCTCTCGTGAAAATGAAATTTTAAGGAAGAATCAAAATGAAACACAGAAACTAGTAGAACAGGAAAGTGTGATAGTGAAGAGAAATCAAAATGAAATGAAGAGCTCAATAGATCAAATGACAAACACATTAGAGAGCCTTAAAAACAGAATGGGTGAAGCAGAAGAGAGAATATCGGACTTAGACGACAGAGAACAGGAAACGATACAGTCAAACCAAAGAAAAGAAGAGGAAATGAGAAATCTAAAAAATATTGTTGGGAATCTACAGGATACTATTAAAAACACCAACATTGGAGTTCTAGGAGTTCCTGAAGGCATGGAGAGAGTGAAAGGATTAGAAGGCCTTTTTAGTGAGATACTAGCAGAGAACTTTCCAGGTTTGAAGAAGGACAGAGACATCCTAGTACAGGAAGCTCATAGAACCCCCAATAAACATGACCAAAAGAGATCCTCACCACGACATGTTGTAATTAAACTCACCACAGTGAAACATAAAGAAAAGATCCTAAAATGTGCAAGAGAGAAACATCAGATTACTTTCAGAGGATCTCCAATCAGACTCACAGCAGACTTCTCATCAGAAACCCTACAAGCTAGGAGGGAATGGCGAGACATAGCACAGGTGCTAAGAGAGAAAAACTGCCAGCCCAGAATATTATATCCTGCTAAGCTCTCATTTGTGAATGAAGGTGAAATAAAGACCTTTCATAGCAAACAGAAATTGAAAGACTTTGCCGCCAGTCGTCCGGCCCTGCAAAAGATACTACACTCAGAAACACAGAAACACAGCCATCAATATGAAAGAAGGTAAAGGAAGAACACCTACCAGTAAAAGAGCATGGGAAGCTCAAAGCATATACTAGAAAATATCTCTGGGAAAATGGCAGGGCAAAGTCACTGCATATCAATAGTCACATTAAACGTTAATGGACTTAACTCTTCAGTTAAATGACACCAATTGGCTGGTTGGCTTAAGGAAAAACACCCAACTATTTGTTGCCTACAGGAAACACATCTCTCTCTAACAAAGAGGCATGCAGACTGAAAGTGAAAGGTTGGAAAAAGATATTCCATGCCAACAGAAACCAAAAAAGCAGGTGTACCCATATTAATATCAGACAAAATAAACTTTAATACAAAAACTGTTAAGAGAGACAAAGAAGGGCACTATATAATGATTAAGGGTTCAATTCAACAGGAAGATATAACTATTATAAATGTATATGCACCTAATTACAAGGCACCGGTCTATTTAAAAGATATGTTAAGGGACTTAAATGGAGATTTAGATTCCAATACAATTGTACTGGGGGACTTCAATACTCCACTCTCAGAAATAGATAGATGATCCGGACAGAAGATCAACAAGGAAACAGCAGATTTAATCGACACTATTGCCCAAATGGATCTAACAGATATCTACAGAACTTTCAATCCTATATCTAAAGATTTTACATTCTTCTCAGCAATGCATGGAACCTTCTCTAGGATTGATCACATACTAGGTCATAAAGCAAGTCTCAGCAAATTTAAAAGAATTAGAATCATACCATGCAGCTTCTCAGACCACAGTGGAATGAAGCTGGAAATTAGCAACTCAGGAAACCCCAGAAAGTATGCAAACAAATGGAGACTGAGCAATATGCTCCTGAATGAATGCTGGGTCATTCAAGAAATCAAAAGAGAAATCAAAAACTTTCTGGAAGTAAGTGAGGATAACAACACAACATATAAAAACTTATGTGATACGGTAAAAGCAGTATTGAGAGGCAAGTTTATAGCAATAGGGACCTATATCAAGAATTTGGAAAGGCACCAAATAAATGAGCTTTCAGCGCATCTCAAGGACCTAGAAAAACTGCAGCAAATCAGACCCAAATCTAGTAGAAGAAGAGAAATAATTAAAATCAGAGAAGAAATTAACAGGACTGAATCCAAAAAAACATTACAGAAACAGATGGATAGACCAATGGAACAGAATTGAAACACATAATATAATATGATATATTATAATATATATTATATTATAATATATAATGTAATATAATATATTATATAAAGAACTATATAATATAATATATTATAATATACATACATATATATATATATATATGATGGACCAAAATGTGGCATTCTCCATTTGGCAGAAGGGACAGGCTCCAATATCTACTGTCTATGTCTGTATGTCAGTATAATGCAGGAGGTAACCCCTCTACCAAATAAGAAAAGCTATTTCAGTTCAGCTGGACATCATTCTGCTGACTGTTGACCTTATTACTGTTAGTCTGGATGCTTTCATTGGTTGTAATCCAGGACCCAATTTTCCCATAGATATAAACATCATCAAACATGAAAATTTGGTAAGAAAAGCTTAAACTGAGAGTTATGATTAATAACTATTTTAATAAAATTTCTCAGAACCCATCTAATCCAAACCTTGGACAATTGGAAGCTGTTGTATTTGGCCCACCCATAAATGAAATGGATTCTAAATCCTTTAACTGCAAGGAGAGTATCATAGACATTAATGCTCCAAACTGATCCAGTTCCCTGCTAACGTGTCTGGAAAAGCGGCACAGGATGATTCAAATATTGGGGCTCCTGCACCCATGTGAGAGACCTGGAAGAAGCCCCTGGCTCCTGATATCAGTCTGGCCTAGCCACAGTCATTGCAGCCATTTGAGGAGTGAACAAACCAGGAGGAAGATCAATCTCTCCCACTCTCTCTTTCTAGTGCTGCCTTTCAAGTTCTTAAATAGATCTTTTAGAAAGTAGATCACTTCAATAAATTTGCCATTGCTCAGTCATGATGACTTTTACTATCTTAAGTTCTTTTTCAAAAGATTTATTTATTGGAAAGGCAGAAAGAGGAGCTGGTGGTTGTGGTGAAGTGGACAAAGCTGCTATCTATTTCATTGGCATCCTGTATGTGCACCAGTTCAAGTACCAACTATTCCATTTCTGATCCAGCTCCTTACCAATGGACTGAAAAAGCAGTGAAAGATGGTCCAAGTGCCTGGGATGCTGCCACGCACATCGGAGGAAAGCTCCTGGCTTCAACCTGGCCACACTCTGGCTATTGAAGTCATCTCAAAAATGAATTAGGTGGTAGAAGATTTCTGCCTCTCCCTCTCTCTGTAACTCTTTCAAATAAGTAATTAAATATTTTAATATGATAAAAAAGGCAGAGAGACACAGAGACAAAGCAAGAAGGAAAGAGAAGCAGAGAGATCTCCCATCTGCTGGTTCACTTTCTATATGGCTACAACTGTGCAAGACCAGGTTCTCAAGTCCCCATTTAGGTTACAGTTCTCCAAATTAGATGACAGGAATGAAAGAATTTGAGCTATCATCCATTGCTTCCCAGGGATATTAACATGAAACTGATTTGGAAGTGGAGTACCCAAAACTCAGATTAGCACTGCAATATAGGATGTGGGCATCTGTTGTGACGGCTAACAAATTGGAAAACCTAGAGGAAAAATCAACAGATTCCTGGACATACACAATATACCAAAATTGAGTCATGAAGACACATAGAAAAGCTAAACAAATCAAAAACCAAGACAGAGATTGGATGAGTAATAAAGACCCTCCCAACAAGGAAAAGTCCAGGATCAGACAGCCTCACTATTGAATTCTACAGGACTTTTAAAGAACTAATTCCAATTCTTCTCAAACTATTCAAAGCAATTGAAAGAGAGACAATCCTCTCAAACTCCTTCTATTGACCCTGCAGCACCTTAATTCTTAAACTAGAAAAAGATACAGTGGAGAAAGAGAACTATAGAAAAATATCCCTGATGGGGGCCAGTGCTGTGGCACACTGGGTTGATCCTCCACCTGTGGAGCCGGCATCCCATATGGGTGCCAGTTCTGGTCCCGGTTGCTTCTCTTCCAGCTTTCTGCTCTGGACTGGGAGGGCAGTGGAGGATGGCCCAAGTGCCTGGGTCCCTGCACCCACTTGGGTGACCAGGGAGATGCTCCTAACTCTGGCTTCTGATTGGACCAGCACCACCTGTTGGGCTATATGGAGAATAAACAAGGAGAGAAAATACTTATGTCTCTCTGCCTCTGCCTCTGCCTCTCCCTCTCTGTAGCTCCACCGTTCAAATAAATAATTCTTTTGAAAAAGTCAACAAACAATAAAGGCTGGTGGAGAGGTAGAGAAAAAGGTACCCTAACCTGCTGTTGGTGGGAATGAAGCTAGTACAGCCATTATGGAAGGTAGTATACAAGTTCCTCAGAAATCTGAAAACAAACATACCATATGATCCTGCCATCTGACTCCTGGGAATTTATCCACATGAAATGAAATAGAATATGCATAGGCATGAGTTATCTGTACCCTCTTGTTTATTACAGCTCAATTCACAATAGCTAACATGGAATCAACCCAGATGTCCATCAACTGGTGACTGGAAAAAGAATATGAGCTATATATACAGTGTAAAATACTACTCAGCCACAATTGAGAATGAAATCCTATCTTTTGTAACTAAATGGATGAACTGGAAACAATTATGCTTCATGAAAGAAGCCAGTCCCCAAAAGACAAATACCATATGTTTTCTCTGGCTGGTGGTAATTAATATATAGACAACAAAAAGTAGCATAGGAGTTAAATTGACATTTTGAGATTTGAATATTGTTCATAGCACTTTTCTGTACTCTTTGATAGAGTATACAACATATACTCATTGATATTTCTGCTACTACTCGCTGAATTCTTTATTTTGTAGAGGGTTAAAGCTTGTGATTCTAAAATAAAATCAAAGCATGCAGCTGTAAAAATTAAAAGAAAATAAAACAAGAAGGAGGGAGTTGGAAATATGAGACCAAGGGAAGATAGGGTAGGATGTTATCAGTTTGCTCTTAAATCTGTATATATAAATTACATGAAATTTGTTCACTTAATATGCATTTAAAAATATAAACTTAACACTAGAAGAAAAAGACCTGAGATCAATGTTTTCTGGATCACCACTAATAAAATTTAGTCTTCATTTATGTCTGACCATATTTAATTTCTTATTTATTTATTTTATAAGAAAATTAACATCACCATTCCTAACAAGTCCATCCTGCTTCATCCATATCTATCAGTTCCCACTCTGCTAATAATTTTTCATGTACTTAAATCCATATCATCTTAAAAAGATGCAATGCGGGGCTGGCGCTGTGGCATAGCAGATAAAGTTGCTGCCTGCAGTGCTGGCAAGGCATATGGGTGCCAGTTCAAGTCGTGGCTGCTCCACTTCTGAACCAGCTCTCTGCTATGGCCTGGGAAAGCAGTAGAAGGTGGCCCAAGTCCTTGGGGCCTTGCACACATGTGAGAGACTTGGAAGAAGCTCCTGGCTTTGGATCGACACAGAGCAGCCATTGCGGCCAACTGGGAGTAAACCAGCAGATGGAAGACCTCACTGTCTCTGTCTGTCTGTCTGTCTGTCTCTCTCTCTACCTCTCCTCTATTTGTGCAACTCTTTCAAATAAATAAATAAATCTTTAAGAAAAAAAAACCTGATTCATGTTATTATTTATGTGTTTTAGAGGCTTTGCAGATGTTGATTACATGTGCCATGAAAACCCATTAAAATGCAAATCCTATAATAGGCAACTCCATGTTCACCAAACGTAAAATCCAGTGCATGTGTTGAGAAAAACACACTAGCAATAAATTTCAAAATGCTGTTAAATATTATAAGTGGCTGTCAAAGAGCTAAAAATCTGACAGTGACTCATTATATCATTTATTTAGTACATAATGCTGAGAAAATCAGAAGTATTTGTTAAAACTTCTGCTAAAATGCACTAGATTTATAATTTTAAATGCATCTTTCCTATATGTAATGCAGTCCTGTGCTACTTTAGAGTATCAGAAATTAAAAATGTTGGACTGTTGCTGTGGTGGAGCAGGTTAACACCCTGGCCTGAAGTGCCAGCATCCCATATGGGGGCCGGTTCAATACTCAGATGCTCCACTCCTGATCCTGCTCTCTGCTATGGCCTGGGAAAGTAGTAGAAAATGGCCCAAGTCCTTGGGCCCCTGTACCCATCTGGAAGACCTGGAACTAGCTCCTGGCTCCTGGCTTTGGATCAGCACAGCTCTGGCAGTTGCAATCAATTAGGGAGTGAACATTAGATGGAAGACCTCTCTCTTTCTCTCTGGCTCTCCTCTCTGTTTGTAACTCAACTTGTAAATAAATAAATAAATAAATAAATCTTTAAAAAAATTAAGAAATTTAAAATGTGAAAGGTTTTTAAAAAATGTATTTATTTATTGTGAGGCAGAGTTACAGATAGAGAGAGGAAGAGAAAGAGAGATCTTCTATCCACTGGTTCACCCCTAAATGGCCAGAATGGCTGGAGCTGGGCCGATCTGAAGCCAGGTGCCAGAAGCCAGGAGTCAGCAGCTTCCTCCAGGTTTCTCACATGGGTGCCGGGGCCCAAGCACTCAGGGCATATTCCACTGCTTTCCTAGGCCATTAGCAAAGAGCTGGATTGGAAGTGCAGAAGCAGGGACTCAAACTGGTGCCCATGTGGGATGCTGGTGCTGCAGGTGGATGCTTACTCTACTATGCCACAGAGTGGGCCCAGTGAAAGGTTTTAGGAAGACATCTTTCATGTAGACTAGGCTGCAATATTGCAAGGTAAGGTTTAGCTTTTATTCCCACACATCAGTATTCATCTTTTAGCAACTATAAATACTGAATATCATACATATATACATAAATATAGGTAACTGCAGATTTTGTTGTCATTCTTTCTAATTCTCTTTTTAATGTCTGCTAATAGGCCATCTTATGGATTATTATATTGATGTTACCTGTACACAACCATCAGGCATTTCCACTGTTGAATGTGTTTATGTGTACAGGCAGTTTTGTTTGTGTGTACATGAATGCACATTTGATGGAGATAGCACTGACAGTAATACTGTGAGAAATCCTAACGCTGATTTCATACTTTCTGTCCTCCGCAGAGATGGCTGTCATTGAAGTAGACCACAGGGCCCCCTTTTGCTGTTATAGACTGAAATGTGCCTCCCTAAAACTCAAACACTGAAGTGCTAACCACCAACATGACTCTACCTGAAGAAAGTGCTTTTAAGCAGATCAAATGATAGATGTGTCTTCCTCATTGGAGAAAGTCTTCTGGAAAAATTGAGCCTATTAGGACCTTGATCTGATATTTTCAACCTCACAACTCTGAGAAGTAAAATTCCATGATTTAAATCATATTCTCTGTGGTATTTTCTTAGCAAATTAATATATCCTCATTTCTGCCAGCATGTTCTGCTGTCATCTAGAAGGTCCTCGTGATTAGCAGACACACATAGAAACTAAAAACTATGATTTTAGATTACCAAGTATCTACTAACACAAAAAAGATATCCCAGAAGCAACCTACTACCATCCTCCAGGACCCAGAAAAAAACAGGAATGAGTCAAGTTGCAAGGCAGTAGAAAAAAGTGAATAATGAAAGATCACAGCAGAAATAAATGAGGAAGGGTTTGGTGCTGTGGTGTAGTGGGTTAAAGCCTTGACCTGCTGTGCATGCATCCCATATATTGCTGCTAGGAGACCAGGTGCTCCACTTCCAATCCAGCTCCCTACTAATGCACCTGGGAAATCAGTGGAAGATGGCCCATGTTCTTGGGTGCTGGCACCCACATGAGAGACTTGGAAGAAGCATCTGGCCTTTCAAATAAATAAATAAATCTTAAAAAAATAGAAGCAGTGTTAGCACTGTTGGAAAAACAGACACATAGTTCAATGGAAAAGAATAGGCAGCTGAAATAAACTGACTTTTCTACAGGCAACTCCTATTTAACAAAGGAAATAAAACAAACAGGAGAAAGAAGAATCCCTTTAGCAAATGGTTTAAAGGAAAGTGATTATCCATAGGTAGAAGCCTGAAAATATGCCCCAATACCTCATACACTATGTAAAAGCAACTCAAGGTGAATTAAAAGTCTAAATATAAAACCAAAAACTAAGTAAACATATGAGAAACTGTAAAACATTAGCATAGACAACAGTTTTGGGTAAGATTCCAAAAGCACAAGTAACAAAAATAAAATATACAAATTTGAGCATATCAAATTAAGATACATCTTCACAACAAAGTAATCAACAGAGTGAAGATACAATGGGCAGAATGGCAGAAAACATTGAAAACTCTGAATATGACAAACGATTGATAGCCAGAACATGCATATATAGAACTGGAAAAACTCCAAACAAGAAGCAAAATGTACAGTTAAGAAATGGGCAATGATCAGAATAGATGTTTCTCAGAAGAAGAAATCTAAATGGTCAAGACATATATGAACATGCCCAATATCACTAGCCATTAGGGAAATGTAAACCAAAACCAATAGCAGACTCCATCTGTGGGAGAAGACAATGCTTGGGTTTTCATTTGTGCAACAAGTGGGTTTAGAGGACCCTGTTCACCATTAGAGGGCAGAGTCTACATGGAAGTAAGGAAACCTTAATGTTTTCCTAATGGGCTTGTTAAATTCTTGACCAGTGCCTATTACCTTTGCCACATACTTTCCAGTCTCACTACTTTCCTTCTTCCTCTTCTCTGTGGCTTGCAAAACCAGTATACCTTCTATATACTGAGGATACTTTTGTTTTGTTTTATTCCTTCTGTCTCATGATGTTCCTCTAAGAAATCACAACCCTCAAAGTATTCATTCATTTATGCAGTCTGCAGTTTTCATGGGCTACTACATGGCAAAGTACTAGGTTAAAGGAAAGGTATAGGTCAGGAACTGAGCAAAGTTCACAATGATGAAGCCATTGGGGAAATGAACCTGATGGAAGACCTCTCTCTCTCTCTCTCTCTCTCTGCCTCTCCTCTCTCTGTGTAACTCTGATTTTCAAATAAATAAATAAATCTTTAAAAACTAACTAAATAAATATAGTAATAACCTGGTGGCAATACCTTTCTATCAGAACATGTGAAGCATTCAAACACAGTTTGTCCCAGAAAGTCAGCCATAGTTTTCAAGGGCACATCTTCTACTCCACTTGCGGACATCTCTGTGGGGGGAAAGGGGCACTTATTTCTTCCCCTCTTCTTTCTTACCACTCTCACAGTTATAACTTCTATAGATGCTTCCACAGACAAGTCTCTATGAAATTGTAGAACTAATATCCTCCCATGTCAAAAATGTTATGGGTTTAAACACAGAACCCAAAATAAGACAAGTAACTGGCCTTCTTAATTACACAGTGTGGAATGTAAGATTCTCAGTGGCTCACTGGGTAACTGTAAAGTACTGGGCAGAGGAAAACTGTTACTTATCTGTATTTATGATGCTGTAATTCTCCACTTTATGCAAACTCAGATTAAAAGAGCTCCAGTTAGTGGGCAGCACTGTTGCATAGTGGGTAAACCTACTGCCTGCAGTGTCAGCATCCCATATGGGTGCCGGTTGGGATCCTGGCTGCTGCACTTCCCATCCAGCTCTCTGCTGTGGCCTGGGAAAACAGTCAAAGATGGCCCAAATCCCCTATCTCCTGCACCCACCTATGAGACCTGGAAAAAGCTCCTGGCTCCTGGTTTTGGATCCAAACAGCTCCAGCCATCTATCTCTGCTTCTGCCACTCTGTAACTCTGCCTTTCAAATAAATAAATAATTATTTTAAAAAACAGCTTCATCCCAGAAGAAGCTCCTGGCTACTGGCTTCAGACTGCCACAGCTCCAGCTGTTGCAGCCAATTGGGGAGTGAACCATCGGATGGAAGACCTCTCTCTCTCTCTCTCTCTCCTCCCTGTGTAACTCTTTCAAATGAATAAATAAATCTTCAAAAAAGTAGCTCCAGTTATTGACAACACAGTAGACTTGCATTGATTTTAGTTCCCTTCTCACTTTGCAAAGGGATCAGTGGCAGGTAAAAACAGTTGACAGCCTTGCTAACAGGAGAAGAAATAGTTGAAGACAGAAAATGAAAAGCAGCCAAATAAATCATCAAAGAAAGAGAAGTGGACCCCATCCAACACAAACCTTTAAAAGTGGATGCTCACAATTAACGAGTGAAACAGCTGCCCACTGAAATCTTTTCTAGGGAGGGAAGATGTCCTAAGTTCTGCTTCTGTAAACTCCAGTCATAAATCTGTCCTAATAAATCTGTCCCTGGCATCTCTTTTACAAACATACTGGACCCACTGACCATTGGAAATGTGGTCCTAAGTCATGTAGGCTGCCATTTAAACTCACCAATGCTGTAACAGCTTAGAAACTTGAATTTGATGCTCAATTCTCAGGAAATCATTCCAGTTGAGCCTAGGGCCATTAATACAAACTCCTTGGATTCTCCACTGTCTCTGTGCCTGTTTGAAAGAAGGGAGTTTTCCCACCCCAGGTTTCTGTAACAGCTTCAAATTCCAGATTGGAAAAATCTGATAATTAATACTTGAGAGGGATCAATGCACAAAGCAGCTATTCATGCTTCACACTGCTCCCTCTGGGAAAAATCTGAACACTCAGGGAAACACCCGGCAGGTGTGTCCACAGGGACCCCACCAGGAAGATGAGGTGCAGAATGAGAGCAGTGGGGCAGATCCTAGTCAGATCCTCCTTCCCACCCCTCTGCTGCCCCAGGCTCCCTGCTGAAGGCCATTCAGCCCCACCCTGCAGGAACCAGCCCAGGAAACATCAAGAGACCTGGCCAGACTGCATTCTGAGACCACCCACAGTGGGAACCCGGCTTATTTAACTGTGGAGAGCGGAATCTTTCTGCCTTCCTTTTCTGCATGTGCAGGTTCCCAGAACGGTGCCCTTTCTCTCCTGTAACCACTAAATAAAGTACATTAGGGACAGTTTGGGTGAGGTTCTGCAGGGGAGAGTCTGGGCGCTGGGAGCCTGGGAAGCAGAGGTGGGAGACAGAACAGCCGGGTCCCAGCCCTGACCTCGGGGGAAACTGCCATGATCTCTGGTGCCCAGGCACCCACCCTTCTCCCACACGCATCTCCGCCCCTTCCTGCATGCCAAACCTGCAGCAGAAAGTCCTGGGAGCAGGTACCCTTTCTTGTGGACACACGGGGAGTGAAGCGGGGAGTGCAGGGAAGAGAGTCCCTGGCACGTGGGACCCACAGGCGGAGGATGAAGAGGGAAGAAGCAGCAGGAGGCAGGCTTGGGGTGAGCACTCGGAAACTGCCTGGGATCGCATGTGCAGAGCAGGAGATGCAGTAAATGCCAGAGAAGGAGCAGCACAGCCCCCAGGGCTGACCTTGAGCAGGGAATGAACTCCCTCTGGTCCAACTCAGAGCCCCATGGACTGGCACTAGCACGCACATGCACACAGGCATTCGGAAGGCAGAATACATTGGAGCTCCTGGGAACTCTGGGTAATGGAGTCCAGGCCGCAGCATCCCTAGAGACACCAGCTGGCCCTCCCCAAGGGCTGCAGTCTGGGGTGGGTGTCCACAACCAGAGGGCATTTGCTTTTGTTAAGTCCCTCCTTCCTTTCCTTCCCACCCCAAAATCTCAAGGATCAGTTGCTGTTCTTCCTTTCCTGAATCAAATCTTAAAGAGTGACACTGCTGCTAACTGACCCCAAATCCTGGCTCCCTCATAACCTCTGTCTCTTCCAGAAAAATCTTATTTACTACTTTGGCCCTAGAAATCATAAATGGCTATGATAGAATGTAACTTTTAACAGAGGTGTAGAAGGCACGGTTTAATATCCAGTTTTGAGAATACAATTTTCATTTGTGCTTTATTGATGTTTATAGATCTTTTAAGATTTATTTATTTATTTATTTGGAAGTCAGAGTTACAGAGAAGGAGATGCAGAGAGAGAGAGAGAGAGAGAGGTTTTCCATCCACTGGTTCACTCCCCAATTGGCAGCAGCGCCACAGCGCCGACCCCTTATAGTTCTTTTCAAATCATTTTACACTGTCTTTTTATTCATCTAGTACAGAGACAGAAGAATGGACACAGAGCTTACATAGCTGAGTATTCAAGGAGACAGGTTAAGGGGTTAAATGCCTTATATCATATCATTTATACCTTAGATTAATTCTGGGGACAGTATTATCTGGAGTTTACAAAGTAGAAACTGAATGGAAAGAGATTAGAAAAACATGGTGTTTTTTAATATCATTAAAAAGACTAAGTTAAAGGCCAATCAAGGGGCCAGCACTGTGGCATAGCAGGTAAAGCTACCGCCAGCATTGACATTCCATATGGGTGGAGGTTGAGTCCCGGCTACTCTGCTTTCAATCCAACTCTCTGTTATGGCCAGGGAAAGTGGTGGAAGATGGCCCAAGTCTTTGGGCAGCTGCACCTGTGTGGGAGACCCAGAAGAAGCTCCTGGCTGCTGGCATTGGATCAGTACAGCTCCAGCCATTGTGACCAATTGGTGAGTGAACCAAAAGATGGAAGATTCTCTCTCTCTCTCTCCCCTTCTACTCTGTGTAACTCTGACTTTCAAATAAATAAATAAATCTTTTTTAGAGAGCTAATCAACATATAATACTAGCTTAAAAATCTTTCTTTTGTCTTGGGTCTCAGTTTTTAAAATCTGATTTCTCAAAGGGAAAAATGTGAGAGAGATGAAGAGTACCTAAAAATAATTTACTGTAATTATTTACTGTAATAATTTACTGTAATGATTTACTATAATTACTGTAATAATTTACCATAAAGAACCACATAGGATTATAACGTCTAGAAAACAAAGGAGATTCAAAGTTGCTATTATTTCATGGTTATTTTTCTTATTTTTAATATCAAGGTGGTATATAAATATTACGCACTCCTAGGTATTTGTGTTGTTTGATATGTTTTATTTTTTAAGCAGAAATTCAAAGAGATAACTGGGTAACATGGAGTTCTGTGTTTCTGATTACTTCTCTCAATTAGAGATCATGGGATTAGAGTTGGTGCTAGATTAAGAATGCTTAAATCTTTATCCACTGACTTCACACCAGCATTCACTATGTTAAACAATATTCTTTGGGTAGATTGCTCTTTCTTGCCAGACTGTAAACTTCATGGGGTCTAGAAACATATTTGCTTTGACACTAAAACTCAGCATCTTGACAGTCATTTAGTTGAATAAATAAATGATATAAAAATAAATATTTCTGCCTCTCAATAACTGCCTAATAGAGAAGGAAATAGAAATCAATTTGATGACTCTCAGTATTAGGTGAATATATAATTTGTTGTTCTGACATAAGCTTGGTCATAAAAAGGGCATATTAATAATTACACAGAGTTGAAGTGTATGAATACCTAGGGCCAAGCGGGTTAAATGTTCACCCTAGCTATGTAAGGCATTCTATGTCATTAGGAGAGGGAGGAGGAAGAGGGGGGGAGTGTAGGTGGGAAGGTGGTTACGGTGGGAAGAATCACCATGCTCATTAATTAGCAGCAAAGAGAGAATCTGTGATCATTTGTTGCTTAAGAAAGGGTGATAGGCATTATTTAATTATAATGCAGGCATCAGTGTTTTCCTGTCTCTGAAATAGGAAGTCTATAACTCAGAATCCCTTGCTCTTTCATCAAAACAATTCAAAACAAAAACCTAATTAAGCATAAGAGGAAGTTATGCATTAGAAGTCTATTCTAATCTCTAGGAGGTTCAGGAGTTGGAAAATTCATCCAAAATCTTGCTGCAAAATGTCCCATACATTTTCCATGACCACTACCCGTAAGCATAAGCTCTTTTAAAGAAAAGATTTATTTATTTGAAAGTCAGAGTTACACAGAGAGAGGAGAGGCAGAGAGAGAGAGAGAGAGAGAGAGAGAATCTTCCATCTGCTGGTTTACTCCCAATTGGATGCAATGGCCAGAGCTGAGCTGATCCAAAGCCAGGAGCTAGGAGCTTCTTCCAGGTCTCCCATGTGGGTTCAGGGGTCCAAGGACGTGGGCCATCTTCTACTGCTTTCTCAGGCCATAGCACAGCTGGATCGGAAGTGGAGCAGCCAGGACTCGAACCGGTGACCATATGGGATGCTGGCACTGCAGGTGGCAGCCTTACCTGCTACGCCAGAGCACCAGTCCCCATAAGCCCTATCTTCTGTAGAACCAGCACCCCAGACACCAGCCACCACATGGCATCCCATGGCACACTCACCCCTGGCAGTGTTCTGCAGCTTCTGCTCCTCTCCACTTTCACTGGAAGAATCTGCAACTCCTTTTTTTCATGCAAGTAATTCTGATTCAGATGATGTCCCTGACACAATTGGTTGGCAAGTGCCATGGCATGTGTCCATGACCTAGCTAAATGCAAAGCTGGAACATTTTAAACTTTTCACTGCCATGGTGAGACACGGACTCCATCTAATGAAGTAGGGGATTTTTCAGGGAGTCTAGAGAATCAAATATGACAAAATGACAAATCTTAACCAAAGAGTGCCATGGTAGAGATGAAGAGAACCCAAAATGTATTTTTCTATCTTTTCTGAGTTAAGTGACTAAAAACAAAGCCAATGAGGGTGAAACAGACCCATTCTGAAAATTCCTTAACATCTTCATTTCCATCCAAATTAATAGATTATTTGAAGAAAATAAATTTTACATAAATGAAAATGCAGTACCACAGACAAGCGTACAGTACATAGGCCCTCAGTTAGCTTCAAGCCATCTGGGTCCATTAATGTGTTCTTCCAGAACCAAAGCTGCAGTACAATAGAACCACAGCCTCTGACATTCCTCCTCCACCCTGATGGATTTTGGGTTTTCCTCCCACCTCCCCTCTCCTGTGAATACATCAGTAGCAGGACAAATGGAATCCAAAGATACGATGATGTTATTTAACGTGGAATAAACATAGTGTTTTAGTCAGTACAATCCTCAATACTACAATAATAATTCTGAGTTCAGTGATTATGAAAGTATATGAAATCTATTCCTAAGTAATCATAACATCAAGAGCTGAATGTAGACTTTCAGAGTGAAAGAAACAGAGAATTGTGTAGAGATGTGTATCTCTATAATACAGATTTACCGCTGTACTTTATAGACAGTACACCATGTTTGTATTTTCTTTTCTTTTTTTTGCATTCCGGCTTAGTTTATTACATCCAGCTTGTCACTTTGGAAATTTTATGATTAGACACTAATATACGACAAATTTTGAATCCTTACAGATAATATAGAGCACCCTAGGCCCTCCCAAGGGCAGGAAACAGACCAAGAGCTCATAGACTGGCTGCAACTGCAAGAAGCAGATGAAGATATCATCAGAAAGATACATATTCCTGAAGTGTGGCTGCTGAGCAGTTCTGCCCTTATGGATCTCATCTCTGTTTCAGATCGTTAAAGAAAGTTACATGCTTTTTGACATTTCTAAAGATTTCACTAATGAGAATCTAAGATATCTTCACTATGCTAAGAGCCTCAGAACAGCCCAAAGACTTGGGCCATTTTCTACTGCTTTCCCAGGCCATAACAGAGAGCTGGATCAGAAGAGGAGCAGCAGGGACTAGGACCGGAGCCCATATGGGATGCTGGCACTTCAGGCCAGTGCTTTAACCCGCTGTGCCACAGCACTGGCCACAATGTAGTATTTCTAATAGAAGAGTTGGTTAAGTCATTAACTCCTCTAAAATACAAGTTAAGTGTTAGTTTTTAAACTTTGATTCATTCATGAGAAAAATAAAAGGTTAATTTTCTCTTTGCTTCTGGGTATGTAAATTTTATTCTAAGAAATTAATCATGACTTTTACATCTCAGACCCTATTATGAGTAAGTAGAGAATATTGTGGGGTCATACGCTCATTCTATCAAAGGAACATTTCTCCAATTAAAGAAAACATTATGGGCATCCCATATGGGCACTGGTTCGAGTCCTTGCTGCTCCACTTCTGATCCAGCTAATTGCTATGGTCTGGGAAAGCAGTAGAAAATGGCCCAAGTGCTTGGGCCCATGCACATGCATGGGAGACCTTGAAGCTCCTGGCTCCTAGCTTTGGATGAGCCCAGCTCCAGCCATTGCAGCCAACTGGAAAGTGAACCAGCAGATGGAAGACTTCTCTCTCTCTCTATGTAACTCTGCCTTTCAAATAAATAAATAAATATTTAAAAAAAAAAAAAGATGTCCAAGTCTTACATCAGAGTACTGGGGTTCAGTGCCTAGCTCTGGTTCCTAACTCCAGCTTCCTGCAAATACCGATCCTATAAGGCAGCACTGATGGCTCAAGTATTCAGGTTTCTGCCCACACATGGGAGATTAAGATTGAGTTCATGGGCTGGCGCCATGGCTCACTTGGTTAATCCTCTGCCTGTAGCACTGGCATCCCATTTGGGTGCCGGGTTCTAGTCCTGGTTATTCTTCTTCCAGTCCAGCTCTCTGCTGTGGCCCGGGAGGGCAGTAGAGGATGGCCCAAGTGCTTGGGCTCCTGCACCTTCATGGGAGACCAGGAAGAAGCACCTGGCTCCTGGCTTTGAATTGGCATAGTGCCAGATGTAGTGGCCATTTGGGGAATGAGCCAGCAGACAGAGACCTTTCTTTCTGTTTCTCTCACTATCTTTATCTCTACCTGTCAAATAAATAAAAAAAAAAATTGAGTTCACACTCCTGGCTTCAGCCTGACCCAGTTCTGGCTGTTGCAGGCATTTTGGGGAGTAAAGCAGAGAATCAGAGTGCATTTTCATTCTCTCTCCCTCTGCCTCCCAATTAAGTAAAAAAAAATTAAAGAAACTCAAACTGGACTAAAGGTGATAATATAGGTAAGTGTCCCACTTCTTTCATATGACCAACCACTAGGTACTAAAAGTTTTCATTTTTTTCCACTCACCACATCCTTTTCCCATGACATTTAATTTCCTAGGTTTTAATTTTTCTTTTCCCTAGGTAAAATGTGACCACTTGGTGCCAATGCTGTAGCATGAGGTAAGACGCTGCCTGCAATGCCGGTATTCCATATGGGTGCTAGCTGAGTCCCTGCAGCTCCCCTTCCAAACTGGCTTCCTGCTAATGGTCCCAGAAAAGCAACAGAAGATAACTGGGGCCCTGCCACCCACATGGGACACCCAGATGAAGTTCCTGTCTTCAGTCTGGCCCAGCCCAGGCCACTGCAGCCACCCGAGGAGTAAACCAGCAGATAGATAACCTCTCTTCCACTCTGCTACATTTTCAAATACATGCATGAATCTTCCTTTAAAAAATAAAAATAAAAACCACTTAAGCTTTCAAAGGTATACAAGAAAGAAGCTTACAGCACTGATAAATTCAGGACCTAAAACATCTTAATGATTGAAAAAATCAAAGAAAAGAGCAATATACAGAAAAGCATATATTTTAGTCCCTAAATTTCTAAACCATGAACATGATTATTACATAAATATATTTATATATTTATAAGATTTGTTTTATTTACTTGAGAAAGGTATTCCATCTGCTGGTTCATTCCCCAAATTACTGAAAACCTGGGGCTGGGCCAGGGCAAAGCCAGGAGTAGGGGCCAGTGCTATGGCACAGCAGATTAACACCCTGGCCTGAAGCACTGGCATCCCATAAGGGCACTGGTTCAAGACCTGGCTGCTCCACTTCTGATTGAGCTTTCAGCTTATGGCCTGGGAAAGCAGTAGGAGATGGCCCAAGTCCTTGGGCCCCTGCAACTAAGTGGGAGACATGGAAGAAGCTCCTGGTTCCTGGCTTCAGATCAGTGCAGCTCCAGCCATTGCAACCATTTGGGGAGTAAACCATCAGATGGAAGACCTCCCTCTCTCTCTCTCTCTCTCTCTGTGTGTGTGTGTGTGTGTGTGTGTGTAACTCAAATAAACAAATCTTTAAAAGAAATCCAGGAGTCAGGGAAAATTCATCCAGGTCTCTCACTTGGGTGCAGGACCCAAGGATTTGTACCATATTCTTCTGCTTTCCCAGGTATGTTAGCAGGGAGCTGGATCAGTAGTAGAACATGCAGTTGGTGCCCATAGAGGATGCTAGTGCTGCAGGTGCTGGTATAACCCATTTTGCCACAGTGCTGCCCTGTAACAATTTTTAATTCCTAGTAATTAACAGGGAAGAAAGAAGTATGGCAGGATACCTTTTTTAAAAAAAATTATTTTATGTATTTGAAAAAGTTATATAGAGAGGTAGAGAGTGAGGTAAAGAGAAAGAGAGAGAGAGAGAGAGAGAGAGAGAGAGAGAGAAGAGAGAATCTTCTGTCTGCTGGTTCACTCCCCAAATGGCTACAATGGACAGAGCTGAGCTGATCTGAATCCAGGAACCAGGAGCTTGGGCAAAAAGGCCCAAGGACTTGGGCCATCCTCTACTGCTTTCCCAGGTGCATTAGCAGGAGGCTGGACTGGAAGTGGAGCATCTGGGACTCTACCAGCACTCATATGGGATGCCTGTATTTCAGGCCAGGGCTTTAACCTGATGTGCCACAGTGCTGGCTCCAACAGGTGACCTTTTACTCTCAATAATCTCTTCTTGGTATTGGCAGCAGTTTATAATTTTTTGTTTATTTGCCTTCTTCTTAATCTATATTTTCAAAAAATTACAAAAAGTTCCAGCACCCTGAGAACCTCCATCACAAGGGCATACAATCAGATGTTTGTCCAGAAAAGGGTGGTGTAGATGCAACGTGGAAAATGCAAGGTGAGTTGATTCATCCTTCTCAGGCTGTGGTTTCCATGGGCAACTTTTACAACCAACTGCCTTATTTGTTCCTCTTCCACAGAGTGGAAAACATGTTAAGTCATCCTATTTAGCCAAAAGCCAGTGGCAGCACTTAAATATGTCATCAATCCAGGGCCAGCATTGTGGCACAAAGGGGTAAGTTGCCAACTGTAACAGCAGCATGCCTTATGGCACTGCTTTGAGACTCACCTCCTTCATTTCTCATCCAGCTCTTTGCTTGGGAAAGCAGCAAAGATTGCCCAAGAGTTTGGGTTCCTGCACCCAGATGGGGGACTGGGACAGAGTTCCAGGGTCCTGGTTTCGGCCTGGCTCAGCCCCAGCTATTGTGGCCATCTGGAAGTGAGCCAGCAGATGAAAGACAGAGATCTCTCTCTCTCTCTCTCTCTCTCTCTCTCTCTCTCTTCCTTTTACCTAAACATACATTACATAAATAAATGAAAATGCATCCATATAGCAACTTTTTGAGGAAAAGTCTTCTGATTATTGTAGGTATTGTCTCAATGCATAAAAATATTCAGACACAAAAATTATAAACTGATTTATATTTATATTTTGCAACCACATACTTTTCAGAAAAAATTGTCTGCCATTCAGTATCAGGTATCAGTCTGAAAGCATTCATTAAAAAAATCAAGTAATTTTACTAAACACAAAAACCTCTAGTATAGGCTGCATATAAACCAGTTGCTTCCATGGGTATATACAGATTGATTTTTGTTAATTTACAGGGATCACTGCACTTCCCTGGCATGGAGCTGTCTGAAGAGTTTAAACACTGAGGGTGTGGCATTATTTCTGATATTTGCTTATTATCCAGAGTGCATTCATTAAATATCTATCATGAACTTCACACTCTATAAATCTGTTTCAAATATGTTGGTATTTAATGGTACTTACACACTTACAAACTGAGCTAATCCTCCTAACTTCTCTCTGGAATAGCTATGCCTTTGACATTGCCTTTTTTCACACATATGGAAATGCATAATATGCTTCTGTATGGTACTTCAGAATTTATAAAAGGCTTTTCAGGTAAGATTTACATAACATCATGTGAAAGTGGCCAAAGGACACAGTCTTCTCATTACTGAGGGGAGAGGTATGAAGTGACTCTCTGAACAGTTACTCAGATTCTATCAGTCAGGTTCAGAATCTTATTAGGTATCAGATACACATCTAGATTTTTTCCCCTACTGTCTCTTTGTCAGAATTCCCAGCCTATGAGTGAACTTCAGTCTGAATGAATGCTAATATTCAAGGTTCTAAGTGAAAAAATTACTGAGGTTTGTATTGGTGAGTAAAGCATGTGTCTAAATGTTACTTGTATTTAATAATAAGTATTGAATCATATGAAACTGAATATAAGATTATGCAAATTTTTAAGATGAAGAGCATATATTTAAAACCACATTCTTAAATTTTGCAAATGTGTTGAAACACCTTACTGGAGCATGTGTTTGGCATAGTGGGAAAGCCTTCCACACCCCAGTCAGAATGCCCGGGGCTCAAGCCCTAGCCCTGCTTCTGCTTCTGGCTTCCTGCTAACAGAACCCTGGGAGGCAGCAGCTGATGGCTCAAGTACTTGAGTCCCTGCCACCTATGTGGGAGACCCACACTGAGTTCCTGGCTTCAGCCTGACCCAGCTCTGGTTGGTGCAGACATTTGAGGAATGAGCAGTAAATGGAAGGGCTCTCTCTGCTTGCAAATAAACAAAAATAAATATAAAAACATTTTCTTAAGGTGTCTTGCTCACATCTAAATGATTTTCCTTTTCACAGTAAAATACCTAGCTGTCCTCTTTAGTAGCAATGCATGTTTTGCTCTCCATGTCCACTCCTAAGCTCCAAGTACTGGCAGCTCACCTTAGCATGGTGACTGGTTCCAATGTTCAAGTACTCATCTCCCATTCTCTTTTGGTGGGTCTACCAGAAAGAAAGGAGAGTGTCTATAGTGATTAATATCTTACTGTTGCTCTTGCTGTCCACCTGCAGGCCTGAAGGATAACCAACTGAATACACACTGTGAAGTTCTGGACGTAGTTTCCAAAATTCAGTCACTTTGCAGCTGAGGGACACTGTCCTGTCAATCACCTGAAAGCCTGCAGGAGTAGGGAGAAGCTGTGTTTGAAGAATTCACAAATACAGTGCATTGAAGCCAACCACTACCACCCCCACCACACCCCTAATTCAGGGTTCTGGCAAACCCCAAACCAGGAGTTTGGGACCAGGAGTGGTTCAGGAGGTGACCTCGACTCCTTACTCTGAACAGCTCCAAAGTGCCTGGTGCACCCAACAGGAGCTCAGCGCCTTGACTTCCTGCCCTCCTGCCCTTGCCACCAGGACGCCCGGCTCCCAGAGCCTCCAGGAGGCCTGCAGCAGCCCTGCAGGTCCAGGCGCACTGGGATGTGCATCCAGAGCTAAACCAAAATACAGGCCCAGCTCAAGTGTCACCTCCCCACAAAGTCACTGTCTCCTACTCCCTCCCGGAAGGCTGCAGGCCAGCACCCAGCACCGGGAGTCATGGCATTTGGGGTTCACCCGCTCTCCCACAAAGGAAGATGCCCCCATAGGAACCCCACTCCACCTGCAGGCAGGGCTGGGGGAAGAAGGGCCGAGCCAGCCTCCACCCTAGGACTGCAGCCTGGGAAAGTCCAGGGCCCCAGTGCCCTTGCTGGGCATGGGGTCTCCCTAAGTGTGCTCTGAGTCAGGGCCTCAGCCATCAGCAGCTCCCTTGCTTCCAGAATCTGCTGCAGGGCAGCTCAGGCTCGACCTGGCGGGGGGCCTTGGGCCAATCCTCACTGCCCTGGGGCAGGACCAGGGCTGCCAGATGCGCCCCATGCCGGGCTGGCTATAAAGGTGGTGGTCATTGGTGGGCATATGGTAGTTGCAGTGTGTGCGGGTGACGTGGGTGGTGTTAGGTTCTTGTCCATTTTGTTCCTTGGGGCTAGAATGCAGGTGGTGACCTGAGAGTCAGGAGGGGCAGGAGAAGAAGAGACAGACCTGGTGAGTGTGACCACCCACCTCTCCTGCCAGCCCTGCTGGCTGAGGCTTGCAGAACGTGCTGCACTTGGGGAAGCAATGAAGGCTGAGTCTTAGCAGGAAAACCAAGTGTGCGGTGCTGATTTGCTCACTGACGCAGCATCTGTGTGGTCTGCATGGGCAAACAGGGGGAAGGGCTTGGTAGGAGGGCTCTGGAGGCGCACTGGGCCCTTTTGCAGCTGCCTGCTGTAGGCATCCAGGGCAGCAGAGTCCTGCGGGGTCCCTAGAGATCCTGGCTGTGCTGTGCTTCCATCATCCACCCTCCTGCACTGCTGCTGGGGGCAGTGCTTCTGCTGTTGATATCTCATTCGAGTCCATGGTCATTTTCTCATGATGGGCTGATCTCACACAGTGACAATCATGGAACAAATCACTGTTCTGTGGCATCTGCCTCCCAGGAGCATTGCAGGTGGACAGGGGGACATGGGTGACTGATGGCACCTCCTGTGAGTGGTCTCTGGCCCATCCAGGACCGAAGGTGGAAAGGGAAGCAGAGGAGCCGGCTCAAGGCAGTCCCGCTGCGGGTTCCATCAGGAGCAAAATGTCTCCCGATTGTGGTAAACCTTGCAGGGAAACTGTCTCCTTTTGTGGGCCAGAGACAGCATCTGCTTTATTAGCTGTGCAGTGTATTGATAATTAAAATTTGGGCAGTCCTATCTTTAGTCCTCACAGTGTAGTTACATTCTGAGGAACTGATGAAACTGCTCAGTACTTCGGGACTGAGTGTAATATTAGGTGGGTAAGCCTGTTGTTGGCTTTTGGTTTATAGCTATTAGGTGACTTTATTTGGTAAAAATGCATTCAGGCTCAGTAGTGTACTCAAGGATGACCACTTAGTGAATTATCTTTTTTTTTTAAGATTAAGAGTATTGAAGACTGGGTTGAGCTACCTATGGCAAAACTCCACCATTCCTGGGAAGGCCACAATTGGCAAGAAAAGCAGGTAGCAAGCTTTCATCAAGTAAGTTGAGATTCCTGTGTTTGCAATCTGAACAGCTCTCTGCTGAACTGGGAGGGCAACTGCTCTGATCACAACTCATTAGAGAACTGCTCTTGCAGACCTTCCCTGAAGGAAGCACTGTTGTGGTCAGAAGCATTCCAGGAGCTGCTGGCCAGCAAATGTGAATTAGACTTGAATTTAATCCATTGCAAGTATCACAAGAGTGCAGAAAGGCTGTGTCCTCAAATGAGCAGCTCACCAAGGAGAATTCGACTTAAACTAGAAGTTCTGTTTATCTCCATTTATTCCTCAGCATATTCACACCAGGTGGGGAAGATAAATCACCCTTCAGCTCTGCAATGGCAGTGCTCTTGGTTGAGGCTGAGGATGCTTTTCATTGCATGCAGTGTTTGCAAGAGACTTAGTTCCCTGAGGATTTATGCCTCTCCTGTAAATACATTTTTGGCATTAAAACAAACTGAAGTATTTATGTTTTAGTAGTATGGAACCAACTTAAGTATTTTGCCTACTGGCACCTTTGTCTTTAAAGAGCTAAATCTGCAGGATTACAGGATTGAGTAAAAACTAGAGAATAGCTAATCCTAGTACTAGAAAAGCACAGGGATTATTTGATCATTAGCTTCCTCATATTCCTCATGTTTCTTTTTCTTTTTCTACCCTACCTTCTCTTCCCTACCTACAGATGGTCTGGCTGTATTGAAGGCTTTTCTAAAAACTGAATTCTGTGAAGAAAATATAGGCTACTGGCTGGCTTGTGAAAACTTCCAAAAAAATCCACCCACCCCAGAAGCTATCCTTATATCCAAGATAAATATATGCACTCTTCTTAGAAAAAGGCCCAAAAGAGGTAAGACACAATTCCTCATTTCAGCATAAAGTGTACACTCTTGACATCAAGAAGCAACAGAGGAAGTAAAGGCATAAGACTAAAGCAAGGGCCAGGGAATCTGAAAAGCTTCCTCTCCTGGTGTCCTGGCTTTCAAATAAGTATCCCCCCTACCTGGCAGGTGAAGCTCATCACACATTACAGCTTCTGATTTTCACTTTCAAAGAGCAGAGCCCCCTTCTCTAACAAAGGATAATGAGTGATCTTTGTTTCAGATGAACATGCTTTCAAACCAAAACTCTTATTATCCAAAATATACAAGAAGCTACAACTCCCAGCTTTACAGCTGCCTGGAAAAGGGTGTATTGCTTGATGGAGAATAACTTTTTGAAGTTGTATTTATTTGCAAGGCAGAGTTACAGAGAGAAAAAAAGAGGGAAAGACAGAGGTTCACTCCCTTCCTCCAGGTCTCCCATGTGGGGGCAGAGGACCGAGCGCTTGGGCCATTCTCTGCTGCTTTACCCAGCAAAGAGCTGGGGAAGTAGAGCAGCTGGGAGTCAAACTGGCATCCATGTGGGATGTTAGTGCTGCAGCAGCAGTGTAACTTGCTATGCCACAGCACCAGCCCCCAGAAAGAACTCTTATCCCTGGTCTTTCTTTTGAGTCAGAATGCTACCAGGACTTGTGTTGAAAACCACAGATCACCACAGAACCCCATGAGAAGAAAAAGGAGCCCCAGAGTAGAGTACATGTTCTGTTTCCTAAGGCAGAAGATTTTGACTGCCAGAGACTGACATTCAATTCAGCCTGGGTGTTTGAAAAACATCCCTCACAACTGTTGATTCCAGTTCAGGTAGTAAATTAGGAAGCTGGTGACTCTCCAGGAGATACCTGTATCAGAACAGCTTCCAACACCGTGAAGACACAGGCAGGAAATATGTGGTCTGAGTGGGGTGGGTCTCGCTGGAAAAGCAGGACTCTGAGATGGAAGATAATGCAATGGAATGCTGTTGATCTAGACTCACTTAAAATCAATAGGTCTGGGATTCTGTGGCCTTAGCTACCTAGCTCTACATCTTTCCTTAAATCCATCCATGTCACCACATGGTTTTAGTTCTAGGTTTTAAGTCCAAACTAATGTAACTTGTTTATTATGTAGAATCATCCATTCTATTGTTGTGTATTGCTGAACCGGAAGTGATGTTTGAATTGTTAAATGGTATTTAAAATAGTGAGTGCTCATGTGTAGAAAACCACAGTGGCTGTTCCAAGTGCCAAAAACTCTTGAAGGCAGCTAAGCTTTGAAGTGGTCTTTGAATATTTGAATACATTTATTTTGATAAATAATGTCATTGAATACTCAGAGTCCAGGTGTGAGTTGATTTGATTTTGGTAACTGGAAATATGACCAACATAAGATCTTTGTAGTAGAGAAGAAGCATGCATTACTGAATCTGTGCAGGGAGAACTGACAGCCCCCAGAGCTGAGATGAGGGTGGCAAGGAAGATGCTCTTTTCTAAACCTAAGTCACAGCACATCTTTAGAACGACCCAGGGTTAAAATTACTAACAGAATCTTTTATTAAACATCAAGGTCTTTGATGAGAATAGAACATTGACCTAAATCCCTTCTTGAGGATTAAGAACCAGCTAAATAGCAGGCTGCGGTGGTGACGTCGAAGGGGTTGGGGCCCAGGGTCGGGGGTCGCAGGTCCCAGTGGCTGGCCCAGAATGGTCACGGGCTCCCCGGGTCATGGGCCGGCACTGCAACATGGGGCTCCAGAGGTCAGGGGAAGCCTGCTGGGCCACTTCCTGCTTCCTTCCTTGGGCAGAGGTCAGGGATCACAAAGTGACCTAAAGTGACCAGTTCAGGGCAGAAATCCCTGAGGCACCACTGGGTCCTGGGCCTGGCCCGTGGGTGGGGCAGAAGCAGAGGGGAGATGCACAGGACCTGCGGGCCAAGGCTGCAGGTGTTCCTGTTGGCCCCCGGGCACCCACGGGGCCTCAGCCCCTTTCACAATGGAACCGCATGTGTACCTCAGACCACTTTTACCCCTAATTCCACTTTAAAGAAAGGTTTATCAAGGTTGGTGCCGTGGCATGGGGGTGCAACCACAGCCTGCAGGGCCCACATCATGGGTGCCAGTTCGAGTTCCTGCCATCCCACTTCCTGTCCCACTCCAGCCAATGAGTGCAGCGGTGATGGACAGGTGCTTGGACCCCACACCATGCAGGAGACCTGGGCGGGGGCGTGTGGGTCTTCAGCCTTGCCCAAACATTGGGGGATCAAACCAGCAGATGGAAGACCCTTGTCTCTATGCCTTTCAAATAAATCTCTTAAAATAAATAAAAAAGAAATGCAAAAAAAAGAACCAGCTAAATAGAAGTGAACTGTATGGAGACAAACACCAATGTTACAGTACTCAACTCTCCACTGCTCCAATGAACAAAGAAGACAAATAAGAGGGATATAGGCCTCCCCTTTTTGTTATCCTTCCCTTGGTTCCAACTAGCATGGGCTTCCAGAAAATGTACAGGGAATCCATTCTCTTCTGTGGTCAATACATGATCTCAGAATTTCCCTTATTCATTTGCCTAACAGATTTTGATTATGTTACTCTAGGTAAAGGGAAGGCAACAGAACTGCCCTTTTCCCCCAATTTTAAAATCTGTTATTTATTTGAAAGGCAGAGTTATAGAGAAGGGGTAGGGACAGATCTTCCATCTGCTGGTTCACTTCCCAAATTGGCCTCAGCTGAGCCAAGCTAAAGCCAGGTGCTTCTTCCAGGCCTCCCATATGTATGTAGTGGTTCAAGCACTTGGGCCACCTTCTGACGCTTTCCCTGGCACATTAGCAGGGAGATAGATTGGAAGTGGAGCAGCTGGGACTTGAATCAGCACCCATATGAGATGCTGGCACAGCAGGCCATGGCTTTACCCACTGTGTTGGTACCGTGTGTGTGTGTGTGTGTGTGTGTGTATGTATGTATGTATTTTTATTTCAAAGACTCATTTATTTATTTGAAAGGCAAGGTTAGATAGGGAGAGACATAAGAAGAGAGATCTTTCAACCTCTGGTTCACTCCCCAAATGTCCACAACAGCAGAGGCTGGGCCAAGCCAAACCCTGGAGGCTGAACAGTGGATAATATTTAGTTAATTTAAAATGAATAGGCTGTAGCTGGTGCTGTGGCATATAAGGTAAAGCCACCACCTGCAGTGCTGGCATACCTTATGGGCACTGGTTCATGTCCCAGCTGCTCTGCTTCTAATCTAGTTACCTGCTAATGTGCCTGGGAAAGCAGCAGGAGATGGCCCAAACTTGGGCCCCTGAATCCATGTGGGAGACCTGGAAGAAGCACCTGGATTTGGATTAGCCCAGCTCCAGCTGCTTGCAGCCACTTGGGGAGTAAAACAGCAGACAGAACATCTCTGTCTATTTATGTGTCTCTCTCTATAATTCTGTCTTTCAAATAAATAAATAAACCTTTAAAAAAGGTTTATTAATGTATGCTATAATCCAATCCAGTAAAAGTAAGAGAAGCATTAAATATTGCTACCTATATTTTTAATTTATTTTTTATTTTTTAATTTTTAAAACTTTATTTAGTAAATATAATTTTCCAAAGTACAGTTTATGGATTACAAAGGCTTCCCCCCATAACTTTCCTCCCACCCACACCCCTCCCATCTCCCACTCCCTCTCCCATTCCATTCACATCAAGATTCATTTTCAATTCTCTTTATATACAGAAGATCGATATAGTATATATTAAGTAAAGATTTCATCAGTTTGCACCACACAGAACATAAAATGTAAAATACTGTTTGAGTACTAGTTATAGCATTACTTCACATTGGACAACACATTAAGGACAGAGATCCCACATAAGGAGCAAGCACACAGTGATTCCTGTTGTTGACTTAACAATTTGACACTCTTGTTTATGGCATCAGTAATCTCCTTAGGCTCTAGTCATGAGTTCCCAAGGCTATGGAAGCCTCTTGAGTTCACTGACTTTGATCTTATTTAGACAAGGTCATAGTCAAAGTGGAAGTTCTCTCCTCCCTTCAGAAAAAGGTACCTCCTTCTTTGATGGCCCATTCTTTCCACTGGGATCTCACTCACAGAGATCTTTTATTTAGGTCCTTTTTTTTTCTTTTTTTGCCAGAGTGGCTTTCCATGCCTAAAATACTCTCATGGGCTCTTCAGCCAGATCCAAGTGCCTTAAGGGCTGATTCTGAGTCCAGAGTGCTGTTTAGGACATCTGCCATTCTACGAGACTGCTGTGTATCCCACTTCCCATGCTACCTATATTTTATATAGTCTAAGTATTGTATAAACTAAAATATACAACACTAGGAGTATGCTATCAGTAATTACACTACCAATCTCAGTGATTATAAATAAGAATTTTAGTAACTATACTGATTCTGGACAATGATTCAATGATTCTGTTTTTAAATTTAATAATGCCCATGAACTTAAATGTTTCTGTGTAGCTCCTAATAGAACTACAAGCCTTAGAAGTTCTATGCTGTTTAACATTTCATCTTCAGTGTCAATTCGATTATTACACTGCCAGTTTATAAAACACTTCACAGTCATGTGAAACTTACCATAAGATAGGACTGTGTAGAATAAATCCTTTAACTATAAAGACAATCTTATCTCACAAGGGAGGAAGATCCAGAGGGGTCAAATGACTTGCTAATGTCACTTAGCTCTGTCGGCACAGAAACAAGGAAAGCTCTCAGCTTCCTGCCACCTCCCCTTAAACCACCTGCCTCAACTCGATGAGCCTGTAATTTTAAGGACACTCGGGCCCCATGAGTTTAAAGGAATTTTTCAAGGTTACATGACAAGTACCAAAGCCAGAAGTAAAAATTGTTGTTTCCATCTTTCTCTTCCTTATTCACTATGGAAGTCTGATTTACAGTTATGCATTATTCAAATATCATTTACAACCAAGAAGCATTATTTTTCCCCAAATTTAACAATGAAACTACTTTTTTCCAATAGGAAGTTATTTTAATGGATGATACAAACATACTTGTTTTGTTTTTTAATTTGAGATGCAAAGAAATGAACAAGTAGACAGAGAAGTGGTATTCACCCTCTAGTTCACTGCTGAAATGTCCACAGTGGCCAGGGCTTGCCCAGGAGCAGGGAACCCAATCATCTGAGCCATCACTTGCTAGCTCCCAGGGTCTGCATGATCAGGAAGTTGGAGGCAGGGGCTGGGATCGGGAATCAAACCCAGAAACTCCAATGTGGGACACAGGTGTCTGAACCACAAGGCTACACCCTGGCTTCCAGACTTGTTTTTTTTCACCAGTCCTCTGAAAATGAAAGTTAATTACAACCTGAAATCCAAGACTCTGGAGTCCTCAGGTGTGTGTGTCTATGCAAGTTTATGCATGAGAGTTAGGTTGCCCAAGAGTCTGCAGTTTAGAGAGAACAGAAGAGTGAAACATGTGTCAGAGGATGTCAGCATTGGAGAGGTGGCTGTGCTCTAGTCAGAGGCTGAGGAGGACAAGTCCACAGAGAGCAGCAGCACCAAGGGAGAATGCTATACTAGCAAGTAAGGAGAAAAAATGTTGAAAAATAAATATTTTAAAAAGATCCAGGACCAGCACTGTGGCACAGTGGGTTAAAGTTCCAGCTTGCAGTGCCAGCATCCCATATGGGCACTTGGCTCCTGGCTTTGGATCAGCCATTCTCACTGTCTAACTCTGCCTGTCAAAAAAACAAACAGGCAGAGCCAAGATGGCGGAATAGTGAGGGCACACACCGATAGTCCGGGAAAAGACAGTTTAATAAAAGTGGAGTTACTGTAGCCACAGGAAAAGGCTCAGGGAAAAATTGCAGAGGAAACTCTCCTGGATCCAGTGGAGGTGACACGGAAGACCTACGAGGAGAGCAAGGTCGCCCACCACATGGAAGCTGAGCCACGGGAGCTGCACCACCACAGAAACAGAAGCTGAAACCGAGACCAAGAAGCTGCACCGCTGCAGAAGCCACACCGCAGAGTCTGCGCGCTAGCGCTGGAAGGGGAGGTGAGATAAAAACCTCAGTAACCCAAGACATTTCAGGGAAAGGCAGAAAAAGCCTACAGGGAACGAAAGCCCCACTGGGGAAAGCTCACCAGGCAGACTGGAGGAGAGAAAAAACAAGCAAATAAGGGGAAACGGCACGGACATTAACTTCTCCCTCCACTCACCTTACAAAGCTGAGCAAGACAAAGAGCTGGCACCATTTTACATATGGAAAGAGGTGCTGGCCATTAGCCAAGCAGAAAAACCTGACTCTGGTGGGGAGAAATAACAGGAGGTTAAGACCTAGTTAGTGAAAGTGAGGAGCTAACGAACTGAGACTGAAAATCTGAGGGGAGGGCGAGAGAACTCACCAAGTACACAAACTCGGTAACTTGGGCAAACTGGGGAGAGACTATTGAGAAATTTGAGACCACACTGAGGGCTGCATAAACTCTTTGTGTGGTACCAGGGGTAACCAGACAAATACCCACAGGTGCCAGATTTCATACATCAACTACCCCCAATTCCACTCAGCTGTGTGGAATTACTTCCCAACTGAGTCAGAAAAAAAAAGAGAGAGAGAGAGTGAGAGAGAGTGAGCAAGTGAGAGAACAATCTGGGTGAGTCACCTTTGGCACACCCTTATCCCCAAAGAACCAAACAGAACTCTCTGGCCACACCCATCACAGCCTCTAAGGATCCATCAAAAGCAGACAGTCCACTTAATCTAGAGTCACAGTATAACGAGAAGAAACCAAATATCTCCAATATGCCAAACAACAAAGGCAGAAACTGAGGTAACAAGAACAAGGAAGACACTATGACACCCCCAAATGAAATAGACACCCCAATTCAAGATTATGAAGATGATGAGATAGAAGAAATGCAAGAAGCGAATCTCAAAAAATTGATAACAACATTAAGAAGCTCTCAAAAACAAATTCTTGAACTACAGAAATCCTTAATGGACAAGATAGAAAATCTCTCTCGTGAAAATGAAATATTAAGGAGGAATCAAAATGAAATGAAACAACTAGTAGAACATGAAACTGCAAAAGTGATGAGAAATCATAATGAAATGAAGAATTCAATTGATCAAATGACAAACACATTAGAGAGCCTTAAAAACAGAATGGGTGAAGCGAAGAGAGAATATTGGACTTAGAAGACAGAGCACAGGAAAATATACAGTCAGACCAAAGAAAAGAAGAGGAAATTAGAAATCTAAAACATATTGTTGGAATCTTCAAGATACTATTAAAAAACCAAAAATTCGAGTTCTAAGAGTTCCTAAAGACATGGAGAGGGAGAAAGGATTAGAAGGCCTTTTTAGTGAGATACTAGCAGAAAATTTCCCAGGTTTGGAGAAGGACAGAGACATCCTAGTACAGGAAGCTAATAGAACTCACCACAGTGAAACATAAAGAAAAGATCCTAAAATGTGCAAGAGAGAAACGTCAGATTACTCTCAGAGGATCTCCAATCAGACTCACAGCTGACTTCTCATCAGAAACCCTACAAGCTAGGAGGGAATGGTGAGATATAGCCCAGGTACTAAGAGAGAAAAACTGCCAGCCCAGAATATTATATCCTGCTAAGCTATCATTTGTGAATGAAGGTGAAATAAAGACCTTTCATAGCAAACAGAAATTGAAAGAATTTGTTGCCACTCGTCCGGCCCTGCAAAAGATGCTTAAAGATGTGTTACACACAGAAACACAGAAACACGGTGATCAATATGAAAGAAGGTAAAGGAAGGAAACCTCAAGCAAAAGATCACAGGAAGTTCAAAACATATACATATATTAGAAAATATTTTTGGCAAACGGCAGGCCAAAGTTACTACTTAACAATAGTCACATTGAACGTTAATGGCCTGAACTGTCCAGTTAAAAGACACCGATTGGCTGACTGGATAAAGGAACAAACCCATCTATTTGCTGCTTACAAGAAACACATCTTTCCAGCAAAGATGCATACAGACTGAAAGTGAAAGGCTGGAAAAAGATATGCCATGCAAACAGAAATGAAAAAAGAGTGGATGTAGCCATCTTAATATCAGAGAACGTAAACTTTACCACAAAAACTGTTAAGACAGACAAAGAGGGGCAGTATATAATGATCAAGGGATCGATTCAACAGGAAGATACAATGATTATAAACATATATGCACCTAATTTCTGGGCACAGGTTTATTTAAAAGATTTGTTAAGGGACTTAAAGGGAGATTTAGACCCCATTACAATAGTACTGGGGGACTTCAATACTCCACTCTCAGAAATAGACAGATCAACAGGACAGAAGATCAACAAGGATACAGTAGATTTAAATGACACTATAGCCCAAATGGATCTAACAGATATCTACAGAACTTTCAATCCTACACAGAAAGCATTTACATTCTTCTCAGCAGTACATGGAACCTTCTCTAGGATTGACCACATACTAGGCCATAAAGCAAGTCTCAGCAAATTCAAAAGAATTAGAATCATACCATGCAGTTTCTCAGACCATAAAGGAATGAAGTTTGAAAATTAGCAACTCAGGAATCCCTAGAGCGTATGCAAACACAGGGAGATTGAACAACATGCTCCTGAATGAACAATGGGTCATAGAAGAAATTAAAAGAGAAATCAAAAATTTTCTGGAAGTAAATGAGGATAACAGCACCACATACCAAAACTTATGGGATGCAGCAAAAGCAGTGTTAAGAGGAAAGTTTATATCAATAGGTGCCTACATCAAGAAATTGGAAAGGCACCAAATAGATGAGCATTCAATGCATCTCATGGATCTAGAAAACCTACAGCAAACCAGACCCAAATCTAGTAGAAGAGAAATAATTAAATTCAGAGAAGAAATTAACAGTATTGAATCGAAAAAAATTACAAAATATCAGCCAAACGAGGAGCTGGTTTTTTGAAAAAATAAACAAAATTGACACCCCATTGGCCCAACTAACTAAAAAAAGAAGAGAAAAGACCCAAATCAATGAAATCAGAGATGAAAAAGGAAATGTAACAACAGACCCCAGAGAAATAAAAAGAATCATCAGAAATTACTACAACGACCTGTATGCCAGCAACAGGGAAATCTATCAGAAATGGATAGATTCCTGGACTCATGCAACCTACCTAAATTGAACCAGGAAGACATAGAAAACCTAAACAGACTCATAACTGAGACAGAACTTGAAACAGTAATAAAGGCCCTCCCAACAAAGAAAAGCCCAGGACCAGATGGATTCACTGCTGAATTCTACCAGACATTTAAAGAAGAACTGACTCTAATTTTTCTCAAACTATTCAGAAAAATCAAAAAAGAGGGAGTCCTCCAAAATTCTTTCTATGAAGCCAGCATCACCTTAATTCCTAAGCTGAAAAAAGATGCAACATTGAAAGAGAATTACAGACCAATATCCGTGATGAACATAGATGCAAAAATCCTCAATAAAATTCTGGTCAATATAATGCAACAACACATCCAAAAGAATATCCACCCAGACCATGTGGGATTTATCCCTGGCATGCAGGGATGGTTCAATGTGCATAAAACAATCAATGTGATACACCACATTAACAGACTACAGAAGAAAAACAATGTGATTATTTCAATAGATGCCAAGAAGCCATATGATAAAATACAACACCCTTTCATGATGAAAACTCTAAGCAAATTGGGTATAGAAGGAACATTCCTCAATACAATCAAAGCAATTTATGAAAAACCCACGGCCAACATCCTATTGAATGCAGAAAAGTTGGAAGCATTTCCACTGAGATCTGGTACCAGACAGGTATGCCCACTCTCACCACTGCTATTCAATATAGTTCTGGAAGTTTTAGCCAGAGCTATTAGGCAAGAAAAAGAAATTAAAGGGATACAAATTGGGAAGGAAGAACTCAAACTATCCCTCTTTGCAGGTGATATGATTCTTTATTTAGGGGACCCAAGGAACTAAGAGACTATTGGAACTCATAGAAGAGTTTGGCAAAGTAGCAGGATATAAAATCAATGCACAAAAATCAACAGCCTATATATACACAAGCAATGCCATGGCTGAGAAAGAACTTCTAAGATCAATCCCATTCACGATAGCTACAAAAACAATCAAATACCTTGGAATAAACTTAACCGAGGATGTTAAGGATCTCTACGATGAAAATTACAAAACTTTAAAGAAAGATACGGAAGAGGATACCAAAAAATGGAAAAATCTTCCATGATCATGGATTAGAAGAATCAACATCATCAAAATGTCAAATCTTCCAAAATCAATTTATACATTCAATGCAATACCAATCAAGATACCAAAGACATTCTTCTCAGATTTTGAAAAAATGATGCTGAAATGCATATGGAGACACAGGAGACCTCGAATAGCTAAAGCAATCTTGTACAACAAAAACAATGCTGGAGGCATCACAATACCAGATGTCAGGACATACCACAGGGCAGTTGTTATCAAAAGAGCATGGTACTGATACAGAAACAGATGGATAGACCAATGGAACAGAATAGAAACACCAGAAATCAATCAACATCTACAGCCAACTTATATTTGATCAAGGATCCAAAACCAATCCCTGGAGTAAGGACAGTCTATTCAATAAATGGTGCTGTGAAAATTGGATTTCCACAGGTAGAAGCATGAAGCAACACGCCTACCTTTCACCTTACACAAAAATTCACTCAACATGGATTAAAGACTTAAATCTATGACCTGACACCATCAAATTATTAGAGAGCATTGGAGAAACCCTGCAAGATATAGGTACTGGCAAAGACTTCTTGGAAAATACCCCAGAAGCACAGGTAGTCAAAGCCAAAATTAACATTTGGGATTCCATCAAATTGAGAAGTTTTTGTACTTCAAAAGAAACATTCAGGAGAGTGAAGAGGCAACTGACAGAAGGAAAAATATTTGCAAACTATGCAACACATAAAGGGTTGATAACCAGAATCAACAATGAGATCCAGAAATGCCACAACATCAAAACAAACAACCAACTTAAGAGATGGGCCCAGGAGCTCAATAGACATTTTTCAAAGAGAAATCCAAATGGCCAACAGGCACATGAAAAAATGTTCAAGATCACTAGCAATCAGGGAAATGCAAATCAAAACCACAATGAGGTTTCACCTTACCCCGGTTAGCATGGTTCACATTCAGAAATCTACCAACAAAAGATTCTGGAGAGGATGTGAGTAAAAAGGGACACTAACCCACTGTTGGTGGCAATGCAAACTGGTGAAGCCACTATGGAAGTCAGTCTGGAGATTCCTCAGAAACCTGAATATAACCCTACCATTCAACCCAGCCATCCCACTCCTTGGAATTTACCCAAAGGAAATGAGATTGGCAAACAAACAAGCTGTCTGCACAATAATGTTTATTGCAGCTCAATCAATTCACAATAGCTAAGACCTGGAACCAACCCAAATGCCCATCAAAAGTAGAATGGATAAAGAAATTGTGGGACATATACTCTATAGAATACTATCCAGCAGTCAAAAACAATGAAACCCAGTCATTTGCAACAAGATGGAGGAGTCTGGAAAACATTATGCTGAGTGAACTAAGCCAGGCCCAAAGGGACAAATATTATATGGTCTCCCTGATTGGCGACAACTAACTGAACACCAAAGGGGAAACCTGTTGAAGTAAAATGGACACGATGAGAAACAGTGACTTGATCAGCTGTTGTCCTGTCTTTTGATGTGCAATGTAATACTTTATCCAGGTTAGTATTTTTCTGTTCTAGTACAATTGGTTGAACTCTGTAATTAACACACAATTATTCTTAGGTGTTTGAATTTCAACTGCATAGTGATCCCTGTTAGGAATTTCGAAAACATTATGCGGAGTGAAATAAGCCAGTCCCAAAGGGACAAATATCATATGTTCTCCCTGATTGGTAACAATTAACTGAGCACCAAAAAGGAAACCTGTTAAAGTGAAATTAACACTATGAGAAACGGTGACTTGATCAGCACTTACCCTGACTGTTTATGAACAACTTAACACGTTATCCTTCTTAGTAATTTTTTGTTTGTTCTACTTAATACTTTTGGTTGAATACTGTAATCAATACACAGTTATTCTTAAGTGTTGAAACTTAACTGAAAAGTGATTGCTGTTAAATATGAGTGGGAATAAGAGAGGGAAGAGATGTGCAATTTGGGACATGCTCAAGCTGACTTACCTCAAACGATAGAGTTAGAAACATACCAGGTTATTCCAATTCAATCCCATCGAGGTGGCATGTATCAATGCCATCTCACTAATCCAAGTGATCAACTTCAGTTCACAATTGATCATAATGATAGGACTAAGAGCCCAAGGGATCACAGAAACAAGACTAGTGTCTGCAAATACTAGCTGATAGAATAAAAATGGGAGAGAACAATCCAACATGGGAGTGAGACACACAGTGTGTACAGTGATGTACAGTGTGATTTAATGCTATAACTAGTACTCAAACAGTATTTTTCACTTTGTGTTTCTGTGTGGGTGCAAACTGTTGAAACCTTTACTTAATATATGCTAAACTGACCTTCTGTATATAAAGAGAATTGAAAATGAATCTTAATGTGAATGGAAGGGGAGAGGGAGCAGGAAAGGGGAGGATTGTGCGTGGGAGGGAAGTCATTGAGGGGGAAGTCATTGTACTCCATAAGCTGAACTTTGGATTTTATATATATTTAATAAAAGTTAAAAAAAAGACTAATGTGTGCTAATACTAACTGATAGAATAAAAAAGGGAGAGAATGATGCAATATGGGAAGCGGGATACACAACAGACTCATAGAATGGCAGATGTCCTAAACAGCACTCTGGCCTCACAATCAGCCCATAAGGCATTTGGATCTGGCTGAAGAGCCCATGAGAGTATTTTAGGCATGGAAAGCCAAGACACTCTAGCAAAAAAAAAAGGACCTAAATGAAAGATCTCCTCTAGTGAGATCCCAGTAGAAAGAACAGGCCATCAAAGAAGAGGTACCTTTCTCTTAAGGTGGGAGTGAACTTCCACTTTGACCATGACCTTGTCTAAATAAGATCGGAGTTGAAGAACTCAAAACGCTTCCATAGCCTTCGCAGCTCATGACAAGAGCCTAAGGAGATTACTGACTCCATAAACAAGAGTGTCAATTTGTTAAGTCAACAACAGGAATCACTGTGCACTTACTCCCCATGTAGGATCTCTGTCCTTAATGTGCTGTACATTGTGATTTAATGCTATAACTAGTACTCAAACAGTATTTTTCACTTTGTGTTTCTATGTGGGTGCAAACTGTTGAAATCTTTACTTAATATATGCGAAATTGATCTCCTATATAAAGAGAATTGAAAATGAATCTTGATGTGAATGGAATGGGAGAGGGAGTGGGAGATGGGAGAGTTGCATGTGGGAGGGAAGTTATGGGGGGGAAAGCCATTGTAATCCATAAGCTGTACTTTTTTACTAAATAAAAGTTTAAACAAACAAACAAAAAAAAAAAACAAAAAGAAGTGGAACAGCCAGGTCTCAAACCGGCACCCATTTGAGATGCCAGCACTTGAGGCCAGGGCATTAACCCACTGTGCCACAGTGCTGGCCCCATCTTTTTACTAGTTCAGTGTATATAACTATGTTGGTACTAAACCACCTCTACTATATCATCGATAAGACCAATAAATACAAATTCAGACTTCATGTTTTACAAAAATTTAGGGGATTCTATGTTCCAATTTGAATAACATGATAAACATGTTACTGTTATAGCAGTACAGAGACTAAAAACAAATTTGATATCAGGCTTGATATTTCTAATGCTTTAAATCATAATTTTATGTTGTCAAATATTTATTTCACAATTTTAATAAAATACACTCATAAATCTGCTATATCACAATATAATGCAAACAAAAATAAACAACTTACTGGTGGTGTGTTCATTTTCTTTGGCCTGGGAAGACCACCTATTCTTAGGTGTTCAAATTTTAACTGAAAAGTGATGTCTAGGCTATGGGAGCCCCTTGAGTTCACCAACTCTGAACTTGTTTAGTCAATGCCGTATCACAGTGGAGGGTTATAAAGTCAATTGAAAATAAATCTCATTAAGCATAATGTTTGGAATAACACAGGAAGGAGGAATTTTGTAACTGTGAAGCTCTATTGTCCTGCATACTTTCCTACAGATTACATCTAAAGGTAAAGTTTAAAATCTTGGTATGGGACCTCAAATCCCATCAAACTGGATAGTAAAAATTTTTAAAGTGAACATATTAAGTGGTAAATTGATAATATAGATAGGATTACATGTTAAATGGATCATATAAATAATATGAAATGTCTGGTCAAAATAAACAGAATTAAAAAGGAGAGAATATTCCAACATGGGAAGCAGTACACAGAGAAGAAACATAGAATGAGAATCACATTAAAAAACACTCTGTCCTCAGAATCAGCCCATAAGGCATTCTGGTCAGGTTAAAGTTGCATGAGAGCAATTCAAGCATCAAAAGCCAAGACAATGTGGTAAAAAATGTTCTACATAAAGGATCTTGTGAGAGAGACCCCAGTGGAAATAAGTGGCCATAAAAGAAGGATGTACTTTTGTCTGACAGGTGGAGAGTACTTCAACTTTGCTTGTGGACTTGTCTAGATACTGACACAGATTTTGGATACAAAGGCTACTATAGCCTTTGTAGCTTCTATAACCTAGGCAGCTCATGACAAGAGTTTTGGGTGATCACTGATATCATACATAAGAGTGTTATTTGTTAAATTAACAACAGGAGTCACTGTGCACATACTCTTCATAAAGGACTTCTGTCCTCAATGAATTGTATTATGAGAATTAACTGTAAAACTGGTTCTCGGTTTGTGTGTGTGTTTGTCAGTGTGTGTTTGTTCGTGTGTGTAAATTGTTGAAATCTACTTTGTAAAAGTTGGTCTTCTATGTATAAAGTTAAATAAAAATGTATCTTAAAGGATAATGGAACTTGGAATGAGCAAGGGAAGAGGAGTGGGGTGAGAGTGGAGGAGGGAGGGCAGCATAGTGAGAAGAATCACTATATTCCTAAAGTTGTACTGATGAGATTGGTACTCATTAAATAAAATGTTTCTTTGAGATATAAAAAGAAACAAGAGGAATGATTTGTATGTTTCCTGAGTAATCGCTTCACTCACAAGACAAAATGCATGATGCAAAAGAATTCATCTTCAACCACACACTAATGAAGTGGAACTCTTAAATTTTAGGGTTTCATATTAAGTAGAACAGACAAAATATTTTAAGCAAAATGTTAATATAGAGCAAAATATGAAATCACAAGAGATCAATAAAAAAGCAAGATAGAGTCAAAGATGCCAAGGTGTTTAACAGTTCAAAATAAATCATGTAAAGAATTCATGTAGAAGAGAAACACAAAAACATCACATGGTAACTGCAATTAAAAGATGAAAAGTTTTGAATAAAATTAAGCATCTAATCACAAAAATAAACTGTGAGTAAAGCAGTAAAAATAGTTATTACTTATTATAACTAAGATGGGCTGCAATGCACCTATAATATAGAGCATAATTGTCATAGAACACTGAAAGCTATTTCCCTCGGAACACAGCTGTACAAGCTGCTCTCCTTTTATTTTCTGTCTTCAACAATGTCCTAGATGTGCAGTTAGGAAATTTAAAAAACAGAAAACTTTATGTATAAGGATATGCTTTTAAGCAGCAAAACCATCAATAAAGGTTAATTAAACTATTATATATGGAGATAATCCCATAAAATTCAAAACAAATAAAAAACTGACCAGAGAATTATGCAGGATTACTGTGTATAAGATCAATATATAAACCCAATGTGTTAGGACATGCCAGTAAGAACGAAACAGACAACAATATTAAATTACAGAATACAGAACTACAAGTGAATATCTGTAATAGAAACACGAGAAAGAGAGGTCAATCTATGTAATGTATTTTTTAGTATCTTAAAATAGTCCTGGAGTCAATTTTTTTTTAAAGTCAAATGACCTTAAAAAAAAGCCAAGAATATAAATAATATAAAGACCCTGATAAAGACCCAGAGTACCAGAAAGATTCAGCATTCTGTTACACATGAGAATTATTGAAAGTCCAAGGGTCACAAGATTTTGATAGGGTCCTGGAAAAAGGAGGGAGGGACAGTGCTCTGATGTCATGATCATCAGGGAGGTGAGAGCGGCCCCTGCTGTTGGGAGGATCAAGCTGCAAAGATGAGGCAGTTTCAGACCTGAGACCAAGCAGAGTTCCTCTCTGCCCCCACCTGCCACAACCCCAAGCTACGGCCCTCATGCTAGGAGCGTTTGGATTGGCTGTGTGTTCTCTGATGTTATGCATGCTCATTGTTAGGGCAGACTTTAAAGTCAGGTGTTCAAAGGCAACACTGCTGAACCACACAGCATCTTCTTTTCTGGCATTCCAATGTTAGGCTTTCTGGGTTTGTTCCTGAGAGAGGTCTCAGGTGTTTCACCCATTGCTGCTCTGTGAACGTCCCTCACCACACTCAGGAGCCCTCAGAAGGATTCTGGGACTCATTGGAAGCTGGAAAGTGGTGAGTGTCAGAAACCAGCATTCTATGGTCACAGGAGGTGAGCTGGGCCAGTAGCCAGGACCCTGGTGTCCTGTCCTGTGTCTAAAGGAAAAGGGTTTGCGTGAACCCTGGGGCTGCACAGCTTTCCAAATTGATGGTGATTACAGAATCCACATGGAGAAATGAACTTCCACATGTGATCTGATATCCTTTGGTTGAGAAACGAGGTCACTAGTTTACAATTCAGTCCTGCCAGCACAGCTCTTCCTAGGTTCTGAGTCAGGATTTGTTTGATGCTAATAACAGAATAGTACAGACTCAGTAATTTAGAAAGAAATGGTATTTGTCTCATGGTTTGGGTCCAAGGTCGGAGGGCAGTATCTGTTGATGGTCATCTTGTTGGCAGAGGTTTGGGTGGCACAGAGACCATATGACCAAATAATGAAATTGCAGGAGGTTCAAATATGAAGTAGTTTCTATAGCACACACCTGGGAATAAGCAGTCACTCAATAATCACATGAATTGATTTAGCCTAATCGCTTCATTAGGGTCCCACCTGTTCCCAATGATTAATCTCTCCTAATAGGTATTAACTGCCTTCACACCCTTGTGTGGAGAGTAAAATCTTTGTAAAGGCCAATCATTCTTCACTCCCCAACCCCAAGCTAACTGGTGTGAGAACTGAAAATCAAATAAACTGTTGAACACACAGTAGTTTCATTATGCATGCAAATTTGGTTTAGTCAAATGATAGCTTGTAGCATTTGAGAATATCTCAGAATATCAGATTCTGCTGGCTATAAAATGGTTTATAAATTTGAGAGTTCATTTGTGACTGGTAAAAAAAAATTCTTTTCTCCTCAATTCCTGTACCTTTGATTTTAAGACTCAGATATTTCATGGGCAATATGAGTGGCTATGATTCTGTCTAATACACAAATTTCAGGCCATAGCTAAGCTCATGCAAATAAGATAGCTTTAGAGGGGATCTCTGGATAACTTCATAATTTTGACTGGAGCCAGAAAATCAAATACATGCTTTTCATTGGTATATGCCTGGGATGTGTTGACGCTAAAATCTTAATCCATTATGTCTACTAACTCTATATAATGGCAGAATTGAACTGTTGGTGAGTCATAGGTGTTATAGATGTGTTGTTTGATATTAAGCAAACAACACACATTTGGTGTTAGTGATCATGAAAATGACTGCACAGGTCACAGACTTAAACTGATTTTAAGTGTTTGATTTCTGGTGAGAATTAAGACCTTGGAGGAGGGAGCCAATGCAAACTGTTGGGAGGGAAAAGTAAAAAGTGTGGAACTCTCCGAATTAAATGTTCTGGCTGCCGAGGTTTGTCTTAGTTCCTGAGAGTGAATCCCCTTAGTCTGCATCTCCTGAGAGTGATCCCCAAAGCCTGGGGACCTGAGTTTGGTGTCCCTTGATACTGTGGGATAAATAGGTTGCTTCCTTTCAATTGCACTTAGTACACCAGTTTAGAAATTATGTGCCATGATTTCATGTTAGACATATATACTCTTGCATGGATCCCTAATATACAGTAATAAAACCTGAAAAGAAGACAATTGTTGACATCTTTGTTTTCTGCTAAATTTGAATAAGAATGTTAACATCCATAGAACTAATATTCAGGAAAATATAGGGGCCTTGGTCAGTTCAGGTATTTTCCCAATCTCTTCTACTTCTGCCCCCAAGAGGAAAGTCCTGGTTCTTTGATGTTTTTGTTTGCTTACTTTCTGTTTCTCTAAACCATGAGTTTTGCTAGCTTTGTTGGGTATTTGTGACAATATCCTTCTTGATTTTTGTTGCTCATCTGCTAATTCTTGGCCTTTTTTATTACATCATGGCAAAATGCTGTCATGTTATAGATTGTGTATAGACTGTGCTTCTGTAGGAAATATTGATAGTTAAAATGGATTGTCTATCTTTTCTTCCATATATACTGATTTTTGTGCTTTTTTAACACTTGAAGTGACCTTATTTATTTATTTATTTATTTTCTCCATCTAGTGTTAGCTGATGTATCTGCACAATGACATATGGATAACTATTAATTACCCCTGGTTGGGTATTTATACCATTGTATTTATTTGTTCTGATAAACACTGGGCAATCCTTGCAGTTTTGTAAGCAGTTTTCTTAAATATTCTGATGCTCTATCTATGAACACTGATATGAAACACTGTACTATCCTCATAGAAAATGATCTGCTCATCTCACTGTGTAACCCTTTTAAATTTTCTGACACAAATCCTGATTAACCTGAAGTGCATATTGCTTTTCCAGGCTTCAATGTAATGGTGTTATAATGGACCATGTTTCTGCATATTTTCTATTTAATCATTTTTATATCTTCATTCTATTTTACTTTTGAAATCTGTACATATGTATCTTAAGTTCACAAAAATGTAATGTATTTAGCACATAAAATTGGTTTGGAACACTATTTCTTTGGAAGCTCAGATATCTTATAAAAGAATGTTCTCAACTCTTTACTCCTATTGTTTATATAATTTCTGTCATTATTTTTAATGATCAGAAACTGTAACAACACTGTTCATTGTTAAGCTTTTATTAAAATGATAATATTATCTGTTAGGTTACATTGGAATAAAGAATACAAATATTTTGCTATACCTCCATTTGCTTTCAGCCTTTTCTTTACTTGGATGACTTCCAAGACTATGTTGCTCTTTATGTCTGATGAATTATTTTCTAATTTACTTGATAGAAAACAAGAGACAATGAATGAGAGAAAGAGCTCCTATTCACAAGTTCACTTTGCAAATGCTCACATCTTCCAGGGAGGGATCAGATCTAAACCTGAGAGCAGGTAACTCACTTCAGGTTTTCCATGTGGGTGGCACAAACCACATGTCTTGAGACATCATCATGACTTCCCAGGGTCTGCTTTAATTGGAAGCTGGAGTTAGGATCAGAATCAGGAAATGCACCCAGGTCCTCAATTGTGGAATACAGTTTTATTAAAGTTAACAGTTACCCTAAGCCTTTTTTTTTTTAAACTGAAATACATGGATCCAAGTTTGAACATCATGCCTGTAATTTGACAACAGTATTAAGAATGAATGAAACAGTATAAAGGGATGGGGTCATGAGCAGTGAGTTGAGCCATGACTTGGGATGCCCTCATCTCATATTTATCTTCCTCATTCAGGTCCTGGCCATTCCCCACTTCCATTCCAGATTCTTGCTACAATGTATCTGAGGGGCATTTGATGATGTCTTAAGTACTCATGTACCTTCTGCCTACATTGGAGATACAAAAAGTGTTCCTGGCTCCTAGATTAAACTGGAACCAGTCCCAGGTTTTGCAAACATTGACAAGTGAACTAGTGGATGGAAGATCTATCCACTACTGTCCCTCCTCCTTTCAAGTAAATAAATACATATTAAAACCTTACAACTATTCTTCCATTTAGGTTCAAGTTTAGCTTTGCAACAATGGCATTCATAGAATATCAGAAAGGTATGCAAGGGATAAGCAGAAAGTTCAATGGGAAAGGCAACCTTGATTTTTAGATTTTAAGATTATTTAATCCTTAGCAGGACTGGAGATTATTGCCTTATTACTTTCTTATGCTTTGTAAATGATGCAGTTTGGTTAATCACATATTGCAGACAGTTCATTGATAGAATATAGAGACATTTCTGATTTTTAAAATTTTGCTCAGTCTTTGATTAACACTACTTTTATGTTATCACAGGATACAGTGCAACATTTGAGTACGTACACAACATAATTTAATCAATCTAGAAAATGAGGATTTTCCTTGCTTATTTTGTGTTTAAGGCCTACAAGCTCCTCCATTCCAATTTCTTATACAGTGTATCTTATCATGAACTAAAGTCACAACACTGTATTATGGAACACTGCCAGTGGTTCGTTCTTTCTAACTCTGTTTCTATATCTGTTATCGTACCACCCAGTATCTTCAGTAATGAATCTTCCCATCCTAATTAAAAACATTTATATTTATATCCACCATTTTTTGGAAACCCATATATCAGAGAACATGTGAAATTTACTTCTTCCTATGCCAGTCTTACTTCACTTAAGGATCTCCAGTTCCACCCATTTTGAAGCAAATAATATTTCAATCCTTTTTAATCACTGAATTAGGACTGGAAAACCTGTAACACATTGATAGATTCCTAGGTTGGTTCCAAATATTTACTACTATGAATACTGCTGTAGTCAAAACAGAAAGCGGAAATCTCTTTTGCATGCAGATTGAATTTCCTTCTGATACATACACAATGGTTGGAGAGGTTTATCGCTTCTCATTTTTTGAGGGATGGCCATACTAAGTCTTCATAATGCTCACGCTAACTTGCATTCTCATCAATATCTTATATTTTTAAATATTTATTTGTTTGAAAGTCATAGTTACAGATAGAAAGAGAGAGATCTTCCCTCCACTGGTTCACTCCCCAAATGGCTGCAATGGCTAGAGCTGGGCCAAAACAAAGCCAGGAACCAGAAGCTTCCTCCTGGGTCTCCCATGTGGGAGCAGAGGCCTAAAGACTTGGGCCACCTTCCACTGATTTCCCAGGCCACAGAAGAGAGCTGGATCAGAAGTGGAGCAGCTGGGACTCAAGTCCCCATATGAGATTTTGGCACTGCAGGTGGTGGCTTTAATTGCTACACAACAGTGCAGGCTCCAATAACATATTAAAGTTTTCTTTTCTTCATACCCCGCTAGCATTTGTTAGTGAGGTGACACCTAGTGTGTTTTGATTTGCATTTTCGTATATAATAATTATATTGCATTTTTCCCATTTTTGGTGACCATGGGTATTTCTTCTTTACAGAAATGCCTGTTCAGATCCTTTCCCAATTCTTAGATATATTTGTGCATAATTTCAGCAGTTTCATATGTATTCTGAATTTCAGTTCTTCATGAAATGCAGAATTGGCAAATACGTTATACCAGTCTACTGGGGTATTAAAATAATTTTATTCATATAAGGTGAACAAATTTCATGTATTTCATATACACAGACTTAAGAGCATAATATTTCCCACCCTAACCTCCCTCTTGCCCATGCTCCGACCCTCTGTCCTCCTTCCTCTCTTATTTTTTCTTTTTATATCTATAATTGCATAATTTCAATTTATTTTATAATCACAAGCTGAACTCTGCACCAAATAAAGAATTGAATGGAACAAGTAGAAAAATCACTGTTTATCAAGAGTATAGACAAGGATTGTAAGCAATAACCAAAACTCAACATTGCATTTTTGTGCTTTGTTTCTTTGTGCTTTGTTTCTTTGTTTATTTTGTGCTGGTTTATTTGACTGAGAATAATGGCTTCCATATGCATATACTTTGTTGTAAAAGACAAGATCTTATTAATTTATATAGCTGAGTAGTTTTGCATAGTGTATATATACCACATTTTCTTTAACCATTATTCAGTTGATGAATCTCTTGGTTGATGTCAGATCTTAGCTATTGATCTGCAATAAACATAAGGTGCAGAGAAGTCTTCCTTATGTTGATTTCATTCCATTTGGGTAAAATTTTAGGAGTGGGATGGCTGTGTATATGGTAGAACAATTTTCAGATTACTGAAAAATTACCAGACTGTGTTCCATACTGGTTGTACTCTTTTACAATTTAACCAGCAGTGGATTATAGTATTTTATCACCCATATATTTGCTAACATTTATTGTTTTATAATTTTTGAAAGATAGCCACTCTAATTGGGGTGAGGTTTCACCCTCATCATCCTTTTGGTTTGCATTTCCTGATGGCTAATGATCCTGAGCATTTTTAAATGTTTCTGTTGACCATTTGAATGTCATCCTTCAAAAATGTCTGTTTTGTCCTTTGCCCATTGCTTGACAGGATTTTTGTTGTTTTTGCTGTTCTGGATTACTTGAACTCTTTGTAGATTCTGGATATCAGACCTTTAACCATTGCAAGATTTGCAAATATTTTCTCCTGTTCTCTTGGATGCCTCTACAATATGTTGAGCAATTCCTTTGCAGTGCATAAGCATCTTAGCTTAATGCAATCCTGTTTGTTTATTTTTGCTTTGATTGCCTATCATTCTGGGGTATTTAACAAGAATTCCGTGTGTATGCCAATGTCTTGCTGAGTTTCCCAATATTTTCATCTAGTAATTTGATGTTATCAGGTTATTGTTTTATATCATTGACCCATCTATAGTTCATTTCTGTATAAATTGTAAGGTGGTGGTCTTGTTTCATACTTCTACATGCAGAATCCAAGTTTTCCAGTAACATTTGTCGAAGAGTACCTTTTTTTCAGGCATTGATTTTGGCTCCTTTGTCAAAGATTGGTTGGTTGTACATGAGTGTATTAAGTTCTGGAATTTCTACTCCAGTCCATTGGTCTACATGTCTATTTTTGTGCCACTATTAGGCTTTTTTGATTCTAACTGACCTGTAGTTGACATGAGATCTGATATTGCGATGACTCTGGCTTTGTTTTATTCTTTAAGTTTGCTCTAGCTATTCAGGATCTCTTGGGCTTCCATATGAATTTTAGCATCAATTTTTCTATCTTTCTTTTTCAGAAGAATGTCGTTACTATTTTGATTGGGATCATATTGAACATGTGAATTGCTTTCAGTAGTATGGACATTTTGATTCTATTAATTCTTCTAATCCATGAACATGACAGATATTTCCATTTTTATGTTCTCCTATTTATTTTAAAAATGTTTTGTAATTATCATTGTAGAGATATTTGACCTCTTTATTTAAATTTATTCCAATTTGTTTGGCTATTGTGAATTGAACTGATCTTGCATGTCCTTCTCAGCCATAGCATTGCCTTTTTATGCAAATGCTATTGAATTTTGTGTATTGATTTTATCTTGCAAATTTACCAACCTCTCTTGAGTTCCAATAGTCTCTTGGTGGAGTCTTTTGGCTTCCCTATATATAAAATCATATCTTCTATCAACAGTAATAATTTGACTTCAACCTTTCCAATTTGTATCCCTTTGCTTGGATTTTGCTTGCTGGTGGCTCTCAGTAAGCCTTCTAGAACTATATTGAATAGCAATTATGGGGGTGAGCATCCTTGTAGATCTTAGTGGAAATGCTTCCAATTTACCCACACAATTTGATGGTGGCTCTGTGTTTGTCATAAACTACCTTGAATGTGTTCATGAATATTCCTTCTATTCCCAGTTCAAGGTTTTTATCAAGGACATATTTTATCTCGTGCATTCCCACTTGGTCTGGGTGAATTATATTTCTAATGTGTTGCTATGTTTGATTAGCAAGTATTTTGAGGATTGTTTGCATCTGTATTTATCAAATATATTGGTCTTAGTTTGCTTTGTACATATACCTGGTTTTAGAATTAAAGTGATGCTGGTTTTATAGGAGTTAAGGGGGGTTTATCTTCACTCTGATGATTGTCTTCTTTGTTGTGAATTATCTTGTTAGTTTGATATAAGGTTTCTCTATTAGTTTTTTATTGCCTGTTCTTAGGGTATCTTATCAAGAAGCCATTGCTTATGTCAATGTCTTATAGTTTTCTCTATATTTTGTAAGTTTCAGTTCTTACATTTACATCCATGACTCACTTCAGTTGACTTTATATAGGAAAACAGGGGTGGTCATCTGGGTTTAGTCTTGTCAATATGGATATCCCGTTGCCTCTGGACAATTTACTGAATAGACTATACCTTTTCCAGTGTATTTTTGTTTGCTTTGTAAAAGATCCATTGTCTGTATGTATCTGTATTTCTTTTTGGGAGCCTCTATCCTCTTACACTGGTCTATTCATCAGTTTTTATGCCAGGGTTTACCATACATCTATGGTATGTATTGAACTCATTTGTTGTGACCCCAGACGTGTTCTGTTTCTCAAGAGTTACTTTTCTATGTGGAACTTTTTTTAATATATGTGAAGATATGAGGTTTAGGTTTATTTTTCTAGATACATGATGAATTCCATTGATTTTGATGGAAAGCATATTGTATCTGTAAATTAACTTGGATAATATGGAAATATTAGAAAGTATTTCAATCTGTGAATATGAGCGGTCTTTTTGATCTCAGATTCTTTATCATGGCTTTAGAATTGTTGCTGTAGAGGCATTTTACATCACAAGTCAAATTTATCCAGGGTATTTTAATTCTTATTGTGAATTTAATTTCTTCTTTAATTTATTTTTTTCAGTGGGTTCACAATAGTGTAGGTATATAAAACTTATTCTGATTTTTTGTGCTTACTTTGTATCCTACAAATCTACCAGTCATTTACCAGTTCAGGTGGCCTGTTGTTGAACTCGTTGCATTTCCATATAAATAGAATAAAATCATCTGGAAAAATAAATAATTTCAATTTCTTCTTTTCTATATCTATGTCTTTTATTTCCTTCCCTTTTCTTTTTGTTTTGCCTAGACCTTACATTGCAGTATTGAATATAAAAGTAAAAAATGTGCATCATTTTATGGTTCCAATTATAGGGTAAATGCTTTCATTTTGTTAGCATTCAATAGAATCTGGCTCAGGTTCCTCAAATGCAAGGGTTTTGTAATTGAATTATATGCAATCTGTAAGTGTTCTGCTCAATTTACTTCTCATAAGTGAATGTATAATTTTATACAAAATGTTTTCTGCATCTAGTTTATTATACAGATGTTTATTTTTGATTGATGTGAATTATTGGAATTATGAATTACATTCATATTTTCCCTGTTCCTATATTACATCTGACTTGATTATGATATCTGACCATTTTATTTTATTTTATTTTGGATTCCAAACTGGATTCAATTACTATCAAATTTTCCACCTATATTCTAATATAAATTCTATTAGGATGACAGTGTTGCATTATATTCAGCAGGGACTCTGCTGTGTAAGTTTTTATTTGAAAAAAGAGAATCAGAGATAAACAGAGATCTTGCATCTATCAGGTCACTTTAGGAAAAACTGGCCTTATATAATGAGTTTGGAAAAGTTACCTCCCTAACAATTTGTATAATACCTTTCAAAAAATTGGTGTTTTTTTTAATTTTGTAGATTTTAGCAATGATGACATTTGTTGTTGATCTTTCGTTTGAACACATTATTCCTCATTTAATGTTCTCAGTATTGCTCTATTCAGAGATGTTATTATTATTATAGAAAACTTTTTATAATTTCCTTAATTAAACTTAGGTTTATTTATTTATTTTTTAACTTTTATTTCATAAATATAAATGTCCAAAGTACAACTTTTGGATTATACTGGCATCCCCCCCCTCCATAACCTCCCTCCCACACGCAACCATCCCATCTCCCACTCCCTCTCCCATACCATTCACACCAAGATTCATTTTTTCAATTATTTTTATATACAGGAGATCAATTTAGTATATGCTAAGGAAAGATTTCAACAGTTTGCACATACACAGAAACACAAAGTATGGAGTACTGTTTTAGTAGTAGTTTTACCATTAATTCACATAGTACAACACATTAAGGACAGAGAGCCTACATGGGGAGTAAGTGCACAGTGACTCCTGTTGTTGACTTCACAATTGACAATCTAATTTATGACGTCAGTAATCACCAGAGGCTCTTGTCATGAGCTGTCAAGGTTGTGGAAGCCTCTTGAGTTCACCACCTCTGATCTTATTTAGACAAGGCCATAGTGAAAGTGGAAGTTCTCTCCTCCCTTCAGAGAAAGGTACCTCCTTCTTTGATGGCCCCATTCTTTCCACTGGGATCTCACTCACAGAGATCTTTCATTTAGGTCTTTTTTTTTTTTTGCCAGAGTGTCTTGGCTTTCCATGCCTAAAATACTCTCATGGGCTCTTCAGCCAGATCCAAGTGCCTTAAGGGCTGATTCTGAGGCCAGAGTGCTGTTTAGGACAGCTGCCATTCTATGAGTCACTTCCCATCTTAGGTTGTTCTCTCCTTTTTAATTCTATCAGTCATTATTATCAGATACTAGTCTTGTTTAGGTGATCCCTTTGACTCTCAATCCTGTCGTTATGATCAATTATGAATTGAAACTGATCACTTTGACTAGTGAGCTGGCATTGGTACATGCCACCTTAATGGGATTGAATTGGAATCCCCTGGCATGTTTCTAACTCTACCACTAGGGGTATGTCTGATGAGCATGGGCCATACTGTACATCTCCCCCCTCTCTTATTTCCACTCTTATATTTAACAGAGATCACTTTTCAGTTAAATTTAAACACCTAAGAATAATTGCATGTTAATTAACGAGGTCAACCAATGGCATTAAGTAGAACAAAAAATACTAAAAGGAACAAAATAGTAAGTTGTTCTTCAACAGTCAGGACAAGGGCTGATCAAGTCATTTTTTTCTCATAGTGTACATTTCACTTCAACAGGTTTCCTCTTAGGTGCTCAGTCAGTTGTCACTGCTCAGGAACATATGGTATTTGTCCCTTTGGGACTGGCTTATTTCACTCAGCATGATGTATTCCAGATTCCTCCATTTTGTTGCAAATGAACAGATTTCATTTCTTTACTGCTGTATAGTATTCTATAGAGTGCATATCCCATAATTTCTTTATCCAGTCTTTTGTTGATGGGCATTTAGGTTGATTCCAGGTCTTAGCTATTGTGAATTGAGCTGCAATACACATTAAGATATAGACAGCTCTTTTATTTGCCAACGTAATTTCCTTTGGGTAAATTCCAAGGAATGGGATGGCTGGGTTGTATGGTAGGGTTATATTCAGGTTTCTGAGGAATCTCCAGACAGACTTCCATAATGGCTTTACCAGCTGGCCTCATATGATGAGTTTGGAAAAGTTACCTCTCTAACTTTTCAAAAGATTGGTGTTATTTTTTTTTAATTTTGTAGATTTTATTAATGAAGATATTTGTTGCTGATCTTTCATTTGAACGCATTTTTCCTGATTTAATGTTCTTACTCAGTATTGCTCTATTCAGATATGTTATAATTATAGAAAACTTTTATTTAATAAATATAAATTTCAAAAGTACAACCTTTGGATTATAGTGATTCTTTGCTCTATAACCACCCTTCCACCCACAAACCATCCCATCTCCTACTCCCTCTCCTATCCCATTCTTCATTAAGGTTCATTTTAAATATCTTTATATACAGAAGATCAATTCTATACTAAGTAAAGATTTCAACAGGTTGCACCCACACAGAAAGACAAAGTATAAAGCATGGTTTGAGAACTAGTTATAGTGTTAATTCTCATAGTATAAAACATTAAGTACACAGGTCCCAATATAGGGAGCAAGTGCACAGTGACTCCTGTTGATGATTTAACAATTCAGACTTTCATTTATGATGTCAGTAATCATCTGAGGCTCTTTTCATGAGCTGCCAAGGCTATGGAAGCCTCTTGAGTTCACAAAGTCCAACATTATTTATACAAGGTCATAATCAAACTGGAAGTTCTCTCCTCCCTTCAGAGAAAGGTACCTCATTCCTTAATGTCTGCTTCTTTCTGCTGGAATCTCACTCACAGAGGTCTTTCTTTAAGGTCATTTTTGCCACATTTTGTCCTGTGTTTCCATGCCTGAACTACTCTCATGGGCTTTGTAGCCAGATCCAAATGCCTTAAGGTGTGATTCTGAGGCCAGAGTTCTGTTTATGGCCTTTGTCATTCTAAGAGTCTGCTCTGTGACCTGCTTCCCATCCTGGGTTGTTCTCTCCTTTTTAATTCTGCAATTATTAGCAGACACTGGTCTTATTTGTGTGCTCCCTTGACACTTAATCCTCTTTATGATCAGTTATGGACTTAAACTGATCACTTTAATTAGTAAGGTGGCATTGGCACATGCCAATTTTTAGTATTTCGAGTCCCATGGCAAGTTTTAAGCTTTACCCTTAGGGGTAAATACCTGGGAGCATGTGCCAAACTGTATATCCCCTCCATCTCTTATTCCAACTCTTATTTTTTATTTCAATCTGATTTAAACACCTAAGAATAATTCTGTGTTAAGTAAAAAGCTCAACCAATGGTATTAAGTAGAAAAAGAAAATACTAAAATGAATAAAATAGTAAGTTGTTCCTTGACAGTCATCACAAGGGCTGATCAAGTCACTGCTTCTCATAGTGTCAGTTTCACTGGCTTATTTCACTCAGTATGATGTTTTCCAGATTCCTCCATTTTGTTGCAAATGACCAGATTTCATTTCTTTTACCACTGTGTAGTATTCTGTAGAATACATAACATATCACTTAACTTCTTTATCCAGTCTTCTGTTGATGGGCATTTAGGTTGATTCCATGTCTTAGCCATTCTGAATTACACTGCAATAAACATTGAGGTGTAGACAGCTCTTTTATTTGCCAATTTAATACTCCTTGGGTAAATTCCAAAGAATGGAATTGCTGGGTCATGTGGTAGGGATACATTAAGATTTATGAGGTATCTCCAAACTGTATCCATAGTGGCTTTACCAGTCTGCATTCCCACCAACAGTGGGTTATTGTGCCTTTGCCCCCACCACCTCACCATCATCTGTTGTTAGTTGATTTCTGTATGAAAGCCATACTAACTGGAGTGAGGTGAAACCTCATTGTGGTTTTGCTTTGCATTTACCTGATGGCTAGTGATCCTGAACATTTTTTCATGTGTCTGCTGGCCATTTGGATTTCCTCTTGAAAAATGTCTATTTAGGCTCTTGGCCCATCTCTTAAGTGGGTTGTTTGTTTTGCTGTTGTGAAGTTTCTTGATCTCTTTGTAGATTCTGGTTATTTTTTTTACAGGCAGAGTTAGACAGTGAGAGAGAGAGAGACAGAGAGAAAAGTCTTCATTTTCCGTCGGTTCACCCCCCAAATGGCTGCTACACTGGCGCACTGCACCAATCCGAAGCAAGCAGCCAGATGCTCCCTCTGGTCCCCCATGTGGGTGCAGGGCCTAACCACTTGGGACATCCTTCACTGCCTTCCCAGGCCACAGCAGGGAGCTGGACTGGAAGAGGAGCAACTGGGACAGTACCTGGCACCCCAACCAGGACTATAACCCAGGGTGCCAGCTCCACAGGCTGAAGATTAGCCAAGTGAGCTGTGGTGCCTGCCAGATTTTGGTTATTAATCCTTTATCAGTTGCATAATTTGCAAAGATTTTCTCCCATTTTTTTCAGTTACCTCTTCACTTTGATGACTTTTTTTTTTTTGCAGACAAGAAACTTTTCAATTTGATGTAATCCCTGTTGTTAATTTTGGCTTTGACTGCCTATGCTACTGGAGATTTTTCCAAGAAGTCTTCCCTGTGCCTATATCTTGCAGACTTTCTCCAATGTTCTGTAATAATTTTATGGTGTTGGGTCACAGATTTAGATCTTTAATCCACGTTGAGTGGATTTTTGTGTAAGGTGTAACATAGGTATCTTGCTTCATACTTCTGCATGTGGAAATCCTGTTTTCCCAACAATATTTGTTTAAAAGACTCTCCTTGCTCCAGAAATTGGTTTTAACTCCTTGATCAAATATAAATTGGTTGTAGATGTTTGGATTGATTTCTGGTGTTCCTATTCTGTTCTATTGCCTATCCATCTGTTTCTGTACAGTACCGTGCTGTTTTGATTATAATAGCCCTGTAGTATGTCTTGAAATCTGGTATTCTGATGCCTCCAGCTCTGTTTTTGTTGTATAAGACTCGTTTATCTATTTGAGGTCTCCTGTGCCTCAATATATGTTTCTATATGAATATCAGCATCATTTTTTCTAGATCTGATAAGAATATATTTGATATTTTCATTGGTATCACATTGAATCTGTAAATTGCTTTGGGAGGAATGGACATTTTGATTATATTAATTCTTCCAATCAGTGAGCATGGAATATGTTTCCATTTTTTGGTATCCTCTTCTAGTTCTTTAAGATTTTGTAATTCTCATTATAGAAATATTTGACATCCTTGGTTAAGTTTTTTCCAAGTTATTTGGTTTTTTTCTGGTAGCTGTTGTGAATGGGATTGACCTTAGAAGTTACTTCTCGGTTCTGGCAGTGTCTGTATACAAAGGCTGTTGATTTTTATGTATTGATTTTATATCCTGCAACTTTGCCAAATTCATCTATGAGTTCCAATAGTCTCTTAGTGGAGTTCTTTGGATACCTTAAATAGAGTCACGTTGTCTGCAAAGATGTATAGTTTGACATTTTCCTTCCCTTTTTGTACCCCTTGTAATTTCTTTTTCTTGACTAATGGCTTGGCTAGAACTTCTAGTGCTATACTGAATAGCAATGGTGAGATTTGGCATCCCTGTCTGGAACTGGGTCTCAGTGGAAACGCTTCCAACTATTCCGCATTCAATAGGTTGCTGGCTGTGGGTTTTTTCATAAATTGCCTTAATTATGTTGAGGAATGTTCCTTCTATACACAATTTGGTTAGAGTTTTCATCACGAAATGGTTTTGTAATTTATCAAATGCTTTCTCTGCATCTATTGAGATAATATATGATTTTTCTTCTGCAGTTTGTTAATGTGTGCATCACATCACATTGATTGATTTGTGAATGTTGAACCATCCCTGCATACAAAGATAAATCCCACTTGGTCAGGTTGGATGATCCTTCGAATTTGTTGTTGGATTATTTTGGCTTGAATTTTGTTGTGTATTTGTTGTATGTTCTTTAGAGAATTTGGTGTGTAATTCTCTTTCTCTGCTACATCTTTTTCAGGTTTAGGAATTAAGTGATACTGGCTTTGTAGAAAGAATTTGTGAGGATTCCCTCTCTTTCAATTGTTTTGAATAGCTTGAGAAGAATCGGAGTTATTTCTTCAGTAAATGATAGAATTCAGACCCAGACCAAGTGGGATTTATCCCTGGTATGCAGGGATGGTTTAATGTGCGCAAGACAATGTGATACACCACATTAACAGACTGCAGAAGAAAAACCATATGATTATCTCAATAGACATAGAGAAAGCATTTGATAAAATACAACACCCATTCATGATGAAAACTCTAAGCAAACTGGGTTTGGAAGGAACATTCCTCAATACAATCAAAGCAATTTATGAAAAACCCACAGTCAACATCCTATTGAATGGGGAAAAGTTGGAAGCATTTCCACTGAGATCTGGTACCAGACAGGGATGCCCACTCTCACCACTGCTATTCAATATAGTTCTGGAGGTTCTAGCCAGAGCTATTAGGCAAGAAAAAGAAATTAAAGGGATACAAATTGGGAAGGAAGAACTCAAACTATCCCTCTTTGCAGGTGATATGATTCTTTATTTAGGGGACCCAAAGAACTCTACTAAGAGACTATTGGAACTCATAGAAGAGTTTGGCAAAGTAGCAGGGTATAAAATCAATGCACAAAAATCAACAGCCTTTGTATACACAGACAATGCCATGGCTGAGGAAGAACATCTAAGATCAATCCCATTCACAATAGCTACAAAAACAATCAAATACCTTGCAATAAACTTAACCAAGGACGTTAAAGATCTCTACGATGAAAATTACAAAACCTTAAAGAAAGAAATAGAAGAGGATACCAAGAAATGGAAAAATCTTCCATGCTCATGGATTGGAAGAATCAATATCATCAAAATGTCCATTCTCCCAAAAGCAATTTATAGATTCAATGTAATACCAATCAAGATACTGAAGACCTTCTTCTCAGATATGGAAAAAATGGTGCTGAAATTTCTATGGAGGCACAAGAGACCTCGAATAGCTAAAGCTATCTTGTACAACAAAAACAAAGCCGGAGGCATCACAATACCAGATGTCAGGACATACTACAGGGCAGTTGTAATCAAAACAGCATGGTACTGGTACAGAAACAGATGGATAGACCAATGGAACAGAATTGAAACACCAGAAACATCTACAGCCAACTTATATTTGATCAAGGATCTAAAACTAATTCCTGGAGCAAGGACAGTCTATTCAATAAATGGTGCTGGGAAAATTGGATTTCCACGTGCAGAATCATGAAGCAAGACCCCTACCTTACACCTTACACAAAAATCCACTCAACATGGATTAAAGACCTAAATCTACGACCTGACACCATCAAGTTACTAGAGAACATTGGAGAAACCCTTCAAGATATTGGCACAGGCAAAGAATTTCTGGAAAAGAACTGAAAGGCACAGGCAGTCAAAGCCAAAATCAACTATTGGGATTGCATCAAATTGAGAAGTTTCCGTACTGCAAAAGAAACAGTCAGGAGAATGAAGAGACAACCGACAGAATGGGAAAAAATATTTGCAAACTACGCAACACATAAAGGGTTGATAACCAGAATCTACAAAGAGATCAAGAAACTCCACAAAAACAAAACCAACAGCCCACTTAAGAGATGGGCCAAGGACCTCAATAGACATTTTTCAAAAGAGGAAATCCAAATGGCCAACAGACACATGAAAAAAAATGTTCAAGGTCATTAGCAATCAGGGAAATGCAAATCAAAACCACAATGAGGTTTCACCTCACCCCGGTTAGAATAGCTCACATGCAGAAATCTAACAACAGATGCTGGCGAGGATGTGGGGAAAAAGGGACACTAACCCACTGTTGGTGGGAATGCAAACTGGTCAAGCCGCTATGGAAGTCAGTCTGGAGATTCCTCAGAAACCTGAATATAGCACTACCATTCGACCCAGCCATCCCACTCCTTGGAATTTACCCAAAGGAATTTAAATTGGCAAACAAAAAAGTGGTCTGCACCCTAATGTTTATTGCAGCTCAATTCACAATAGCCAAGACCTGGAACCAACCTAAATGCCCATCAACGGTAGACTGGATAAAGAAATTATGGGATATGTACTCTTTAGAATACTATACCGCAGTAAGAAACAATGAAATCCAGTCATTTGCAACAACATGGAGGAATCTGGAACACATCATGCTGAGTGAAATAAGCCAGTCCCAAAGGGACAAATACCATACGTTCTCCCTGATCGGTGACAACTGACTGAACACCAAAATGGAAACCTGTTGAAGTGAAATGGACACTATGGGAAATGGTGACTTGATCAGCATAGTCCTGACTGTTAATGAACAACTTAATACATTATCCCTCTTAGTAGTTTTTTTGTCTGTTCTACTTAATATGACTGGTTTAATTCTGTAATTAATACACAGTTATTCTTAAGTGTTGAAATTTAACTGAAATGTGATCCCTGTTAAACATAAGAGTAGGAATAAGAGAGGGAAGAGATGTACAATTTGGGACATGCTCAAGCTGACTTGCCCCAAATGGTAGAGTTAGAAACATACCAGGGGACTCCAATTTAATCCCATCAAGGTGGCATGTACCAATGCCATCTCACCAGTCCAAGTGATCAATTTCAGTTCACAATTGATCATAATGAAAGGACTAAGAGTCAAAGGAAGCACATAAACAAGTCTAGTACCTGCTAATACTAACTGATAGAATAAATAAAGGAGAGTGATCCAACATGGGAAGCGAGATACTCAGCAGACTCATAGAATGGTGGATGTTCTAAACAGCACTCTGGCCTCAGAATCAGCCCTAGAGGCATTCCGATCTGGCTGAAAAGCCCAAGAGAGCATTTCAGGCATGGAAAGCCAAGACACTCTGGCAAAAAAAAAAAAAAAAAAAAAAAAAAAAAAACCTAGATGAAAGATCTCTGTGAGTGAGATCCCAGTGGAAAGAACAGGTCTTCAAAGAAGGAGGTACCTTTCTCTGAAGGGAGGAGAGAACCTCCACCTTGACTATGACCTTGTCTAAACAAGATAAGAGTCAGTGAACTCAAAAGGCTTCCATAGCCTTGGAAACTCATGACTGGTGCATAGGGAGATTACTGATGCCATGTACAGGAGTGTCAATTTGTAAAGTCAACAACAGGAGTCACTGTGCACTTACTCCTCATGTAGGATCTCTGTCCTTAATGTGCTGTACATTGAGACTTAATGCTATGATGAGTACTCAAACAGTAGATTTCGCTTTGTGTTTCTATGGGGGTGCAAACTGTTGAAATCTTTACTTAATGTATACTAAGCCATACTTTGGAAATGTATATTCATTAAATAAAAGTTAAAAAAAAAAGAATTCAGAAGCGAATCTCTCTTGTCCTGGACTTTTCTCTGTTGGGAGGGCCTTTATTACTGATTCAGTTTCTGACTTTCTTATGGGTCTTTTTTTGGTTTTCTATGTTTCTTGCTTCAATTTTTGTAGGTTGCCTATGCCCAGGAATCTATCCATTCCTGACAGATTTCCCTGATTGCTGGCATACAACTCTTGTAGTAATTCATAATGACTCTTGTTATTTCTGTGGTGTCTGTTGTTACATTTCCTTTTCATGTCTAATTTTATTGATTTGTGTCTTCTCTCTCCTTTATTTGGTTAGTTGTGCCAATGGTGAGTCAATTTTGTTTATTTTTTTTTTCAAAAAATCCTTTCAACATTTTGCTTCTCTTTTGTAATTTTTTTGGATTCAATTTTGTTGATTTTCTTCTCTGATATTAATTATTTCTCTTCTTCTACTAGATTTGGGTCTGGTTTCCTGTAGTTTTTCTAGATCTTTGAGATGCATTGATAGTTCATTTATTTGGTGCCTTTCCAATTTCTTGATGTAGGCACCTATTGCTATAAACTTTCCTCTTAACACTGCTTTTGCTGTATCCCATACGTTTTGATATGTTGTGTTGTTATCTTCATTTGCTTCCTGAGAGTTTTTGATTTCTCTTTTGATTTCTTCTATGACCCAGTGTTCATTCAGGAGCATGCTGACATTCTCCATGTGTTTACTTATGCTCTAGAGAATCCTGAGTTGCTGATTTCCAGCTTCATTCCATTGTGGTCTGAGATGTATGGTATGATTTTGATTTGTTTTAAATTTGCTGAGACTTGCTTTATGGCCTAATATGTGGTCTATCCTAGAGAAAGTCCCATGCACTAGTGAGAAGAATGTGTATTCTTTAACATTAGGATGAATATTTCTGTACATATCTCTTAGATCTGTTTGTTCTCTAGTGTCAAGTAAATCTACTGTTTCCTTGTTGATTTCTGTCTGGTTGATCTGTCCATTGCTAAAAGTGGAGCATTGAAGCCCCCCAATATTATTGTATTGGAGTCTAAGTCTCCCTTTAAGTTCCTTAACATATCTTTTAAATAAACTGGTGCCCTGTAATTAGGTGCATATACATTTATAATAGTTACATCTTCCTGTTGAATTGATACCTTAATCATTATATAGTGCCTTTCTTTGTCTCTCTTAACATTTTTTTGTGTTAAAGTCAATTTTTTTCTGATATTAAGGTGGCTACATCAGCTCTTTTTTTGGTTTCTTTTGGCATGGAATAGCTTTTTCCAACCTTTCACTTTCAGTCTGCATGCATCTTTGTTGGAAAGATGTGTCTCTTGAAAGCAGCAAATAAATGGGTTTTGTTTTTTAATCCATTCAGCCAGTCTGTGTCTTTTATTTTAAACTTTTATTTAATGAATATAAATTTCTGGAGTACAGCTTATTGATTACAATGGTTCCCCCCCATAACTTTCCTCCCACCTGCAACCCTCCTCTCTCCCACTCCCTCTCCCCTTCCATTCACATCATGATTCATTTTCAATTATCTTTATATGCAGATCAATTTAGCATATATTAAGTAAAGATTTCAACAGTTTACACCCACACAGAAATACAATGTGTAAAATACTGTTTGAGCACTAGTTATAGCATTAAGTCAAAATGTACAGCACATTTAGGACAGAGATCCTACATGACGAGTAAGTGCACAGTGACTTCTGTTGTTGACTTAAGAAATTGCAATTGTTGTTCATGGCATTAGTAATCACCCTAGGCTCTTGTCATGAGTTGGCAAGGCTATGGAGGCCTTTTCAGTTTTCTGACTCTGATCATATTTAGACAAGGCCATGGTCAAAGTGGAAGTTCTCTCCTCCCTTCAGAGAAAGGTACCTGATGACCTGTTCTTTCCACTGGGATCTCTAGAGAGTTGAGGCCATTTACTTTCAGTGCAGCTACTGATAAGAAGTGACTTTGCCCTGCCGTGTTCCCAAAGATATTTCTAATATATAGTTTGAACTTCCTGTGATCCCTTACTGCAAGGTTTTCTTCCTTTACCATCTTTCTGTTGATGACTGTGTTTCTGTGTTTCTGTTTGTAAAACATCTTCAGCATCCTTTGCAGGGATGGATGAGTGATGACAAATTCATTCTGTTTGTTTTGAAAGGCTTTTATTTCATCTTTATTCCCAAATGAGACCTTTGCAAGGTATAATATAATAGGATGACTGTATTTTCTCTAAGTCTTGGGCTATATCTCACCATTCTCTCCCAGCTTGCAGGATTTCTGATTAGAAGTCTGATGTGAATCTAATTGGAGATCCTTGAAAGTAATCAGGCATTTATCTTTTGCACATTTTAGAATCTTTTTCCTATGCTTTGCTGTGGTGAGTTTGATTACAATGTGTTGTGTTGATGATCTTTTCTGGTCATGTCTGTTGGAAGTTCGCTAGTATTTTGCTTAAAAAAGGCATTCTAACACTTTCTCTTTCTCCATAACTTCAGAACCTACAAGAACCCAAAATCTTGTTTTTTATATATTGTATCCTATAGATTCTCAACAATATGTTTTAGATTTCTAATTTTCTCTTGCAGACTTTAGCTAGACTGTATACTTTTCTGTGCTCTGTCTTCTAAGTCTGATATTCTCTCTTCTGCCTGATTTGGATTTTAAGGTTCTCAAATGCATTTTTTATTTGTTCTGTTGAATTCTTCATTTTCATTTTGTTTTCTCTTCAATATCTCGATTTCATGTTCTATTGAGTTTTTAATTTCATTTTTATTCCTCCTTATAAATTAAATAGGCAAACAAAAAAAGCTGTCTGCACATTAATGTTTATTGCAGCTCAATTCACAATAGCTAAGACCTGGAACCAACCCAAATGCCCATCAACAGTAGAATGGATAAAGAAATTATGGGACATGTACTCTATAGAATACTATCCAGCAGTCAAAAACAATGAAATCCGGTCATTTGCAACAAAATGGAGGAATCTGGAAAACATCATGCTCAGTGAATTAAGCCAGACCCAAAGGGACAAATATCATATGTTCTCCCTGATAGGCAACAACTAACTGAGCACCAAAGGGGAAACCTGTTGAAGTGAAGTGGACACTATGAGAAACAGTGACTTGATCAGCTCTTGACCTGACTGTTGATGTACAATGTAATACTTTATCCATTTTAGTATTTTTTGTTCTAGTACTACTGGATGAACTCTTTAATTAACACACAATTGTTCTTAGGTGTTTAAATTTTAACTGAAAAGTGATCTCTCTTAAATATAAGAGTGGGAATAAGAGAGGGAGGAGATGTGCAATTTGGGACATGCTCAATCGGACTTGCCCCAAATGGTGGAGTTAGAAACGTGCCACGGGATTCCAATTCAATTCCATCAAGGTGGCAAGTACCAATGCCATCTCACTAGTCCAAGTGATGAACTTCAGTTCACAATTGATCACACTGATAGGTCTAAGAGTCAAAGGGATCACAAAACAAGAGTAGTGTCTGCAAATACTAGCTGACAGAATCAAAAAGGGAGAGAACGATCCAACGTGGGAAGCAGGATACACAGTAGACTCATAGAATGGCAGATGTCCTAAATAGCACCCTGGCCTCAAAATCAGCCCTTAAGGCATTCAGACCTGGCTGAAGAGCCCATGAGAGTATTTTAGGCATGGAAAGCCAAGACACTTTGGGAAAAAAAGAAAACCTAAATGAAAGATCTGCTCGAGTGAGATCCCAGTGGAAAGACTGGGGCCATCAAAGAAGGAGGTACCTTTCTCTGAAGGGAGGAGAGAACTTCCACTTTGACTATGACCCTGTCAGAATAAGATCGAAGTCGGGGAACCCAAAATGCTTCTATAGCCTTGGCAACTCATGACTAGAGCCTAAGGAGATTACTGACGCCATAAACAAGAGTGTCAAATTGTTAAGTCAACAACAGGAATCACTGTGTACTTACTTCCCATGTGGGCTCTGTGCTTAGTGTGTTGTCCAATGTGAAGTAATGCTATAACTAGTACTGAAACTGTATTTTTACACTTTGTGCTTCTGTGTGGGTGTAAACTGATGAAATCTTTACTTAATATATACTGAATCGATCTTCTGTATATAAAGAGAATTGAAAATGAATTTTCATGTGAATGGAATAGGAGAGGGAGCGGGAGATGGGAGGAGTGCGAGTGGAAGGGAAGTTATGGGGGGGAGCCTATGTAATCCATAATCTGTACTTTGGTAATTTATATTTACTAAATAAAAAAAATTAACAAAGGATTTTAATTTCATGAGAGATTTTCTTTCATGTTCTCCATGGATTTTAGTAGTCCATGCTTGTGCTTTTGATTACTTCTGTATAATCTTATCATCAATTTTTGGAATTCTATTTCTTGCATTTCTTCTATCTCATCATCTTCATAATCTTGTATTGAAGTATTCTGTTCTTTTTGGAGCATGATGTTGTCTTCCTTATTCTTGTCTCTTGGGCTGTTGCATTTGTTGTTCAGCATTTGTGGAGGTACTCGTTGGTTTCTTCTTTTTTCCCCCACTTTGGCAGCTTTTATCATTGTACTATGACTCTATAGCTGAGTGGAATGTCTGCTTTCAGTGAATGTCTAGAGGCTTGTAGTGGATGTAGCCAGAGAGCTCTGTTCAGTTCTCTAGAGTTAAGGGCATGCCTAAGTTGATACTCTCCGGTTTGACATGGTAAATCTTCACTCTCTTTTTTTAATCAGAAAGGAATTATTTCTGCTCAGCTGAGCTCTTCTCCTTGATGGAGTCCAGTGCCTGAGCACTAGCCAAAGTGGATATAATATTCCTCTGCTCTGTCCCAAGGACCGCACAAAGGATCTGTGCAATTCTCAGTATAAGTTAAGATTTTCCAGCAATGTCTCTCACCAGGTGTCCAGGTCTTCTGGAGCTTGTGGTATCCCACTGAGACTGCTCAAAGTCTCATCCACACCATGAGTTCTTCCACACACACTCATTTTTTCCCACAGTCCTGGTTCTGAAGCTTCACACATTCACAAGCTCCTAACCTTCTGTTATTTCTCCCCACTGGAGTCAGGAATCTCCATTCAGCTGATTGCTGGGCACAGAAATGAGCTGGTGCAGCTGTTATGTATGTCCAAATTGGCGCCTGCTCTATTGGCTTGTATGGCTTTGTAAGGTGATCAGAGAGAAATGTGTTCATACCCTCTTTTTTTCTCTCCTCTAGTTAGGCTGGTGCACTTTCCCTCACATAGCTTCAAACCTCACTTCCTGTAGGGTCTTCCTTCTGCTTTTTCACCAGAGTCTCAGGCTCCTGCCATCTTCTCTCACCTCACTTTGCAGCAATGGTGCATAGGCTCTTGGATATTGGAGTCCTGAGCTATGGGTGCCCATGCCCTCCATGTAGTAGAGTTTCCTTTGCCTTTTTTTCATAACTCTTCCCCAAGACTACCACTTATTTAAAACTATTTTCCTCTGGGCTAGAGAAATAAGCTCCCTCCCTATTCTGCTATCCTGTAACCACCACTGGCTTGCCAATAGGCTTCTTCTAAAGGGCATTTGTAGATTGGCAGTGACAGCAAGCAGAAAGTAAGGTCACTGTGTACGTCCTACCTCCTGCTAGCAGGTGGCTTCCTCTATGACCAACCAACATCCTGCATGGAGAGCATGTTGGCTGCAGCTAAAGAACAACATTCACAATGATCATCACCCAAAGCCACAACCCCGTGGGAGACCTGGATTCTCAGATATGTTATATCTACTTGGCTCAGTTTTGGTAGGTTATATGTATCCACGAATAAACATTTTTGTTTACATTTTTTATTTATCCTTGTTAATATAAATTAGTGATGCCTATTATATCTGTGATATGCATTGTAGTTTCCCCTTCTTTGATTTTATTTACTTGAACCTAGTTTTTATAACCTAGTGTAAGGATTGTTTCTTCTATTAAAAATAAAATCTTTGTTTTGCTTATCTTTAATGTTAACATTCCATTTATGACCTATGCTATTAATTTCATCTTGTATTTGGTTTATTCTTGTTTTCTAGGACTCTTGAGATGGATACTTAGGTTGTTGGTTGGAAATCTTTCTGTTTAGATGTTTGGCCATGGCAATGTCTGTGTATAGAAAGGCTATTAACTTTCGTGTGTTAATATTGTATTCTGCTACTTTAACAAAGTTTTTTTTATGAATTCTAATCATCTACTAGTGGACTCTTTTGGCTTCCCTATATTGAGAACCATGTCATTTTCAAATAGGAATAATCTGAATTCCCACTTTTTAATTCGTATCCCTTTGATTTCCTCTTCTTATCAAATGGTTATGTCTAAAACTTCAAGGTGTATATTGTTTGTCTTTTTAAACAATAAAATTATGAACTGAATTAATATAAAAATACATGATGAGGCAACAGAGGTATATGACTAAATATTTTTAATGATGGATCTGAAATGACTAGTGTTTGTGGCACACATTATTTTGCAATGGGATTGGCCACTGCTTGCAATGCTGGCCTCCTGTGTTGTAGTGTTACTTTGTGTATATTCTACTAATGAACCTGGGAAGGCAATGGAACATGACCCAAATGCTTTGGAATGTGCCCATATAGCAGATGTAAATAAAATTACTTGCTCCTGGCTCTGTCCTCACCAAAACCTGTTTATTTTAGCATCTTGGGAAGTGAGCCAAGAAAAAGATGCTTCATGTGTCTGTGTCTCTGTTTTTGTCTTTCATTTCTCTACCTTTCAAATAATTAAATATTTAAAAAGAAAAGGCTAAATTCAGTTAATAATCCTTGAGGTTATTTTAATTAGCTAGACTCACTCTTTGTTCATCACTCCCTTTATTTACGCCACTTGGACTATATAATCTTCTGTATTCAGGACAAATTAATCACTATAGCTTCCTTATTAACTCAGAAGAGTCAAAGGAGTGGCTTATGATTAGCCAATTTTTGGTGAGTATGATGTTCACAATTTTTCTCATATTGGAGTTTCCCTTGGAAGCTATATCTCCATTCCCAGAAGGAACAACTCCTGTTGGCAGAGAGCAAATTCCAGGAAAGGGCATATAAACTCACAAAGTCCATGGTGCTGAGCTAGCTCATTAATCCCTGAAATTTCATTTTTATCTCAAGCAATATGAAATTGAGACCTATTTTTTCATCATGTACTAGTTTCTGAGCTCTGAGATGAGGGAACCTAGGCTTGGAAGCTCAAGTTTAAGGTTCCCACATTTGTAGAATATCACTTAGGACAATGGCAGTATAGAGAAAACACAGGAATTTGAACAGGGGAAATCATATCTGTGCAATAAAGGAAACCAGGGAGATGTTGTGGGACTAAAACCAGTACACTGTCTTACTCCCACTGAAGTTCACATTAGCCATGGCCATTCCCTGTTAGACAAGAACAACAGTGGCAGTAGAGGCTCTATGTAATTCTTGTGTTGATATCTTGCATGAGTTATAGAAGAAACGAGCGAACAGAGAAAGTTAAGATCTGACTCTCAGAGCTATAAATAAAGATTTGATAGATCATCAGATGAATGTATAGAGAAATGGATTTCAAGAGTTTTGAATTAATTCCCAGAGACTGGAACTTTTGCTTTGTGCAATGAATTTAAATGCACCCACAGTAAGACTCATTATTTTATTCTAGTAAATGTACTGTAGTAGTTTTCTGAATTCTGGAATATTACCCATGAATAACACACTAATTATTTGATTAGGTCACAGCAAAGAACTTTTGATGGATTAGATATAAGTTGCCATAGGAATATTAGCTTCATGTTTAAGTATCTTAAAGTAGAATAGCATGATGTTTTCCATATTTTATACATGTATCTGTGACAAGCAGATGTGTGTTTAGAAATACAGTATGATTATCAGAATTGAAAACAAAGGGAAAGCAAATAATAATCATCATAAAACCTGTTCCCACATTTGAATTTATCCATTTTTAACTTTTATTTACTAAATATAAATTTATAAAGTACAGTTTATGGATTACAATGGCTCCCCCCATAAATTCCCTCCCACCCACAACCCTCCCATCTCCTGCTGCCTCTCCCATTCCATTCACATCAAGTTTCATTTTCAATTATCTTTATGTACAGATCAATTTAGTCTATGTTAAGTAAAATTTCAACAGTTTGCACCCACACAAACCAATTAAGTGTAAAATACTGTTTGAGTAATAATTATAGCATTAATTCACATTGAACAACACATAAAGGACAGAGATCTACACGAGGAGTAAGTACACAGTGACTCCTGTTGCTAACAAATTGACACTCTTGTTTAAGGCATCAGTAATCACCCTAGGCTCTAGTCATGAGTTGCCAAGGCTATGGAAGCATTTTCAGTTCACTGACTTCGATCTTATGTCAACAATACATAGTCAAAGAGGAAGTTCTCTCCTCCCTTCAGAGAAATGTACCTCCTTCTTTGATTCTTTGATGGCCCCGTTCTTTCCACTGGGTTCTCACTCACAGAGATCTTTCCTTTAGGTTTTTTTTTTTTTGCCAGAGTGTCTTGGCTTTCCATGCCTTAAATCCTTGCATGGGCTCTTCAGCCAGGCCCGAATGCCTTAAGGGCTAATTATGAGGACAAGGTGCTGTTTAGGCTTCCCAAATGCATCCTCTGTCTAACCTCTTGTTTGTATTACGTCAGAATAGAAAATTTGGGAGGGAAGAAGGCAAAACCAACTCAGACCCAGAAACCATTTAGGAAATTGGCACACAAGAAACCCAAAGTCAGCTGAAGCACCCAAAACAATGACAGAAAGCCAGAATTGGAGCAAGCCAACAGCTGTGCCCTGATTGGAAAAGCCCATTCCTTCGCTGTCTTGAACTCCATATTCCAGCCTCAAAGTCAAAGCTCACATCCGAAAATTCATTACAAACCATGATAAATAAGAAAAATGTGAAAAAAGCCAAAGAAATGCAAGAGTCCTTTGTTATATTGGGCTTGATTGAGTCACAAGGAAACTGGCTGTTTCCGGATTCATCCACCCCTCCCAGCTGACTGGCTTTGGAAACTAATTGAATTCACCTGAAAATCTCCGTCAAACTTGATTGGAGGGGAATTAATTATCAGTCCCCTCTGCAAAACGGTTCCATTTCTTTTTCCAAAACAGAAAAACTCATCTTAGTCGTGCTTCCTGGAGATTTCTAAGCATGACACGCCAATTGGTTGTGTTGTTTATTTCATAATGGATCCTCTGTCTAAACTCTTGTTTGTTTTGTGTCAGAATACAAACTGTGGGAGGGAAGAAGGCAAAACCAACTCAGACCCAGAATCCATTTAGGAAATTGCCGCTCAAGAAACCAAAAGTCTGCTAAAGCACCCAAAACAATGACAGACAGCCAGAATTGGAGCAAGCCAACAGCTGTGCCCTGATTGAAAATGGCCATTCCTTCTGTGTCTTGAACTCCATATTCCAGCCTCAAAGGCAAAGCTAACATCAGAAAATTCATTACAAACCATGATAAATAAGAAAAATGGGAAAAAAGCCAAAGAAATGCAAGAGTCCTCTGTGATACTGGGCTTAATTTAGTGAAAGGAAACCGGCTGTTTCTGTGTTCATCCACTGCTCCCAGCTGACTGGCTTTGGAAACTAATTGAATTCACCTGAAAATCTCCGTCAAACTTGATTGGAGGGGAATTAATTATCGGTGCCCTCTGCAAAAGGGTTCCATTTCTTTTTCCAAAACACAAAAACTCATCTTGGTCGTGCTTCCTGGAGATTTCTAAGCATGACACGCCAATTGGTTGTGTTTTTTATTTCATAATGGATCCTCTGTCTAAACTCTTGTTTGTATTGCGTCGGAATACAAAATTTGGCAGGGAAGAAGGCAAAACCAACTCAGACCCAGAAAACATTTAGGAAATTGCCGCTCAAGAAACCAAAAGTCGGCTGAAGCACCCAAAGCAATGACAGAAAGCCAGAATTCGATCCATTCAACAGCTGTGCCCTGATTGGAAAAGCCCATTCCTTCTGTGTCTTGAACTCCATATTCCAGCCTCATAGGCAAAGCTCAAATCAGAAAACACATTACAAACCATGATAAATAAGAAAAATGTGAAAAAAGCCAAAGAAATGCAAGAGTCCTTTGTGATATTGGGCTTGATTTAGTCACAAGGAAACTGGCTGTTTCCGGATTCATCCACCCCTCCCAGCTGACTGGCTTTGGAAACTAAATGAATTCACCTGAAAATCTCCGTCAAACTTGATGGGAGGGAAATGAATTATCGGTCCCCTCTGCAAAAGGGTTCCATTTCTTTTTCCACAACACAAAAACTCATCTTGGTCGTGCTTCCTGGAGATTTCTAAGCATGACATGCCAATTGGTAGGGTTTTTTAATTGATAATGGATCCTCTGTCTAAACTCTTGTTTCTATTGCGTCAGAATGCAAAATTTGGGAGGGAAGAAGGCAAAACCAAGTCAGACCAAGAAAGCATTTAGGAAATTGCCACTCAAAAAACCAAAAGTCGGCTGAAGCACCCAAAACAATGACAGAAAGCCAGAATTGGAGCAAGTCAACAGCTGTGCCCTGATTGGAAAACCCCATTTCTTCCATGTCTTGAACTCCATATTCCAGCCTCAAAGTCAAAGCTCAAATCTGAAGACACATTATAAACCATGATAAATAAGAAAGATGGGAAACAAGCCAAAGAAATGCAAGATTCCTTTCTGATATTTGGCTTGATTTAGTCACAAGGAAACCGGCTGTTTCCGGATTCATCCACCCCTCCCAGCTGACTGGCTTTGGAAACTAATTGAATTCACTTGAAAATCTCCGTCAAACTTGATTGGAGGCGAATTAATTATCGGTACCGTCTGCAAAAGGGTTCCATTTATTTTCCAAAACACAAAAGTTCATCTTGGTCGTGCTGCCTGGAGATTTCTAAGCATGACCCGCCAATTGGTTGTGTTTTTTATTTCATAATGGATCCTCTGTCTAAACTCTTGTTTCTATTGCGTCAGAAAACAAATTTCGGGAGGGAAGAAGGCAAAACCAACTCAGACCCAGAAAGCATTTCTCAAATTGTCGCTCAAGAAACCAAAAGTCGGCTGAAGCACCCAAAACAATGACAGAAAGCCAGAATTGGAGCAAGCCAACAGCTGTGCCCTGATTGGAAAAGCCCATTCCTTCTGTGTCTTGAACTCCATATTCCAGCCTCAAAGGCAAAGCGCAAATCAGAAAACACATTACAAACCATGATAAATAAGAAAAATGGGAAAAAAGCCAAAGAAATGCAAGATTCCTTTCTGATATTTGGCTTGATTGAGTCACAAGGAAACCGGCTGTTTCCGGATTCATCCACCACTCCCGGCTGACTGGCTTTGGAAACTAATTGAATTCACCTGAAAATCTCCGTCAAACTTGATTGGAGGGGAATTAATTATCGGTGCCCTCTGCAAAAGGGTTCCATTTCTTTTTCCAAAACACAAAAAACTCATCTTGGTCGTGCTGCCTGGAGATTTCTAAGCATGACACGACAATTGGTTGTGTTGTTTATTTCCTAATGGATCCGCTGTCTAAACTCTTGTTTGTTTTGTGTCAGAATACAAAATTTGGGAGGGAAGAAATCAAAACCAACTCAGACCCAGAATCCATTTAGGAAATTGCCGCTCAAGAAACCAAAAGTCTGCTAAAGCACCCAAAACAATGACAGACAGCCAGAATTGGAGCAAGCCAACAGCTGTGCCCTGATTGAAAATGGCCATTCCTTCTGTGTCTTGAACTCCATATTCCAGCCTCAAAGGCAAAGCGACCATCAGAAAATTCATTACAAACCATGATAAATAAGAAAAATGCGAAAAAAGCCAAAGATATGCAAGAGTCCTCTGTGTTATTGGGCTGATTTAGTGAAAGGAAACCAGCTGTTTCCAGATTCATCCACCCCTCCCAGCTGACTGGCTTTGGAAACTAATTGAATTCACCTGAAAATCTCCGTCAAACTTGATTGGAGGGGAATTAATTATCGGTGCCCTCTGCAAAAGGGTTCCATTTCTTTTTCCACAACACAAAAACTCATCTTGGTCGTGCTTCCTGGAGATTTCTAAGCATGACACGCCAATTGGTAGGGTTTTTTAATTGATAATGGATCCTCTGTCTAAACTCTTGTTTCTATTGCATCAGAATGCAAAATTTGGGAGGGAGGAAGGCAAAACCAAGTCAGACCAAGAAAGCATTTAGGAAATTGCCACTCAAAAAACCAAAAGTCGGCTGAAGCACCCAAAACAATGACAGACAGCCAGAATTGGAGCAAGCCAACAGCTGTGCCCTGATTGGAAAAGCCCATTCCTTCCGTGTCTTGAACTCCATATTCCAGCCTCAAAGTCAAAGCTCACATCCGAAAATTCATTACAAACCATGATAAATAAGAAAAATGTGAAAAAAGCCAAAGAAATGCAAGAGTCCTTTGTGATATTGGGCTTGATTGAGTCACAAGGAAACCGGTAGTTTCCGGATTCATTCACACCTGCCAGGTGACTGGCTTTGGAAACTAATTGAATTCACCTGAAAATCTCCGTCAAACTTGATTGGAGGGGAATTAATTATCAGTCCCCTCTGCAAAAGGGTTCCATTTTTTTTTCCAAAACACAAAAACTCATCTTGGTCGTGCTTCCTGTAGATTTCTAAGCATGACATGCCAATTGGTTGTGTTTTTTAATTGATAATGGATCCTCTGTCTAAACTCTTGTTTGTTTTGTGTCAGAATATAAAATTTGAGATGGAAGAATGCAAAACCAACTCAGACCCAGAAACCATTTAGGAAATTGCCGCTCAAGAAACCCGAAGTCAGCTGAAGCACCCAAAGCAATGACAGAAAGCCAGAATTGGAGCAAGCCAACAGCTGTGCGTTGATTGGAAAAGTCCATTCCTTCCATGCCTTGAACTCCATATTCCAGCCTCAAAGTCAAAGCTCACATCAGAAAATTCATTACAAACCATGATAAATAAGAAAAATGGGAAAAAAGCCAAAGAAATGCAAGAGTCCTCTGTGATATTGGGCTTGATTTAGTCACAAGGAAACCAGCTGTTTCCAGATTCATCCACCCCTCCCAGCTGACTGGCTTTGGAAACTAATTGAATTCACCTGAAAATCTACATCAAACTTGATTGGAGGGGAATTAATTATCGGTCCCCTCTGCAAAAGGGTTCCATTTTCTTTCTCCAAAACACAAAAACTCATCTTGGTTGTGCTGCCTGGAGATTTCTAAGCATGACACGCCAATTGGTTGTGTTTTTTAATTGATAATGGATCCTCTGTCTAAACTCTTGTTTGTATAGTGTCAGAGTACAAAATTTGGCAGGGAAGAAGGCAAAACCAACTCAGACCCTGAAACCATTTAGAAAATTGCCGCTCAAGAATCCCGAAGTCAGCTGAAGCACCCAAAGCAATGACAGAAAGCCAGAATTGGAGCAAGCCAACAGCTGTGCCCTGATTGAAAAGGACCATCCCTTCCGTGTCTTGAAATCCATATTCCAGCCTCAAAGTCAAAGCTCACATCCGAAAATTTATTACAAACCATGATAAATAAGAAAAATGGGAAAAAAGCCAAAGAAATGCAAGAGTCCTTTGTGATATTGGGCTTGATTGAGTCACAGGGAAACTGGCTGTTTCTGGATTCATCCACCCCTCCCAGCTGACTGGCTTTGGAAATTAATTGAATTCACCTGAAAATCTCCGTCAAACTTGATTGGAGGGGAATTACTTATCGGTGCCCTCTGCTAAAGGGTTCCATTTCTTTTTCCAAAATACAAAAACTCATCTTGGTCGTGCTTCCTGGAGATTTCTAAGCATGACACGACAATTGGTTGTGTTTTTTTTTTTATTTCTTGTGGATCCTCTGTCTAAACTCTTGTTTGTATTGCGTCAGAATACAAAATGTGGGAGGGAAGAAGGCAAAACCAACTCAGACCCAGAAACCATTTAGGAAATTCCCATTCAAGAAACCAAAATTCAGCTGAAGCACCCAAAACAATGACAGAAAGCCAGAATTGGAGCAAGCCAACAGCTGTGCCCTGATTGGAAAAGCCCATTCCTTCCCTGTCTTGAACTCCATATTCCAGCCTCAAAGTCAAAGCTCACATCAGAAAATTCATTACAAACCATGATAAATAAGAAAAATGTGAAAAAACCAAAAAATGCAAGAGTTCTTTGTGATATTGGGCTTGATTTAGTCACAAGGAAACTGGCTGTTTCCAGATTCATCCACCCCTCCCAGCTGACTGGCTTTGGAAATTGATTGAATTCCCATGAAAATCTCCGTCAAACTTGATTGGAGGGGAATTACTTATCGGTGCCCTCTGCAAAAGGGTTCCATTTCTTTTTCCAAAACACAAAAACTCCTCTTGGTCATGCTGCCTGGAGATTTCTAAGCATGACACGCCAATTGGTTGTGTTTTTTGTTTCCTAAGGGATCCTCTGTCTAAACTCTTGTTTGTTTTGTGTCAGAATACAAAATTTGGGAGGGAAGAAGGCAAAACCAACTCAGACCCAGAAACCATTTAGCAAATTGCCGCTCAAGAAATCCAAAATCAGCTGAAGCACGCAAAACAATGACAGAAAGCCAGAATTGGAGCAAGCCAACAGCTGTGCCCTGATTGGAAAAGCCCATTCCTTCCCTGTCTTGAACTCCATATTCCAGTCTCAAAGTCAAAGCTCACATCAGAAAATTCATTACAAATCATGATAAATAATAAAATTGGGAAAAAAGCCAAAAAAACTCAAGAGTCACTTGTGATATTGGGCTTGATTGAGTCACAAGGAAACCGGCTCTTTCCAGATTCATCCACCCCTCCCAGCTCACTGGCTTTGGAAACTAATTGAATTCACCTGAAAATCTCCGTCCAACTTGATTGGTGGGGAATTAATTATCGGTCCCCTCTGCAAAAGGGTTCCATTTCTTTTTCCAAAACAAAAGAACTCATCTTGGTCATGCTTCCTGTAGATTTCTAAGCATGACACGCCAATTGGTTGTGTTTTTTATTTCATAATGGATCCTCTGTCTAAACTCTTGTTTGTATAGCGTCAGAATACAAAATTTGGGAGGGAAGAAGGCACAACCAACTCAGACCCAGAAACCATTTAAGAAATTTCCGCTCAAGAAGCCAAAAGTCAGCTGAAGCACCCAAAACAATGACAGAAAGCCAGAATTGGAGCAAGCCAACAGCTGTGCCCTGATTGAAAAAGCCCATTCCTTCCCTTTCTTGAACTCCATATTCCAGCCTTCAAGTCAAAGCTCACATAAGAAAATTCATTACAAACCATGATAAATAAGAAAAAATGGGAAAAAAGCCAAAGAAATGCAAGAGTCCTTTGTGATATTGGGCTTGATTTAGTCACAAGGAAACCGGCTGTTTCCGGATTCATCCACTGCTCCCAGCTGACTGGCTTTGGAAACTAATTGAATTCACCTGAAAATCTCCGTCCAACTTGATTGGAGGGAATTAATTATCGGTCCCCTCTGCAAAAGGGTTCCATTTCTTTTTCCAAAACACAAAAGTTCATCTTGGTCGTGCTGCCTGGAGATTTCTAAGCATGACACGCCAATTGGTTGTGTTTTTTATCTCCTAATGTATCCTCTGTCTAAACTCTTGTTTGTATTGCGTCAGAATACAAAATTTGGGAAGGAAGAAGGTAAAACCAATGTTAGAATCGACTGCCCGAAAAACGTTACCAAGAGACACGTCTCTTATGCAAACAGCACGGGGAAGTTTTATTGATTATCCAGCATGCTAGGGCTGTCTGATCATCATGAGCAGAGCAGCCCAGAATAACCAAAGGTTAGGGTTTATAAAGGCAAAAACCGCAAAATCGGGAAGGGGGAGAGAATACACGGTTGCTAAGCAGTTGCTAATATTTTACAATCAGCAATTATGATCTTAAGACATAGACAAATTACATTTTCATTATTAGCTCAGGTAACCCAGGTGTAACCTTTTTATTTTTAATCTTGAGTAATCATGCTAGGGGGGTTTTGTGCATTGCCAAGGGTGATGTAGTGTACTGCTATTGTCCGACTATTTGAGATCATAGTTTCAGACCAGAGTCTCATGGGGGTTGGGTTGCTTTCCCAGAATGCAGTGTCAAGTGCTCCAAAATGGAGTCCCTACTGTCAAGGTGCTACTTTACTCTGTCTTATTTTCACAACTGCACCAGGAAGGTTTAAACCTGTAAGGTTAAGCTTAACTTTTTACACCCGCACATATACAATTTTAACTCTTTTTTCCCCACTCCTTGTTGTGAGGATCTCTAATCTTAGAGATTATTTGTTTTTTGTGTTTTTTAATGTGACATATTGTTGTCTTACAACTGTGAGTTTAATATTTTTAACTTGTTTCCACAGGAAGGTAATGAATCTATTTAACACACAAGGTCCTATGGTTACAATTAGGAGTAGAACAATTAAGGGTCCTGTTAGGGCTGACAGTAGAGTAGTAAGCCATGGGGACTGGCCGAACCATGACTCAAATCATCCCTGTTGAGTTTTCCTCTCCCGTTGCCATTTTTCCAGTTATTTTCTGAGTTTGGCCATGGAGTTTCTAACCACCCCAGTTTAGTCGGCATAAAGACAACATTTTTTTCTTTAGGGCCGCGCATAACCCCCCCCCACCATGAAAATGAGATTTAACCCCCGCCTGTTCTGTAATACTGAAATGCAGATACTGGGCTACATCTGGGAGATTGTGGAAGATTTGTCAGGCAGAAGGGGCGGGGATCTCCACCTGGCAGGTTATCAGGTAGAAGGGGGCAGGGCAGGATGTAAAGGCCAGGCTGCCCGTGAAACATTGTCAGGATGACTGAGATGTAGACGCATATGCTGGACACATTAGGCCTTATGTCACACACACATAAGCTCATAACTGACTTTTTGTCTAACATTTTTTCCTCAAGAGGTAATACCCAAAATTTTTCTTTGGGATTATGGATGGAGTTCCGTTTTCTGTAACTTCTTCGAAGCTGGCATGTGGGCGTCAAGGGGGATTTGGGTATTTCCTCTTGCTACCTGTCTTATGATGTGCAACAGTGGCCTTGGAAAGACTGTGTTTCTCGGTCCATAGGGCTGCTCAGGTCATCCAGTGGAATGGGCTGGAAGTCTTGCCTGATGAGCATTTGGAGTTCAACAGCTTTTAGTCTGTTAGAGACAAAATGAACAAGGGCATTAAAAACACATGTCCCAAAGAGAAGCATCAAGATTGCAGAAGTTAGTGGGCCAAGGAGAGGAAATAGCCAGGATTTTTATGATCAGATGTTAGGCCAGAAATCCCAGCCCTGCTTGGCCTGGTCCTGGAGCTGTTTGGCTTTTTCCAGAAAAAGTACAAATTTGGGTTTGTGTCTGTCTAGTCTGATTGACCCAGAGACAATATATATATATATATATATATATATATATATATATAGGGATATCTAGTAGCCAGTTTTGCTAGGAAGTTAAGCCAATGTACAAGACTAGAGTCTCAGCCTGGGAAAGAAGACAGACTAATGAATTATTTATATTTAACTATTTATATTATGGATTATTGTGCACACCCCTCCAGAGATAGGCCCTTTAAGTCCTCAGTGAGGACCTGTCCAAATAGGTGTAGGGCTATCTGAGTTAGCTGTTACTGAAAGCCCTGTTTTTAGGAACTGGCAGGGAGGGCTTTCTAATGTTATTGGATAGACTTTTAAGGCCTGGCTGGGTGTGTGAGGCCCAGACCTATCCATGGGATGCTGGAAGAGAATTAAAAGAGATGCAAATCTCCTTTAAGGGAGGCACCCTGTTGACTTGCATTACATGGCTGGACTAGGAGGAGAGCTGAATAGGAGACTGATAGAAATAGGCAACTTGCATTTTACTGACCCTAGGCCATCCCCTCAATAGCAGTGGCTGGAGCTGGAAGCTGGGCAGAGGCTGGGCAGAGCCAAAGGCTTTTTAGCTCAGGGCCACAGGGTCTGCGGTTCTGAACCAGGAGTCCTTCGACACCCAGGGCAGTTCCGTGTCCAGTGACCGTGCTCTTGGCAGAGCTGACAGAAGGCATTTGCTGTCATGACAGCTGCTTGCCCAATGCCCTGGCTCCTTATATCAGTAACAGGTGCCGTTTGGGGTGCATTGGCCTTGCTGGGTCTCCTTGACGGCAGATCACCGTGTAAAGCAGCCATTGATTGGCCTGTTGCCCATCTTCTGCTGCTTGCTTGTTCCTTGTTTTCCTGGTCTCTAATAAAGTAGACCAAGGAGGCAGCCTCTATGATGTCAGTCAAGGGGGTGCTCAACCCAACCCTGATTTTTTTTTTTAAATATTAGGGTGAGCTAGAAAAACTATGGTCATGGGCAAATTCTTACACTTAGTATTTTCCTGCGAGTTAAGACCATGCCCATGAGGAGAACTATGACCCTTTAGGTAAGATAGTGTAACCTTTTTTTTTTTGTTATGTTGTTTGGGGCCCTATACTGTGGCCAGGCATTATTACAGAAAAGGTCAGTCATCCCTTACATAAGGTCTGGGGATCAAACTGTACATCACAGTGGAGAGACCTGCAGAATAGTAGTAACTTCCCTTCTGGAAGAGAAAAGAGAAGTGAGGCAGCGAGTTGGGTCTCTAGCCTGACTTTCTGGGCTTTTAGATTTAACTGGCAGTTTAACCAGTGTTTACTGCGTAGCCCGACTTAGAGGAGAAATTGTGGCAGAGGTCTCTGCCATTTTTTGGCTTCCAGGTATTTACTGTGTAGCCTGTGGACACTAGAGCTTTTTTGGTTTTCTGGAACCCAGTTTTCTAGCATCTGCCGCATAACCATAACTTAACAGAGACAGTAGAGTACACAATGGATTAACATGAATTTTATGTCTCTTGTTGTCGAATAAACCAGAAATAAAAAAAACCTTGTATATAAGAGTTTACATAATTTAGAATTATTTAACAGAGTCAAAAAGAGCTTACAGGACCTAACTCTAGAAATGGCAGAGTAACCGATTAAGCAGACACTGTTAAAACAGACGTTACAGTTTTTGCAAAAACAGATTCCAAGATTTATGATTTAGACCATTTTTAGATATTTACTAATATTAGTACACATTTTTTTAAACCCATTGTTATAACAGAAGATCAGGCTTCAACTTTAGGTCAGTGTAATTTTGGCATTAGCACTCAACTCTGTAAACAATATTTTAAAATCGTAAACATTTTAAAACTTTTTATGACTTGTTTACACCTTTTGAAACTTTATACCCGTAGTTACTTTTACATAGCCTTGAATTGTCATGTATGGACAACTTATGAGAATACATGTTAACAAACTCAGTTTTTTTTTTTTAATTTGAGATGTTAAAAGTATATATAATATATTTTCCCAAGTTTTACTTAGCACTGATGCCTAGATGACTTAAGACACTGAGTTATTAATGAATACCACACCATTATCTGAAATAAAAGTTAAAATTACATTTTTATGTTTTTAAGTAACATGAGGATAACACCTCCTGGACAGTAAACACTAGTGCATGTTTACAACTTTGAAAAGATCTTCATCATTAAGAGAAACAAGTTTAAAGCATATCAAAGACATGTAAAACTGCGCAAGTAAGCCACTGAGCAAACCGAAGGGCATTTGTATTACCTCAATTTTCTGAACCAATCTGCATTGGCTTACTTTAGTTAACAACATAAAGGCTTGTTTACACAGAATTTACTCTTATTTTTATAAGACCACTTTAGCTGGAAAGCAAAAACATAAATACAGCATAGGTCTGACACCATTTATAACATTTTAATATATTTTATATAATCTGAATTGAGCCAAGCAGCTGTTACTTTAACAAATTTAGAGTCTCATCCTTTGAGGGTTCCAGGGATCTGACTGGAAGCCCCAAGTTGGAAGACTCGGTTTAGAATTTAAGCTGTCAGAGAGTCAAACCATTTAGCCAAAATTAGTACATTTCTGATCAGTTGGGTAATCACTCAGACATTAAAGATAAACAATGTAAACAAACTTTGCATTGAAGTTTTTCCAATCAAGACTCTAATGGCAATAGAAAAACGCGAAACCTTTAAGACAGGTGAACGCTCTCAGATGAGTCAGGGACAGCAGCACAGAAAAGAGCTGATTATCAGCATATGAACCCATTGTTTAGGTTTTCATTAGCTGCAAAGAGAAAAACCCATCAGCTTGGAAAAGGTTAATGGCTTAAGGTTCTGGCTCCCTTAGGTAAGGCCAGCAGTAGTATTGAATTGGAAATTCCTCCAGGAGAGGAAAAAGAAGCAGCGCTGGGGTGGGGGCTCAGCCCAGAGATATTTGGCTATGCCTGCCTGGGTGCACCAGGCCACATGGACTAGAATAGAGTGCAGAGAAAGGCTGTGGTCCCCCATTTACAGGGAAGACTGTGCACACCAGGGCTTGGCAGGACTAACCGTGGGGTTGGGTAGGTGCGCCATTTTACCAAGAGTGTTGGGAACCTCCTATAATTTAACCAAAGCCAGATCAATTAGGACTACTGCAGACACTCAGTCAATTACAACAGATAGTTAACTTTAGCTCTTTTCCAGATTTAGTCCTCAGCAATCAAAGCTTATCAACAGTAATAGTTCACAAAAAACTTTAAGACACACCAGAGCTACCATAAGCTGCAAAGACGGAAAACTTCCTACCAGGTTGGAAAGGGTTAACAGGTAACAGGTAACAGCTTTTCCCTAGGTGGAGAGACTTGTGGAATTTTCCTTTCCCTTTCTCCTGCCCAATGGTATAGGGATGGAGATGAGGAGAGCAAAAGAGTGGGGGAGGGAGCCCCTGGGAGGAGGAGGAAGGCAGAAAACAATGACCTCCTCCTGTCTGGGGGCTGAGTGGGGTTTGAAATCTCCTATCACTCAAGGTTACCCACTACCTAATTGTCTGAGTTTACCTGAAGGGCCAATATTAGCCTCGGCCGAAGCTAAGCCCTGCTCGCGTAGCAGTAGGCAGCGTGACCAGGCATCCCTCCAAGAGAGAGACCTGGTCCTCAGGTCACAGTCTGGCTGCCGGGAAGCCAAAGCGAGCTCAGGGGGTCTCCAGGCTCTCAGCCAACTGCCCTTCCTAATTTCCCTCCCGTTCCTTACAATCCCTCTGGAGTTTCGGCCGTAGCTAAGCCGTGGCCAGGGGGACTCCATGTTCTCGGAGAGCTGTGGGGTGCCGGACACTCAACAGTCACTTCCACAGATCTGGTCCCGCTTGAGGGAAGGAATACTGACCTCTGATGTCTTCTCAAAATCCCGGTCCGGGTGCCCATGACGGCCAGGCAGGAGAATGGCCTCTTTCACTCAGCGAATGAGTGGTAAATAGAATGAGCCCTGCGGGGGGCCAATCCACTCCTAGAGCAGGCCATTCAGAGGCACAGAAAGACTGCTGCTTTACCTTCTTAATCAGAAGAGAGAGATTAGATCCCCTAGCACCTACATCAGGCCAGTGAGCCAAAGTAAGAGATAGCGGCATGAACACAGTTTGACCCATGTTACAGACAGAAAAGAAATTCCCCAAAAAACTGAAACCTAAAACGTAACCACTGTTGGCACAAAACTCCCGCCTAGGGGAATTTCTCATGGGAGTTTCGCTGAGCATCCTCAGTCTCCCGGTCCTCTCGGGGCATCCCCCAAGGTGGTAGCCTGGGGCTTCCAGGCACGTCTGCCAGCCACAGTGCATACCGTGCCAACCCAAAAACTGAAACTGAAACAGGCCTGTAACCCAAAAAACTGAAACCTGAAGCACGCATATACTGAGTCCCTACCTTAGACGCCTTTATACTTACCCCAAGAGATGTCCATTGGAGGCGTCCACAGGCAGCCACGATCTCGCTGGGGCCTCCAAATGTTAGAGTTGACTGCCCAAAAAACGTCACCAAGAGACACGTCTCTTATGCAAACAGCACGGGGAAGTTTTATTGATTATCCAGCATGCTGGGGCTGTCTGATCATCATGAGCAGAGCAGCCCAGAATAACCAAAGGTTAGGGTTTATAAAGGCAAAAACTGCAAAATTGGGAAGGGGGAGAGAATACATGGCTGCTAAGCGGTTGCTAATATTTTACAATCAGCAATTATGATCTTAAGACATAGACAAATTACATTTTCATTATTAGCTCAGGTAACCCAGATGTAACCTTTTTATTTTTAAGCTTGAGCAATCATGCTAGGGGGGTTTTGTGCGTTGCCAAGGGTGATGTAGTGTACTGCTATTGTCCGACTATTTGAGATCATAGTTTCAGACAAGAGTCTCGGGGGGGGGTTCCTTTCCCAGAATGCAGTGTCAAGTGCTCCAAAATGGAGTCCCTACTGTCAAGGTGCTACTTTACTCTGTCTTATTTTCACAGCTGCACCAGGAAGGTTTAAACCTCTAAGCTTAAGCTTAAATTTCTACACCCGCACATATACAATTTTAACTTATTACCAACTCAGACCTAGAAACCATTTAGGAAATTGCCGCTCAAGAAACCAAAAGTAGGCTGAAGTACCCAAAACAATGAGAGAAAGCCAGAATTGGAGCAAGCCAACAGCTGTGCCCTGAATGAAAAAGTCCATTCCTTCCGTATCTTGAACTCCATATTCCAGCCTCAAAGTCAAAGCTCACATCAGAAAATTCATTACAAACCATGATAAATAAGAAAAATGTGAAAAAAGCCAAAGAAATGCAAGAGTCCTTTGTTATATTGGGCTTGATATAGTCAAAAGGAAATCAGCTATTTCCGGATTCATCCACCCCTCCCAGCTGACTGGCTTTGGAAACTAATTGAATTCACCTGAAAATCTCCATCAAACTTGATTGGAGGGGAATTAATTATTGGTGCCCTCTGCAAAAGGGTTCCATTTCTTTTTCCAAAACACAAAAGCTCATCTTGGTCATGCTGCCTGGAGATTTCTAAGCATGACACGCCAATTGGTTGTGTTGTTTATTTCATAATGTATCCTCTGTCTAAACTCTTGTTTGTATTGTGTCAGAATACAAAATGTGGGAGGGAAGAAGGCAAACCCATCTCAGACCCAGAAACCATTTAGGAAATTGCCGCTCAAGAAACCAAAAGTCGGCTGAAGTACCCAAAATGATGACAGAAAGCCAGAATTGGAGCAAGCCAACAGCTGTGCCCTGATTGGAAAAGCCCATTTCTTCCGTGTCTTGAACTCCATATTCCAGCCTCAAAGTCAAAGCTCACATCCGAAAATTCATTACAAACCATGATAAATAAGAAAAAATGGGAAAAAAGCCAAAGAAATGCAAGAGTCCTTTGTGATATTGGGCTTGATTTAGTCACAAGGAAACCGGCTGTTTCCGGATTCATCCACCCCTCCCAGCTGACTGGCTTTGGAAACTAATTGAATTCACCTGAAAATCTCCGTCAAACTTGATTGGAGGGGAATTAATTATCAGTCCCCTCTGCAAAAGGGTTCCATTTTTTTTTCCAAAACACAAAAACTCATCTTGGTCATGCTGCCTGTAGATTTCTAAGCATGACACGCCAATTGGTTGTGTTTTTTATTTCATAATGGATCCTCTGTCTAAACTCTTGTTTGTATGGCATCAGAATACAAAATGTGGGAGGGAAGAAGACAAAACCAACTCAGACCCAGAAACCATTTAGGAAATTTCTGCTCAAGAAACCAAAAGTCGGCTGAAGCACCCAAAATAATGACAGAAAGCAGAATGGGAGCAAGCCAACAGCTGTGTGCTGATTGAAAAAGCCCATTCCTTCCCTGTCTTGAACTCCATATTCCAGCCTCAAAGTCAAAGCTCACATCCGAAAATTCATTGCAAACCACAATAAATAAGAAAAATGGGAAAAAAGCCAAAGAAATGCAAGAGTCCTTTGTGTTATTGGTACCATAATTCTGGCATCTGGTGGAGGCTAAGAGTGGTGGAGTGTGAGGAGAGAGAACCTTTGGTGAGCAGGGCCACAGGAATAGCACTTTCTCTGCAGTCTCTGTGGCTTGTTCTTATAAAGCCCTCATGATTCCAACATGGGTCTCCATCCCAGCAACCAAGTGCAATCCAGTCATTTCCCAAAGACTATAATTCGACCAAGACTACACCCCAGTCCCATTGGCATTAATCTACTAACTTATCATGAGACATTGAGATTCAACCATTTGCACCCATCTGGGAAGCCAAGTCCTGTTCAACCCATAACATCTTCCAAATGTCAGGGCTGTACAACAGGTACCACATCAAGTAGTATCATGGCCTTGATTTCAAGTGTGTGTGATGATGTGGGAGTGAATGTTCATGACTGTGACCTCAAAACCTATTAATGTGCTGACTGTACCAGTGGCTGCATACAATCCTGGGTTAGGGTCATAGAGTGGGGCAGCAGGATATACTTGTATGGCCAGAAAAGGTACCCAGCTTGTTCTACTACACTCTTGGTTCTACCCTAGCTCCTCTCTAACCTTTCATTATCAGTGCACTATAAGAATTACAGGAAAATAAAAGGTCAGTGCTTATAGATGATGGGCATGGAGGTTGGAGCTATGAACAGAGGCAGGTCTGTGGTTTCTGTGGTAGAAGCAGGATAGGGCACAAGGTCATCCACTGCTCTAAAATGCACCCAAGAATTGTTTGCATCATCCCCCTATTACAGAATAAATCTTTGCTGCACATAACCTGGCTATGCATGGAGCCTCAGCATCCCAGTTTCTTCCTTTTTGTTTTCTCCCTCTCTGTCTTGCCTTTCTCTGTGAACTGCTTTCCATTCAATCACAGGGGAATGGTTCCAGGTCTTTTGGATGAGATAAAGTATTTGAGATGTGTATGAATGAGAAAAGGCAGCACTAAATATAGCATGATTTCATGTTGCACTTAGAAAGCCCAGGAAAATCATTTTTATCTTGGATATGTGCAAATCGGGGTTCCCATACTTAGCCAGTATTCATCCCTCTGGCCCTTTGGAAGACTCTGAAACTGCTTCCCCCAAGTGATCTGGCATATGCCTGTGCTCATGATGGGTGTCAAATGCTAGGGAACTGGGAGTATTTGATGTGCCCCAAGGAGTCAGCAGATATCCAAATGAGCTTCTTTACAAATAGATGGATGGCCTTCTCTGTATGAAAATAGCTGTTCTACATGGCTTTGGTTCTGGGCAGGTTCATGAGAAAGGGTTCAACAAAGGAAGCATGGAAATTGCAGGGGGAATGAGAGAAGATTATTCCCCCCATTGTTGTAACAGAAGTTGATGTGTCTGCTTGTGAGGCTCTGGTAGGCCAATCTCTTAGGATATGAGCTCTTGGGTCTCTTAGGTGTGGAGCTACCATTCTGGAAAGCCCCTCTCTGCTCCGTTTGGATCTGGACATTGGCTCACTTTTAGTTCGGTGTAGGGAACATCTGGCCCATGGATGATATATGGACCATAAAATCATTTTGTCTGACTGTGTCAAGGCAGCCTTGAGGTCAATTGCCTCTTCATGGGAGGAAGAATACCCTAAATAAGACTTCCTGTCATGGCCAGCCCACTCCTATGGTCAGGTGTTGCTGTTGATTTCTTCTGAGAGGATTCATTCTGAGAGGAGGAGCATGGTGGGGGCAAGAGGCGCGGAGTCATCACAAAGACCCTGGGAGTTGGGTGAAAGCAGGCCAGAGATAAGCAGCCTGCAAACTCATTTATTTCAGTTGCTACAGCTGCTTATACAGCCAAGGCAGCCAATCTGGTCAAGGGGCAGTCTATGCCCTAACCAATCACAGCCTGTTGCCAGGCAGTTTCCAAAGCCATCCAATCACAGCCTGTTGCCAGTTAGGCTCTGTTGTCATGTGGTTTCTGAAGCCATCCAATCACAGCCTGTTGCCAGGCAGTTTCTGTTGTCAGTGGCCATCTTGGCATGACCTTCTCACCTCAGCAGCCATCTTGGCATGACCTTCTCACTTCAGCAGCCTTCCTGGCATGACCTTTTCACCTTCTCACTCCACCACAGCCAGGCACTGGAAAACCCTGATGATCATCCCACTTAGTCCTGACATCACCCATGGGGTTGGTTCTCTGAGCACATAGAAGCTGCATTAGAAAACTGTGGCTCTGAGTGTGCCAGGGTATCACCACAACCCAGCCAGGGTGTGGCAGGTATCCCCATGCCTACAGGTACAGGCCTAAACAGCAGATACACCACCTGATAGGTTGTGGGAAACCTTAAGTAGATTAACAGGAAGGTGGGGATGAAGAAGGGGTCCCCTCTCTGCTCGGGAGGCACAAGCTGATTAATAAACACTCTCACCATGTCTGCCTTGAGGGTCCCCATGCTGCTGGCAGCAGACCAGAAGGGTCCAAGTGTGACTACCGGTGGATACTACAGTGTAGGAACTGATGCTGGCCCCAGTACAACCACCTGTGACTCAGCAGGACTCAGCACCACTGAAGCCGAGTGGTCTCTTCTTGCCAAAGGATTCCTCTTGAGTCTGCCTTCTGTGATGGTCCCCACTCTGCTGGTGTCATTCATGAATATGACTGACTCATTCTGGAGTGAAACAAGGAAAGTTGATACAAAGATGGATCAGATGGGTTGCCCAGTACTCCCTCACATCTAATTGGCTGTGGTTTCCATGGTCCCACTAGGCTCTTTGTCCCTATGAACCTCCACTTCATAAGGGTAGCTTACCTCAAGGTCTCTACCACTCACACATAGGAAGGGCTGTAGGGCCACCCAGAAGGTCTCAGGGCAGTGTTCTAACTGAAGCTGGCTTGATCTGCTTGCCCCATGTCACTGTTGTTTCTCTCTGGGACATGTACAAGCACCATTGTCTGCAGCACTCAAGAAGTCTCCCAGACCAGGGTTGGCTGAGGCCTCACCTTCAGAACAGTGGGAGGCAATATGCCTTCCTGAGGGTCTATGGTTAGGTTATCTGACTAAGTCACCAACACAAGAATGTTGGCATCTGGCTACCAGGGTTCCAAGTTCTGTTGTGCCCATTGTCAAGGAAGTGTGGTCACCTCTTGAGGACCCCTCAACTGAGACTCTTACTAAGACAAGACCCCCCCAAAGCCATGTGGGCTGCTGAATACTCCCACATTCATGCCATGTGCACACCTGCAAATAGCTACACCAAAACCACCCACAACTCACCAGCACAGGCCCGGAGGTGAAGCACCCCCATCTAGGAGGAGACTTATTTGGAGTCTGGTCAGTGGAGTCAGGTCTGATGGTTTCTTTTCTTTTCTTTCTTTCTTTCTTTTTTTTGATAGGCAGCATTAAACAGTGAGAGAGAGAGACAGAGAGAAAGGTCTTTCTTCCATTGGTTCACCTCCCAAATGGCCACTGCAGCCAGCGTGCTGTGCCAGGTGCCTCCTCCTTGTCTCCCATGCGAGTGCAGGGCCCAAGCATTTGGGCCATCCTCCACTGCACTCCCGGGCCACAGCAGAGAGCTGGACTGGAAGAGGAGCAACTGGGACAGGATCTGGTGCCCCAACTAGGACTAGAACCTGGTGTCCTGGCGCTGCAGGCAGAGGATTAGCCAAGTGAGCCATGCATCAGCCAGGTCTGATGGTTTCTTTGTCCAGGCCTGTGTCCCTGGAAAAATCCTTGTGCCTTGGCACTTAGCCTCCCCTCTGCTACCAGGGGCTGCCCTCTGGTGTATAGACCATAAACAAACACCACTGTGACCTGTGAACCCTGAGGGCTTGTATCTCTTGCAGATTACTCCCAACCCATAAATGGGAGGACCCCAAGAAGCACTGGGAGAAAGAATGTTGCATGCTGGCCCAACCCTGCAGGGTTCATGTATCATCCAGGGAAAACCACTTCCCTTCAATGGTCCCTCCTTTCACCACAGGATGTTGAGATTTGCATAGATTTATGGGTGGTCTCTGTGACAGGGAATGCCACATGGCTCCCACCACATTCAGAATCACCTCGGGGCCACTTCTGGGACTCTGAGGTGGTCAATGGCAAACAGATCCCCCATGCAATCATCCCTCTTGGCACCTAAGTCCTGTGATATCCTCCCCACCATGTGGACAGGACTCAGGGTTTGAGTCCTAAGAAATGAAACTTTACAAAAGTGATGAAATGGCACTGCCCAAACTGTAAGGCCATCTCTGTGGCTGTTGCACTCTCTTCCCTCTTTCTCTTTCTCTCTCTCTCTCTCCCCTTGCTCTACAAAAACAGGCAGAGATATTATCAGCTTCTTATGGAGAGGCCCCAGTGAAAGGAAACAGAGTCTCAAAAGGCACTGAGGCCCTCAGCCTAGTCTTCAGCTTGCCAGCAACAGGGCAGTGAGCTCAGAGGCAGTCAAACCCTGTTGAACCACAGCTGATAGTGTGGGCATAGCCTCCTGGGGGATTAGAATGAATCTTCTGACAGATATGGGTCTGGATCTTGGTCTGCAGGTTCTCTGGCATCGGAAATATCTGGCCAGCAGCAATAGGACAGGCCTAGCCTTTGGGGTCAGCCCTGCACTGCTCCCCCATGCCCAAGCCCTCTGCAGCCACATGACCCCTTCCCCTCCCTGGCCATACTCACCTCTGCCCCAGTCTTCAGCACTCAGCCCTCCCTACACACTGCTCCAGGGCTGATCCTGTACTTCTAGGTGCATCATCAATGTCACCATAGGGACACCCTTGCCTCCACCTGGTGACCCTCAGCCTTACCTTCAGCCCTGGCCTCAATTTTCCTCTAGGACTTTCTCTTCATTTCTCCAAAATGAGCAGGTCCCCATTGGCCATTTCAGAGATGTGCCCAAACCCAGCAGAGTCCTGACCAGGGGCATATCTGGGGCATAGGTACTGACTGTAAAGATTAGAGTCCCTGGGACAGTGCCCCCTGCAGATGCTGATGCTAAGGATGGTAGGTCATGCTGGCTGAGGGTAACACACAACCTCACCCTTGTGCTCTCCCTTGAGCCCTAGAGCACTGCTGCCCTCTTGTGGCCAATGCCAACCTGGCAGCTGCAGACAGGAATTCCAGAAACCAGAGGCACCTCAGGTTTATGGGTTCCCATGATAGTGTGTCTCCCATTAGCTACTTGGGGGTAGGGTTAAGCTTCAGCCAGGGAACTTGGTTGTGTCCCTAAAGAGGACTGGTTACAGTCCCCTTGTCATTGGCCAATCTGGGCTGGAAGCCCTAGCCCTAAAACCCTGTGACCATGATGATCAAGGCTTTGGGGGAAATACTGGCCATGTGAGTTCCCAAGGCAACATCAGAGGCAAGGACCATTGAGGGCCATACTTGTTATAGTCACATCGAAGTAGAGATATCTGCAGATCAACACATGAAGGGTTCCATTTACTGTTATTCTTTCCCCAGCCACATGAAATGTCATCTTGTGCATGGGCTCCATGTGTTAGCCAGGATGTGCTGCAAGACACCAGGTCACTTTCAGTCACCTGCTGCCATGAGGAAGAGTCATCAACAGAGGTGTTGCCATGGGTCATGGCCCCTACACCTGCCTGCTGAGTCAGGGAAAGACATCAGTGACTTTGACAGAATCAAGCCCCCAGCTGCCTCTGTAGGAAGACGCAGAGGTCCTCATCAGCCAGAATAAGGGCCCCCAGTTCTGCATAGCTCAGCACGCATTCCCCAAACTGTGTTTTCAAAAGTGGCCTCACAGGACAATGAGACTGAGAATATTCGGTATTTGTTTTTGTAATGAGTAATATGGCTGATACTTTCTCTCTCTATAGTTCTACTGTGTTGCTCCTGTTTTTCTTTTTTAAAATATTTATTTATGTATGTACTAGAAAGAGAGATGTGTGTGTTTGAGAGAGAGAGAGAGGGAGAGAGAGAGAGAATCTACCCACTAGTTCAGTCCTCAAATGGTCATAACAGCTAGGTCTAGGCCAGGTTGAAGCCAGGAACCTGAACTTCATCCCAGTCTACCACATGGGTAAAAGGGTTCAAAGAACTTGAACCATTAACTGCTGCTTCCCATGACCCCAAGACACAAGGTCATTCAGTGGCATCTTTTTTTTTAAATTTATTTATTTATTTATTTATTTTGACAGGTAGAGTTATAGACAGTGAGAGAGACAGAGAGAAAGGTCTTCCTTCCATTGGTTCACTCCCCAAATGGCTGCAACAACTGGACCTGTGCCAATATGAAGCCAAGAGTCAGATGCTTCTTCCTGGTCTCCCATGCAGGTGCAGGGGCCCAAGTTCCCAGGCCACAGCAGAGAGCTAGGCTGGAAAAGGAGAAACTGGGCCTAGAACTCAGCACCCATATGAGATGCTGGTGCCGCAGGCAGAGGATTAACCAAGTGAGCCATGGCACTGGCCCCCAGTGGCATCTTTACTTTCTGGGCAGATAGACCACTGCCATCTGAAGAGATCTGTACTTTGAAGCATTAGATCTGCTGGAATTTGTTACTTGCTCACCTCCTCTGCCACTGAGCAGGCCCACGGTTCCATATGGATCCTGTGCTCTTCTGTCATGTGCACCCTCAGGGAGTGCTGGAGAACTGATCAAGTCTCCCTGGGAAGCCAGTCTTGGTTCTCTGGTTCAGTCTGGCTTCTCAGTCTTGGTTCTCTGGCTGATATCCATCTTCCAGTGCTCTCTTTTGGCCCAAAAACCAGATATCAGGTGTATTGTTCTTTATGGTTGTAACAGCATAACCTCAATTGTTGGCAACCAGGTAGGCCCCTTCACTTGTAGCAAATACATCAGTGAAGGTGTCCTTGTGGATTCCCAGAACACACCCATGAATAGCTGACATGGGCCTTGTTCAACCCTTGCCTCAGCCACTGCCCCTGGGCTGTCCTGGTCCCACACGCAGAGGGTCTCTGGCATTCCAAGCTCCATGTCCCCACCAATGGGTACAGGGACATATGAAGGTCCCCTTGTGCTGTGGTAAGACAGGGTGAGGTGGGGTCAGGCATGTTTGGAGGCTGGGGAAGAGCAGGAGGCAGCAGTGCAGCATGGGAACAAGGCCTCACAGCACAGGGCTGTGGAACATCCATCCATACATTTCTAAAAGTTTGATGTCTAGCTAGTTGAATCTGAAAATGTGAATGAAACCCATGTACATGGAGGGGTGCTTTCCACCTAATATACCCAGAGCTCTGTTTAATTGTTTCAGGCTGTTTCAGTTGGTCCTCACTCTCGAGTTAATCTCCAACTCCCCAGCAATGAGATCTTACGAGATATTCTATCATTTATCTACTCTTTCTTCATTACATTATATTTAATGTATAAACACACAAATATTAATATTACATGTATATATATTCAAGAATCTTCACTCATACATCCTACCAAATGTTTGAGGAAGACAGAATACTAATTCTATACAAACTGGTTAAGAAAATGGAAAGAAGTAATTCCCAGTTCATTTTGGGAAGTCAACATTGCCCTGAAGTTAAGACCCAATAAGACCCTGCAAACAAAGAACCTGGTGTACACTAAGGTCTTTCTATGTTGTTTCCAAAACTTAACACCCTCACAATACTTTGATGTAGAGATTACTTTAAAAGTCAACAATGAGGAAAGTGAGGCTCAGTGTGACTCATGTGTCCAAAGTTACACATTTATTGAAGTGAGATAAATATAGCTCATTTGACTCAAAAAGTCCAAACCTGCTCCTTCACACTAACTTTCCAAAATGTTTCCCATCAACTGACTGTAGATTTTTTAAATAAAGATCTAGGATATTTCATACTTCAGAGGAAGTTTGTGAATCATTTTTAAAGAAGTATTTGTTTGAAAGACAGAATTAGAGAGAGGAGAGAAGAGGAGAGGAGAGGAGAGGAGAGAGGGGAGGGGTGGGGATGGGAGGGGAAGGGAGAGAAGAGGAGGGGAGGGTTGGGAAGGAAGGGGAGGGAAAATCTTCCCCCCACTCACTCACTCCCCAAGTGGCCAGAACAGTTGGAACTAGGCCACTCCCAAGCCAGGTTCTTCCAGGTCTCCCCTGTGGGTGAAAGGGCCAAGTCCTTGGGCCATACTTGGGTCTTCTACTTCATTATCAGGTGCATTAGCAGGGAGCTGATCAGAAGTGGAGCAGCTGAGACTTCGACCGGCACCCATATGGGATGCCAGCACCTAGGCAGTGGCTTTACCCACTACAACACAATGCCGGCCCTTAGAAGAACATTTTAAGGACTTTATTAATGCATTTGATTCTTAAGGCCATAGCAAACACATGATAATCACTACAGCACAATTCTCATCAATTCTCATGTTAATGTGATAGTAATACAAAAAGAACAGATTCAGTGAGTTCATAGATACACTTATATGAATATAATGATATCCTCCTTTATATGAAAAAAATCTATATAGTTTAGAATACTCATGTTTTTGGTTCACAAATCTATGACTATTTTGCTATACCAATGAATTCTTTTCTTTCTAGAATATGGCACTAAGAGTCACATGTATTCTCATTGCTGGGATTATTATATAGATAACCAATCAATATTTGCATATAATTACCCTGCTAATGTTTATTGATTATTAAAGGTAAAACTTTGACTAATAAGGACAAAAATCACCACTGTGTGATGATCTTAATGGTCTTTATCATGCACTCCATGAGAAATTTCTAGCATAAATGTGTGTTACTCCTCCTTTCATTTCCAAAATGTTTGCCAGTTGCTACACACATTATTGAGCAATTGATGTCAGTGTAAGTTACTACAAAAATTACTGATCAGTTAATTAATTTCTGGAGAGGGCCTCAGACACTGCACAGGTGTATCACAGTTCTCTCTAGTGACAGATTTCTCTAAATGCTAATGAAGTGTAGACTTCAGGGCCTTCCATGTGCTTTGCTATGGATGAACCTAGATTTTCTTCAGTCCAAAGGCCTCTAAAAATTAAAATTATAAACGTATTTAGTGTGATACAAATTATGACACATTCAAAGGAGGTTGTTTTCAAAAAATGAAAGTATAAAATGGTGGCGGGGAGTACAGATAAAAAGTAGAAATGTTATCTCTCAAGCTTTTTTTAAATCTTGAGGGAAAATTAAAAAAAAAGTGTGTTATAAGTCGGACCATGGAAGCATATACTTCTTTTTTTTTCTTTTTTACAGGCAGAGTGAACATTGAGAGAGAGAGACAGAGAGAAAGGTCTTCCTTTGTTGTTGGTTCACCCTCCAATGGCCGCCGCTGCCGGCGCACCGCACTGATCCTATGGCAGGAGCCAGGTGCTTATCCTGGTCTCCCATGGGGTGCAGGACCCTAGCACTTGGGCCATCCTCCACTGCACTCCTGGGCCACAGCAGAGAGATGTCCTGGAAGAGGGGCAACCGGGATAGAATCCGGTGCCCCGACCAGGACTAGAACCCGGTGTGCCGGTGCCGCAAGGCAGAGGATTAGGCTATTGAGCTGTGGCACCAGGAAGCATATACTTCTGTAATCCTAATCCTGTGCTGTTTATGAATAGCCATTGAGTTGTAATATTTATCATGAATCTCAATAGTATTTATATTTCCAGTTTTAAGATTGTATTATGTGTTGCCAGCAATGTGACATAGCCCATAAAGCCGCCACCTGCAGTGTTGGTATCCTATATGGGCACCGGTTTGAGTCCTGATTACTCCCCTTCCAATCCAGCTCTCTGCTATGGCCTGGGAAAGCAGTAGAAGATGGCCCAAGTCCTTGGGCCCTGCACCCATGTGGGAGACCTGGAAGAGGCTCCTGGATCCTTGCTTCAGATTGGCGCAGCTCTGGCCATTGCAACCATGTAAAAAGTGAACCAGAGAATGGAAGACCTCTCTCTCTTTCTCTCTCTATCTCTCTCTCTGCCTCTCCTCTCTGTGTGTAACTTTTTTAATTAAATAAATAAGTCTTTAAGAAAGAACCCTTAGTATGTGTATATATTTATGAAAGCTGATTTGCACATTTCTCCTATGGCTTGTTGTGTTTACTGCATCCAAAATAGGATGCTTTCCAAACATTCACTAGCCTAATTATTGTTCGCTTTTGTACATATTTGGACATGCTTTCTTATATATGTATGTTATCCAACTTGGCACAACTTATCTCAGACACATAATAGAATATTTTATATGTAGGACACTGTACTGATTCTTTGTACAGCTGTAAGTTCATGTATTTAATGATTAATCAATTTCATATCACCTTCTAGATAACCAGTCTATGTTTTATCATGTACTTGCGTCCCTGCATTCTTTCACTTTAATTTGCCTTTTTTTATTTCTTTATTTTCCTGTGTTCCTCCCCAGAGATCAGGCTCGTGCTATAACTCTTATGCACAACACTTTGTTTCATCCAGAGAAAAGGAAACTGTAAAATTCAAAATCTCATCGTGCATAACATATCTCTTTCAATATCTTGAAGTACATTTGAATGATTTATCTTTTATTTGTTTAGCTTGAATTCTATAGATTCTCATCAGATAATAAAGAATGGTTGAAAGAGAAATAGTTGAGGGTGACTCGTGCCGGGGGCCGCGGGAGGGAGCGCGCCCCCGCCCCCCTTCCCAGAACCCCCCCCCCGCCCTGGCCGTGCGGCCACTACTGGGGCCTTCCCTTTCTGTTGGCCCCTGCGGGAAGGCCCTGGAACTCCCCGCCCTTGTTCCTGGGTCGGGCCACAGGTGAGAGTGGGGGTGGGAGTGGAGGGAGGGACCGGAGGGCTGAGACTTGAGGAAGCCTATAGCGTAAAACCGGAAGGGGTGCCTCCAAGGGAAGGTCACTATTTTATCGCCTACTCTTGCCCGCTGAGCCGGCGCCGCCCTCTTAATGGGCCAGAGGCTGCGTTTTACAGAAGACGCCCCTCTTGTTGTTTGTTTGCCCCCTAAAAGGAGTTGTCACGGCTGTGTAGGTAATGGCAGGAAAAGCTCCCCGGCCGCTCAGTGGCGGCACCCTCTTAAAGAGGAAGTCCGACCTGCTGGAAGGGCGTGGACCGGCCTTGGAGGGGCAGGCTCTGCTCCGCGCACCTGCGGGCGGGGCCGTGGCCACTCGGACCCTGGCGATGCTCTGCCTTCTTAGAGGCGCACCAGCTTCTGGGCACGCGCGGGTCCCTGCAGAGGCCTCCCTTACCGTTTCAAGGGGTGGGTGCTCATTCATTCTTCAAAGGAATTCGTTCCCTGGACACAAGCCCCCATTTCTGCGGCCATGATTTGGGAAATCATGGTGGAGGCCACACCCTGGGTAGTCCTCTGCACGCTCCGGCGGCCCTGCAGCAGAGGCTGCAGCAGTTGGCGTTGGTGGCGGTAGAGGAGGGTTGAGCAAGCCCCACGAGTCAGTCTGGAGCCGGTGTGGTGGTCTTGGCTGCCAGGGCGTGGTTGGTACTGGTGGCGTTCACGGGATAGTCCCACGGAACACTTTAGTACAGCCACTGCTGAGGCGAAGAGTGCCATGGAGACACGGATGAGGCTGGGGCAGAGACTGGGGAGTGTCGGCAAAGACTTGGGGATGAGATGGGGGCTGGGGACGCTGGCGTACTGGAGAAGCCAGGCAGGTGCCCCAAGGAGGGAGCAGGCTGGCGGGCGGGGTGCAGCCTTAGAAGGCACGGAGGGGACAAGGCTGCAGGCCATGGGGAGACGACAGGCTCAGAAACAGGAACTCTGGGAGGTCTCAGGGCAGCGGAGTGGAGTGGCCTCCCTGGAGCTGCTGTGTGGGGAACAGATGGGGTTAGGAAGGGAAGGGGCAGGGGCAGAGGCCTGGCGCGGCCTCCGGGAGAGGAGGTGGCAGCACACAAGTGGGCCTCCAGAAGTGGCCGGGTTCCGCACCGGACCCTGCTGGCGGACCGCCTCCCGAGAGCCGGGGGGAGAAAGGCGGCAGGGAAGTCCCGGCTGCCACCTTCAGACAGAAGACGGGGATTGAGTCGGGGCTGAAGCGGGCGCAGGAAGCCGGGGTTGGGGTTGGAGTTGGGCATGGGAAGTCCGAGGTGTCCCAGGTCCACGTGGCACAGCCTGGCAGGGGTGTGCAGCCCTGGGAGTGGAGACAGCTCCCAGGGAGAGACTTGTGGGAATGTGAGGGCACAGGCATGGAGGGCAGTGGGCTTCGCGTCGGGGAGGGGTCTCAGCATTCTCCATTGCGTGGGGTGGTCCTGAAACCCTGCAGTGTTGAGAAGAACTCTTGGTCTCACCCCAGAGGCCGGCAGCACCTGCCCTACAGTTGATAGACAGCCGGGGCTCCCTTGGGAGGTGGGAGCCCCTGGCGCGCTGGCTGGAAGCTGAGGCTTCCTCTCCGGATTGCTTGTGTTTTCCCTGGAACCGGTGTGGTCTGTGGCAGAGTTGCCCACTTAGAGCAGGAGGGGACCGGGTACTGGAGTCTGGGGAGAAGAGAGGCTGCCAAGGAGCCTCAGAGCCGGCGGTGTATGCAGTGGGGCCGGCCAGGCCGCCTCGGGGGCCAGCATAGGCTGGGGGAGGGGCTGTGAGAATGGGGGCAGGACAGTGGCAGAGGGCCAGCAGCAGCAGGGGCCGCAGACCTGGTGGTGTCCAGGGACTTGGTGTTCCAAGAGGGGTGAGCCAGGAGGCAGAGTGATGGTGGCTAGGGGGACTGGCTGGAGGCCAGAGCCCTGCAGAGGCTATGGTCAGACTGAAGGGTTAGGGCGAGGCCGGGGCCGCAGCCTGTCTGGAGGCGCAGGTGGATGAGGTCTTTAGGGAGCTGTGGGCGGCAGAGGATGCGGCCTGGATGTACGGGCAAGGAGCACAGTCCTGCCGGCCGCGCCCAGGCTGCTCAGTCCAGGGAGATGGCCAGCATCGCGAGGGTGACCCGTTGTCCTAATTTGTTGGACGGTTTCCATTTTGACACTACCAGCCTCTTTTCCTGGGCAACCGTGGGCTGCTGGGAGCGCACATCCCATGGGGGACCTCTGGGGGGTGGGTGGCCCGGGGAGGCACCCAGTGTGGCCTGAGGCTGAGTGTAGCGCCCACCGCTGACCCAGAATCCTTCCGCCAGGTGTGATGATCGGCTCCCACGCAGACATGGAGCCTGCCTCCACCTCGGAGGGGGCCAGGTAGAAGCCGGGCCCCGCCGCCCCCGCACCCTCAGCCCAGTATGAGTGTGGGGAGTGCGGCAAGTCGTTCCGCTGGTCCTCGCGGCTGCTGCACCACCAGCGCAGGAACACAGGAGAATGGCCCCATACCCGTGCCCCGACTGCCCCAAGGCCTTCAAGAACTCGTCTAGCCTGCAGCGCCACCGCCAGGTGCACACGGGCGAGTGCCCCCACGCCTGCGGCGTCCGCGGCAAGGGCTTCGCCCAGACCTCCAACCTGCAGCAGCACCAGCGCGTGCACATGGGCGAGTGCCCCTTCCGCTGCCCGCTCTGCCCCAAGACCTTCACGCACTCCTCCAACCTGTTGCGGCACCAGCGCACGCAAGGCCTGCAGCCGCCGCCAACCCCGCGCTCGCCGCCGGCCCCCACCGCTCCGGGAGCCCTATCCGGACACCGGCAAGGTCTTGGTGACCGAGGCTTACCTGCAGCCGTCCAGCCCCCCTGCGCCCCCCGCACCGCCGCCCCCGCCAGTGGTGCCCGAGTTGTTTCTGGGGCCGCAGAGACCATGGTGGAGCTGGTGTACCGCTGCGACGGCTGCGAGCAGGGCTTCGGCAGCGAGGAGCTGCTGCTGGAGCACCAGCCTTGCCCTGGGCCCCAGGACGCGCCCCGCGAGCTGCCAAAAGTCGACCCGCCGGCGTCGCTGGCCCCCGGGTCCCTTCTGCCACAGCCCGCTTCGCCTGCTTGCCCTGCGGGAAGTCCTTCAGGACGGTGGCCTGCCTCTCCAGCCACCGGCACAGCCACGGGCCGGCCGCCGGGCAGGCCTTCCGCTGCGGCAGCTGTGACGGCGCCTTCCGCAGCTGGCCAGCCTCCTGGCGCACCAGCAGTGCCACGTGGAGGAGGTGGCGGCCGGGCGCCCTGCCCCGCAGGCCGAGGCGCCGAGGTCACCTGCACCCAGGAACCGCTTGTTCCCGCCGCCCCCGCCCGGCCTCTGCAGAGCGCCCTTACAAGCGCGCCGAGTGCGGCAAGTCCTTCAAGGGCTCCTAGGGCTGTGGTACCATCTGCGGAACCACATGGGCAAGCGGCCCTACCAGTGCGGCGAGTGCGGCAAGGCCTTCAAGCGATCGTCCCTGCTGGCCTTCCACCAGCGCATGCACACGGGGCTGCGCGCCTTCACCTGTGGCCAGTGCGGCCTCACCTTCAAGTGGTCGTCCCACTACCAGTACCACCTATGGTTGCTCGGGCGAGCGCCCCTACCGCGTGCGGGGAGTGCGGCAAGGCCTTCGTAACACGTCGTGCCTGCAGCGCCACCGCCACATGCACAGGGGCAAGCGCCCCCATGCCTGCGGCGTCTGCGGCAAGAGCTTCGCCCAGACCTCCAACCCGCAGCAGCACCAGAGCACTAGGCCGATCGCCCTTTGCCCGCCCGGTGTGCGGCCGCGGCTTCGTCATGGCCGCCTACCTGCAGCGGCACATGCGGACGCACGCCCCCGCCAGCGCTGCCTGCATCGCAGCCCCCGCGGCCGGCCCGCACCTGCCCCGCTGGCCGCCGCCCCGGCCCCGCTGGCCACGGAGGACATGCACATGCTCGCTCACCTCCAGGCCACGCTCTCCCTCGAGGTGGGGGTGGGGGTGGGGGGTGGGGGGCGCGGTCCCGGACCTAGCAGTCCCCAACTCGCAGACGTTTCTCCTAGTGCAGACCGCCCAGGGCCTCCAGCTGATTCTCAGCAGCCTGCAGCCCCCCAGACCCCCAGCTCCGCCCGCACCCCCCAAGCTCATCCTGCTGCCCTCCGCCGGCGCTGGAGCCGGGGACGGCCGCGGGAGGCCGTGTGAGCAGGCAGTGGGGAAAGCCGGTCAGGGGACTGGAGTCATGTGGCTGCCAGGTCCGGAGGTCTGGGGGGCAGGGGGAGGGCGGGCGTTGCGGACGCTGGTGCGGAGGGCACAGCCTGATTGTTCTGTAGAACGTAGGGGGCGGGGAGGTAGGGCCGCAGGAAGTGAGTGGGGTCCAGCTGCAGCCAGCCCACAGCGGACCAGCAGTCGGGTTCCGGCGGGGCAACCGTGACCACCGAGGTCCCCAACCTGCTGGTGGCGCAGAGTGGAGCCTCGGAGGAGCTGCTCACGTGCCCAGGCCCTGAGGAGGTGTGGGGACGCAGAGGCCGGCACGGGGGTGGTGCAGGACGTCCTCTTCGAGACGCTGCAAACGGACAAGGGGCTGCAGAGCGTGCTGGTGCTGAGCGAGGAGGATGGGGAGCAGACTGGGCTGTGCGTGCAGGAGGTCGAGACCCTCGCCCCCAGCTCACCCGGGCAGAAGCTTCTCACCATACGCACCGCCCCCGCAGGCGAGCTGTTGGAGAGCAGTGGAGCCGGGGGAGGCGTAGCCACGCTGCAGCTACTGGCCCCGCCGCCGCCACCTGGCCCCATGGCTGCCCCGCCAGGCTCCCCGCCGCTCCCCGGCCCAGATGGCACAAGTGGTCCCCGCAGAAGCTGGGCCTGGCGTCGTGACCCCGCAGGCCCTGTCCTCCATCCAGATCGTGCAGACCCTGCCCTCCGTCCAGCTGGTGCACACGTGTTTAGGCCCCACGAGTGTCCGCGCCCGCCTCACGCAGACCCCGCCTGCAGAATGCAGGGCCTGCAGGCAAGCTTGGTTGATAAAGACCGCGGATCTCAAAAAAAAAAAAAAAAAAAAAGAGAGAGAGAGAGAGAGAGAGAGAGAAATATTTGAATGCCATTTCCAAATTTTTGATCGAATTTTTGACCATTTTTCAGAATTTTTATGTTTGTAATGATAAGAAATAAAATACTTTACTATGCACTTATATATCTGTGGAATCATTTAACGCGTATTTACCAACTGGTATTTATCTTCAAAGTTGAAATCGTCATACCCACACAAATAAAATTGGCATAATTTACCATTTTCAAGATATTTTGATATCCAGCTTTCTAAATAATAACAGTAATATTTTGTATTCTGAATTGAATAGCTCTGGAAAAAGAGAAGTTCATTGTTTGAAATGCAAACTTTACATCCAATATTTTTGAGATAAATTAGTTTTATAAGAGTTTTTGGAAAATAGAATGCTATAATATCACTTTTAAAAAGCTATGAGTACTTATTAAAATTACCATTGGAAATTGACTTTCTAAATTCCATATAAAATTATTTGGAAATGTGGTTTTATATATGTCACAGGATACATATTAGGCGGTACTAAGTATAAGTGTTAATTCTTTAAACAACACTGGGGTGATGTAAATAAGTAAATTATTTCTCCTGTAATTTTCTCCCTGTCTTTTGTAATCCCCTACATATTAGCAAAACTGTACCTTATGTCTGTAATCAGTATCCATAATTTTTAAGTGGAAAATAATTCAGTTAATGGTTGATGTGAGTTGTATATGGACAAAATGCCCATGAAACTAAAAGTCAGTAAAGGATCAAGCTAAATTGGCTCAGTTTATAAATATGTTTTTATTTGACTGTTGTCAGTCATAAATAATCATATTCAAAGATCAAAACTGAACAAATTTGTTGTCATTCATCAGGGGAAGTTTATAAAAAAGTTCCAAGTTACTAGTGAAAAAAGAAAGAGGAATACAGAAATTCCTTTTGTGGAACATTTTTTGAAATCATAACCATCATTTATAAAAGATAACTTAGGTACAGTTTTTAAAACTTGAATTTCAATTCCAAAAGTTTAAGACATTCCTGAATAGCTGCCCACTTTTCCCTGTCATGTGTATTCTCTCCATTAAACCATGTAACTTTGCATTTCCCCATCTAATAGCCTGGGCACTCTCCCTCAGATTCTGTCCCATCTGTCCTGATGGATGCTCTACCTCATTAAACCTTGCTACCTTGCAAAAAACCCACATGTTTTATTTACTTGAAAGGCAAATGTAAAGAGGGATGAAAGAGGAAGTGAGGAATGGAGGGAGAAAGGCAAAGAGGTACAGGAATAGAGGGTGGGGGAAAATAGATCTTCTATCCACTATTTCACTCCCAAAATGACTACAATGAATGGGACCAGGTGGGGCCTAAGCCAGGGGCTTCACACTCAAACCAGGGCTTTCATACAGGTGTCAGGATCCCAAGCAATTTGTCCATCTTCCAATGCTTTCTCAGGTGAATTAGCAGGGGAGTGGATAAAAAGTGGAAAACCCAGAACTCAAACCAGTGTTGATATGAGATGCCAGTGTCACTGGTGGCAGCTTAACTAGCAATACTGCAATGGTGGCCCCCTAATTAAACTATTGATTTAAAAATTTTTATTAATCATTCCATAGAAATGATAAAATTATATCTCTAGTATCTAGAGTAATCCATACTTTAAAATTGTTATTAAATGAAAAAGTGAGCATGAAGTGTACATCCAAAAATGGGAGAAAACTTATTGCATATCTCAATTAATCTAAATTATTAAATAATTATTTAAATAAATAATAATTATTTAAATAAATTATATTAATTGGTTAATATAATTTACCATGATATTAAAATATTTCATTTGTGAAATTCGAAACTGTATGGATTTTATAATTTGAAAACACACTTTGTCACTAGTGAATACTCACGTGTTCATTTAGTGTTTTATTTGCTGAGCTGCATTAGTTCTCAGGGTACAGTGATATGGTCTCTCCTGAACCTTGTCCTGATGCTCATTCCCCCAAGCAAGCAAAAAGAAAACCATGAGTCCCTATAACAACATAGTACTTTTGTCCTTCATAATTTTCTGCTTTCATATATAAAGGGATTAACATTAAACAATAAATAGGAGTTTAGCAAAGAATTATAGTATTTTCAGAAAAACATGAATTGCCTGCATTCTATAGAAGATAAATTTTTTCCAAAGATTTTTGAGGCTTAAAAAGCAGCAAGGAAATATGAGAAAATGACCAACTCTAGACAGCTGTCAAGTTACTTATAAACTGCAGCATATTTTTGTGTTTTAACATATGTGAAGCTAATATAGGCACTAAAATGGCTTTAAGTATAGAACATACATAAAAGCAAATATATATTATAAAAATTTTAAATTTATATTTGATAATCTGAATTATGTATATACATGAATAAATAATTACATAACATCAAGAGTCAAGAGTGATAATTGGTAGTCAGATTTTTCATCTAGTATAGGACCATAATATAATAATCATAAATGAAGACTATTAAATTACATAAAATATTTAAGGCTTCTGTTCAACAAAATTTAAAAAAATCTGAGACAATGCTGACATGTATTTAAGAAAACATTATATTCACACTATATTAAATTAGAGCCGCCATGAACTTATGTAAACAAAATGAATCCCTGAATGAAAATGGATATAGAATATAAAGAGTTAATTCATAAGAGGACCATTATAGTGAGAAAAAAATGGAGCTGTGGAAACTTACTAGCAGTCAGGGTAATGTAAATTAAAATTTTAAGGTTTATTTGACTACTAGACCAAAAACTTTGCTACTGTCAGTTGTTGGGAAACTGGCCCAGATTTAGCCAGGTGGCCACATGGCCCAACCTCTGTGGTCAAGCTCCACCCCCATCCTAATGGGATTCACTGCTCCTGCTTCCCTGTCTGCCCTGGGGCACAGTTTTAAAAGGCAAAGTTTTAAAAGGGCCTGCTCTCTTGGCCCTTCTCTCCTGCACTCTCTTGGTTCTTCTCTCTTGGCTCCTCTCTCTGCTCTATCTTCTCACTATCTCCTCTCCTCTGTCTCTCTCTCTTATACTCTTTCTCTCTCTTTCCCTTCACCGCCCCTTCACTCCGGTCTGTTGGGTGTTCCCCAATAAAGCCTTTCCCTTATTCCAGTGTTCAGTGTGTTTTTTGATGGCTAACATTCATATATAACATCAGTGACATTTGTAAAGGTATTCATTACTGGTAGATATTTAACTTCGTGTAAATTTTATGGAAAATCTAGAGAGTATCTATTGGAATTTAAAATGTGTATTATTCTTCACTAGTAACCCATCAAGTAGGAATCTTTCCTACAAAAGCAGTAGCTGATTTATAAACTGCTATACTGGTTACATGTTGTCTGTGATCATCATTAAAATGTGTGGAAAACCTAAAATCAATCAATAAGTGACCAGATCACGTTGTATTTGTTTTACAAAGAATGTTGCATACTCGTGAAAAATTGCAACAAAGCATACATGTATCAATGCTGCATTGTTTAATCTATAATGAAAGAAAAGAGGATGGAGGAAGGGAGGGATACAGAAGAAAAAAACAGTTCATGCATACAAATTCCTGTGCCCTGCTGATAGGCATTTAGAAACCACTCTGGAAAGATATATTATATTTAAAACAAATTATTTCTTATTTGAAAGTCAGAGTTACACACAGAAAGAGAAGCAGAGGCAGAGAGAGAGAGAGAGAGAGAGAGAGAGGGAGAGAGAAAGGTCTTCCATCTGCTGGTCTACTCCCCAATTAGCCACAACAGCTGGAGCTGTGCTGATCCGAAGCCCGGAGCCAGAAGCCAGGAGCCAGGAGCTAGGAGCCAGGAGCCTCCTCTGGGTCTCCCCTGTGAGTGCAGGGCCCCAGGGACTTGGGCCATCTTCCAGTGCTTTCACAGACCTCAGCAGAGAGCTGCATCAGAATTGGAGCAGCCGGGGAAGATACATTATTAACATGATACCATTCATTAGAAGTGAATTTTGAGTCTTTTTTCCCTACTATTAAATGGATCTGAGTTAAATAGAAGCACTAGCATTAGATTTTTTTTTAAATACCACACAGGCACCCCCTCCTTCATAAACACACGTACTACAATTAAATGACTTTCAGAAAGCCTTCCTTCCTTCCTTCCTTCTTTCCTTCTTTCTTACTAAGGCAGAGTTACATAGAGGCAGAGGCAGAGAGAGAGATAGGTCTTCCATCTGCTGTTTTTCTCCCCAGATGGCAGTACAGCTGGAATGGGGCCTATCTGAGCCAGGAGCCAGGAGCCAGGAGCTTCTTCAAGGTCTCCCATGTGGGTGCAGGAGCCCAAGGACTTAGACCATCCTCCACTGCTCTCCCAGGTCAAAGAAGAGAGCTGGATCAGAAGAGGAGCAGCCTGGATTCAAACCAGTGCCCTTAAGGGATGCCGGCACATGGCTCTACCCACTATGCCACAGCTCTGGCCCCTGCATTAGATATTTAAAAATTAATTAAATCAACATATTATGAAGAACATCAACCTTTTTATTGAATTGGTAATATTATTTAATTAATCCTTGACATTTAATCTGCTTCTAAATTTTTAAGGCCTCATCTCTTTATCAGCACAGTCTGTGCCTGGCATGCTGTTGGCCCCAGGCCCAGGGTTATGATAGGGAGTCTCTGGGAAGCCAGTGGTGGCTACATCAGTGGAAGCTGCAGGCTGCGGGGGCTGTAGGAATAGCAGCATTGGTCCCCATGGACACATGTTCTTGTGGAGGAATCATCTTGAACCTGGCCACCTACTGTGTGGGGTCCTCTGGGGGCTCCTTCTGCTTATTCTGGTACAGGCTGCGTCTGTCCTCCATTGCTTCTCCTGCTGTTTTGCCCCCTGACTGGGTGTATGACCTGGGACCCCAGTTGGCCTCCCTGTTGGCCTGGAGTCCCTGCTGCTGGAAGCTGGGTTGATTGTGAAGTTGGCCTGCAGCTTGGGCTACAGGCTGAGAATGCACAAGACAGGGTTGGTCTCTGTCAACCCCATTTTCCAAGACACTCCTCCCAGAAGGTTCCAGAGAGACAAGGCAGAGGCTCCATCCTGACCAGGTTCTTACAGCTTGTGAGAGCAGGATGGGAAGCCCATGTGGAGGAAGGCAGAGTGTAGCTGCAGGAGGCTGGTCATGCTGACACAGGAGGGTGCTGTTTAGCCCATGCAGTGTGTAGTGGAGAGGATCATCTGGGAGTTCCCCAGTAACAATGCCAAGGATGCTACATACCTGCTCTGAGGTGCCAAAGTGTCTGGAACTGGTGCTCACAGCCCCAAGGACACAGCCCACACAGTCCAGTTTGTGGAGGGGCTCTTCTGACAGGGGGCCTCCAAATTGGTGTTCCTGCCCACAGTGCTCATACTCAGTGGTCAGGGTCACAGAGGGACCACAGACTGCAGAGAACATGAGCCAACTGTCAGGGGCTTCTGTTGCCTTGCTGATGAACTAAAGGTAGAAGCCCATACCAACGCACTGGAACACCAGTGCTGCTGGCATGCCCAGGCCTTGAGCTTGACATTGACATTGCTGGTGAACACTCCAACAAACACACATTGATAGAAGTTGTCCCTTACATGAGCAGTGGCACCAGGGGCGCTGGCTGCAGCTGGCCTGGAGGTTCAGGTTATGCAGGATGAACCTCAGGGACATTTTGTGGCAGGGCCAGCACTTGAGAGCCATGGCCATGGACTTGCTATAGCAGGTCTCTCAGCTGCTCCTGCCAGCACCATCATGTTGGTTCAGGTCAGGTACAGCAGTGTTCCTTCACTCACAGCCTGCAAGCATGCCTCCAGGAAGGGGGTAGCACTGTTTTAGGGTTCTAAGTGGATGACATGCTGCTCTGCTCCCTACCCTCTGGAGCCAGTGCATCAGCATCCAGGCATCTGTGGGGTGGGGCTGTACCAGGTGTGCCACTTCATTGAGCTTCACTTGGAAGCACTTGAGAACCATGGCCTTAGCAGAGCCATTGTTGGTAACTACAGATTGGGGCTCCAGCACCTTTCGGGTCAGTTGAATGGATTGTATCCAGAAGCCACAAGGCCCTCGAGCACCCAGAGGCCTCCCTCACAGATCACCCCTGCAGCAGCTGTTGAAGATTGGACTCCAGGCCCCAGGTTTCCATACCTTTTTGATTCAGCCATTTCTTCATCTTGCTCTGACAGGTCCACAACCACCTGCTTCAGGTTCTTCCCATCTGGTACCTTGATTTGGAGGCCTTTGGACTCGAGATAATGCAAGCAAACTCTGTGATCACAGCTCACATCAGGTCCCCATGAAACTCTTCTACACGGTGATAGAAGACCTAATTGGAGGTGAGAGAGGCTGCTGTCACAGCCCCCTCAGTGTGTTGTTTACTTTTTCTCAGGTGGGCTCTCTTCCATGCAGTGCTTTTTGCCTTTCTCCATTGCTGCTGGATTCAGGGATGCTTGGGGTTTCCCCCTCCATAAACCAGGCTCTACAAAGACTTCTTGTGAAGCTTGGATAACTGAATTAGTCTCTGCACATTTCCCCTGCTTCTAATATGTGATGTAATAAATGATGTGATTAAATACACTTGATGCAATAAAATTCAAAAATAATCACTCATGCAACTGAATTTTAAATATATGTTGTTATACATTAATGTTAGCCCTCGCAAAACACACCGGACACTGGAGTAAGGGAAAGGGTTTATTGGGGAACACCCAACAGACCGGAGTGAAGGGACGGTGAAGGAAAAAGAGAGAAAGAATATAAGAGAGAAACAGAGAGGAGAGGAGCTAGCAAGGAGAGAAGATAGAGCAGAGAAGAGGAGAGAGGAGAGCAGAGCCAAGAGAGCACGTGTTCAGGAACAGGCTCTTTTAAAACTTTGCTTGAGGGTGGGCAGGGAAGCAGAAGCAGTGAATCCCGTTAGGATGGGGGTGGAGCCTGGCTCAGGTAGCTGGGCCATGTGGCCACCTGGCTAAAACTACATCAGTTTCCTAACATTCCCCCCATTTGCTTTTTATAAAGCAGGATTTGTATGGGGTTACATTAGTCCCAAAAGCCCAGGAGGGGTAGAGGGACAATAATCTGTCTTTAGAGCTACTTCCTACTGAAATGGGGTGATGAGGTACTCTTCACAGCATGGGGCGATGTCTCAAGTTGCTGTCTCCTGGGTGGGGAGCTGAGTATATTCCTGTAACAGCATTTGGTTGACTGGTAGTTGAATGCCTTGGTTCATTCCATTATCACCTGCTGTAAACACTTAAACAGACACTGTAGTATACAAGTCAGGGTGAGAATAGCAACCAATGATACTAAGAGTGGCGTTAACCAGGTAATGAGAGGATTTCATAGAGAGGAAATGGAGAGGTCTCTGGACCCTTATGGGGACAGGATGTGCTTTCAGCTGATTCCAGCCAAAACTGGGAGAAAGGCCACTCAACTTTTGTAGGAAGTGGGGTTTGTCTGTAGAGAAATTCTGAACAATCATACAACATTAAGTGGGGGAGAGGACCATCAGTATGCACAGGTTGGGAGTAGAGCCATTGGTGGTAGAGTAGAGGCTATGGTTACAAAGGAATGAGGCCCAAGTGGGTTAGACAGGGTCTACAACAAAGGACAGAGTCATTATTAGGGGAGCTAAGAAAAGCGCTGTCTAAGCTACACATAGATTTTCTGATTGAGAGGCAAATAGAACCTGACAGAAGGGGTTTGATAATAACCAGGTGGGCTTTAGGCCCAGACCTATATCTCTTCACATAGGGTATATCCTAAGGGAGGTGTGAACCTCCTTGGGGAAGGCACCCTGTTGACTTCCATTACCTAGCTGGTCTGGGAGGAAAGCTGGCCAGGTAAAGGCAGGTGGCAACTCCAACATGAAATTTACAGTTCTGCCTGCAATGTTACTGACCCTATTTGGCCATTTCCTCAGCTGCAGTGGACACTTTGGAAGCTGGGCTGAGTGAAGGGCTTTTCAGCTTAGAGCCAATAAGATCTGTGGCTCTGACCTGGGTGTCCTTCGACTTCAAGGCAGGTCCATTTCCAGTGATCCAACTCTTGGCTGGCAGAGCTGCCAGGGCTCTTTACAAGCTGACTTCTGCTGAAGACCAGGCTTACCACATTGAAAGCCACTGCAGTGGACTGGCCTGTTGGTTCTCAGAAGCTCTGTAGAGATAGGTGGCAGGCCTTTTAAAGGCTGCTCTGTACAGTGATCTGCCATCAAGGAGAACCAACAGGCCAAAAAGGCTCAAAATCCAAAATAACTGGTTGAAATAAGATTCTTTAACATCATGACATAATATAGACCAAATTTGATCATTGTTACAAGGTAATTATTTAAATATTTGAAAATAAGCACATATTTAAATAACGCATAGCTCTTAATAAAAATTCAGCTGTTTTTAAACAATTAGGATTTACCAGACATCAAGAGAATAGATTGCTTTAACACATTGCTTTAACAGAGGATCAGATTTTAATTCTATGTCAAAGAGGAATAGATTAGTATACTTGTGATGTTTTTCATCTGCCAACATACTTGATTGACATTTTGAGATAAACTGTTAAAAATCTTCAAATTAAGATTAAGGTAACGCATCAAATTTTAACCTGAGTTACTTTAAACAGTGTTGAACTATTTTCATAGACAGTTTGTAAACTAACCCGAATAGTTTTTTATAGAATATAACATGTTGAGTATACAAAAGTTTTACCCAATTTAAATTAGCAGTTACACCTAAATGACTTAGGATGCTGATATATTTTTATCTGAATTTAATTGAAATTAAAATTGCATTCATCTAAAACAAGTACTAATTACCCATTGCTGTTTCATTGAGTACTGATTACCTGGAAACCTGTTAAAATAAATTGCAAAATAAATTCAGCAAGTTACAAAGCAATATTTTTAAAGGTTGTGATCTTCCTAGATTCAAAGAAAAATTAGTTACACCCTTACATAACTCTACCTTTCAAATAAAAAAATAAAATATGTAAAAATGATTTTAGAATAATATTTTAAAAATTATTGTAATTATATTTATTGTTGAGACATGGTAGAATAAGGGAACATGAAGTTATCTTTTCCATCTTTTTTTTTTTGACAGGCAGAGTGGACAGTGAGAGAGAGAGACAGAGAGAAAGGTCTTCCTTTGCCATTGGTCCACCCTCCAATGGCCACCGCGGCTGGTGCACCACTCTGATCCGATGGCAGGAGCCAGGTACTTATCCTGGTCTCCCATGGGGTGCAGGGCCCGAGGACTTGGGCCATCCATCCTCCACTGCACTCCCTAGCCACAGCAGAGAGCTGGCCTGGAAGAGGGGCAAACAGGAAAGAATCCGGCGCCCCGACCAGGACTAGAACCTGGTGTGCTGGCGCCGCAAGGCAGAGGATTAGACTACTGAGCCGCAGTGCTGGCCTAGCTTTTCCATCTTAAAAATTAAAATAGGCTGGTGCTGTGGCTCAATAGGCTAATCCTCCACCTGCGGCACTGGCACAGCAGGTTCTAGTCCCGATCGGGGTGCTGGATTCTGTCCCGGTTGCCCCTCTTCCAGGCCAGCTGTTTGCTATGGCCCAGGAGTGCAGTGGAGGATGGATGGCCCAAGTGCTTGGGCCCTGCACCCGCATGGGAGACCAGGAGAAGCACCTGGCTCCTGGCTTCGGATCAGCTCATTGTGCCGGCTGCAGCATGCCAGCCGTGGCAGCCATTTGAGGGTGAACCAACGGTAAAGGAAGACCTTTCTCTCTCTCTCTCTCTCTCTCTCTCACTGTCCACTCTGCATGTCAAAAACAAAATTAAAATGCCTTCAGCAATAACTGTATGTATTTATGAGGTATAATGTGATAATTCAGCAAAGGTAATCATGTGTCCTGGTAAAATCAGAGATACTAACATTTTTTCACTTTTTCCTTTACTTTATGATTGCAGACTATTATAACCTCTCTTCTGTTTGCTTAGAGAATATCTAGTAGTTTATTGTGAACTATTGTCATCCCACTCTGTTGGGTAACACTAGGAACATATTCTTTCAACTTGTGATTTGATGCCCATTATTCAGTCTCCTTCTAATCTCCCACACATACTTAGCATTCTACAGTCATCATTATTATGTGTAAGATTGGTTTTTTAGATTCTACACCTGTAAGAGAAAATGTAGTATTTGTCTTTGTGTGTGTTTCAACTATTTAATTAATACCATGTTTTCCAAGTCCATCCATTTTGCTGAAAATGACAGAATTTTATTCCTTTTATGATCAAATAATATTCCATTGTGAATATATACTATATTTTCTTTGTGCATTCATCTGGTGATAGACATTTTGGTTTATTCCATATCTTGCTATTGTGAACAGTGCTACAATACACACGGGAGTTCAGTTATCTTTCCTATAGAATTATTTCATATCTTTTGAGTATCTACATAGCTGGTTCTTTTTACTAAAAAATAATAAGCAAATAAACACTAGAATCAGCTGATGCCATGGCTCACTAGGCTAATCCTCCACCTGCAGCGCCAGGACCCCGGGTTCTAGTCCTGGTTGGGGTGCTGGTTCTGTCCTGGTTGCTCCTCTTCCAGTCCAGCTCTCTGCTGTGGCCCGGGAAGGTAGTGGAGGATGGTCCAGGTCCTTGGGCCCTGTGCCCACATGGGAGACCGGGAGAAGCACCTGACTCCTGGCTTTGGATCGGCACAGCACGCTGGCTGTGGTGGCCATTTGGGGGGTGAACCAACGGCAAAGGAAGACCTTTCTCTCTCTCTCTCTCTCTCTCTCTCTCTCTCTCTCTCTCTCACTGTCTAACTCTGCCTGCCAAAAAATACATACATAAATAAAATTTAAATAAATACTAGAACCATGAGCTACCCATTTATTTTATTTGTTTGGCAGAAATGTTGAGTTTTACCTGCACATTCACACATTGGAACATTCATATTAAATTGCAGGTTTAACAATGGGGTTTTAGGATGAATATTGTGATTCAGTGAATTAAGTGGTTACTTGAGGTTTCCACATCCTGTATCAGATTGCTTGGTTTGGAATACCACCTCTAATTCTGATCCAGCTTCCTGCTAGTGTACACTCTTGGAGACAGCAAAGATGGTCAAGTACTTGGGACACTGCCATGCAGCTGAGAGACTCAGATGGAATTCTTTGTTCCTGGCATTGGCCAGGCCAGGCCCAGACTATTATAGACATTTGTGGAGAGAACTAGTGGATAAAAGTTTTCCCTCCATGCCTTGACTTTTGTATCTGTAACTGCCTTTTAAATAAATACATTTTTTTAAAAGATTTATTTTATTTATTTGAAATACAGAGTTACAAAGAGAGGTAGAGACACACACAGAGAGAGAGAGAGGTCTTCCATGCACTGGTTCACTCCCCAAGTGGCCACAACAGCTGGAGCTGTGCTGATCTGAAGCCAGGATCCAGGTGCTTCCTCCAGGTCTCCCACGTGGATGCAGGGGCCCAAGCACTCTGGCTATCTTCTACTGCTTTCTGAGGCCACAGCAGAGAGTTGGATTGGAAGAGGAGCAGCCATGACTAGAACCGGTGCCCATATGGGATGCCAGCACTGCAGGCCAGGGCTTTAACCTCCTGCACCACAGCACCAGCCCCCAAATAAATACATATTTAAAAATAAGTGGGGTCTGACCATGCTGGATCCATAATCCCAGGGGATGACAATTGACTGTAGCTAGATAGCTGCTATTTCTTTTAGACTTAAGCATTTGCTAATTCACCACACTCATTATTGTATTCTAATAGGTCCTCTTCCATCCTCCACTCTGTTTGCCTCAGCACAGTTATCACTGAGTGGGAATTCTGTCAAGTAACAAATTGTCATGGACAGTCACAGAGAAGACTTATCAGGACTAATGGCTTCTTGATTCCTTAGGAAACTATGTTATTGCCATTCTCAGGAAGAAATGGGTTCTAATACATGTTGAGCTCAAGGGATGATTATTCTCGGAGGGCCAATATTTTTGATGTATATGTGGGGGATCAGGATTGTGAGGTGCATTTCATGAAAACTAGAAGTTATGGGAATGTTGGGCCTGCAAAATAGCATTGGTAATGAAAATGTATCTTAGCATTTAGAAAATCTTAAATTCAGTGGCTTAGAAGAAACTGCTTTGTATAATATGCTTTGTATAATATTAATTTTTGTAATGAATTAAGGATAGATAATTGATAGTCTACCTCACGGTAAGATCTCATTAATGGGGAGTTGAGGATTAATTGGAGAGGGAGAAACAACTCAAACTGCCTGAAAAGGCTAAATAGAGCTCACTGAATATGAGGCAGGAAACAGTCCTCCATTTGGGTAGGTCAAAGATGTTTTGAAAATGCACGACCAGGTGCTCCATTGCCATGTGGAAAAAGGCTTTGTTCCCCAGGTGAGCTACCACCTACTCTCCAGCCTCAGCCTCTGTAGCATGCCTGCCCTACCCCACAGTGTCTAAGTACAGCTCCAGAGATCTTTGCCCACACTGCTGCCACAGGAAGGGATGGGAGAATTGGGGGGTCACTGGAAGAGGCCAGGTCTAGCTTGCCCTTGGGTTGATCCACTACCTATTTCTAGTTCAGCTCTGATTGACAGTCATCATCTTTAGTGTTAGCCATGGCCATGTCTCATGATGGGTCCAGGCTTACACACTGTTACATGGCTGCTTCACTACCACCCACTCAGAATATATTCCACTCATCCCGGCATTAGCTGGAGGCTCCATTCATACTCAGGCTCATGCTCTGGCTCCAACTGACTCGAGTAGGAAGCTGTGATACATACTTCTAACACCCCCATGGACAGGCCCTAGAGTTAGTTTTATAAAAAATGATTCTGAAACTTTGGACTTTAGGATTCCTTCATACTATTAAAACCAATTGCAAATACCAATGAGCTTCTTTAAGTGAGTTGTTTCATGTATATTTTGTAAATATATCTGAAAAAGTTAAATACAAGCATACACATTTTTGCATTTCCATACCCATTACAGAAATCATGATTAACCAACTGAGTTAATGGTGTTGTGGTACCCACAAACCTTACATAGGTTTCAAAATGATCAACCTAAATTGTGATCACACAATTCCTGGAGTTCAAGTTACACTCGGGGGCGGGGGGTGGGGGTGTTACCATTGTTAAATGTTCTTTGCATATTTATTATAATTCTCTTGAAAATGCCTGGTAGAGTTTTTTTTTTCTTTTTCGACAGGCAGAGTGGACAGTGAGAGGGAGAGACAGAGAGAAAGGTCTTCCTTTTGCCATTGGTTCACCCTGCAATGGCCGCTGTGGCTGGTGCACCACGCTGATCCGAAGCCAGGAGCCAGGTGCTCATCCTGGTCTCCCATGGGGTGCAGGGCCCAAGCACTTAGGCCATCCTCCACTGCACTCCCGGGCCACAGCAGAGAGCTGGCCTGGAAGAGGGGCAACCGGGACAGAATCTGGCACCCTGACCAGGACTAGAACCCAGTATGCCAGCGCCGCAAGGTGGAGGATTAGCCTGAGCTGCAGCACTGGCCGCCTGGTAGAGTTTTAAACAGACATGAAATTTCACAACACCATCAAAAGATGTTAAAGATTTCTATGATGAGAGTTATAAAACATTAAAGAAAGAAGTAGAAGAAGACACAAGTAATGGAAAAATCTTCCATGTTCATGACTTGGAAGAATCAATATCATCAAAATGCACATTCTTCCAAAACCAATTTACAGAGTCAGTGAGATACCATTCAAAATACCAAAGGCATTCTTCTCAGATCTAGGAAAAAATGATGCTGATATTCATATGGAGGCACTGGAGACTTAGAATAGTGAAGTGAATCATATACAACAAAAACAAAGCCAGAGGCATCACAATACCAGATTTCAAGACATACTACAGGGCAGTTATAATCAAAACAGCCTGAAACTGGTACAAAAACAAATGATAGACCAATAGAACACAACAGAAACACCAGAAATTAATACAAACATCTATAACCAGCTTATATTTGATCAAGAAGCTAAGACCAATCCCTGGAGCAGGGACAGTCTATTCAACAAATGGTGCTGGGAAAACTGGATTTCAACATGCAGAAGTATGAAGTAAAACCCCTACATTACCTCTTACACAATAATGCACTCAACATGGATTAAATATCTAAATCTATATCCCTACACAATCAAATTATTAGAGAACATTGGAGAAACCCTGCAGGATATTGGCAGAGGCAAAGATTTCTTGGAAAAAACCCAGAGGCACAGGCAGTCAAAGCCAGAATTAATAATTGGGATTACATCAAATTGAGAAGTTTCTGTACTTTAAAAGAAACAGTCAAGAAAATGAAGAGGCAACCAACAGAATGAGAGAAAATATTTGCAAATTATGCAACTGATGAAGGATAAATAACTATAATCTACAAAGAGATCCAGAAACTCCACCGTAACAAAATAAACAACCCAGTTAAGAGATGGGCTAAGGACTTGAACAGATATTTTTCAAAAGAGGAAATCCAGGGTCTGGAGCTGTGGCTCACTTGGCTAATCCTCCACCTGTGGTGCCGACATTCCATATGGACACTGGGTTCTAGTCCTGGTTGCTCCTCTCCCAGTCCAGCTCTCTGCTGTGGCCAAAGAAGGCAGTGGATGATGGCCCACATACTTGGGCCCCTTCACCTGCATGAGAGATCAGGAGAAAGCAGCTGGCTCCTGGCTTCGGATTGGCACAGCGCACCAGCTGTAGTGACCATTTTGGGGGGTGAACCAATGGAAGGAAGACCTTTCTCTCTGTCTCTCTCTCTCTCACTGTCAAAACGAGAGAGATTTATTTGTTTATTTGAAAGGCAGAGTTACACAGAGAGAGGAGAGGCAGAGAGAGAGAGGGAGAGAGATCTCCCATCCACTGATTCACTCCCCAATTGGCTGCAATGGACAGAGCTGTGCCAATCTGAAGCCAGGATCTTCTTCCAGTTCTCCCACACAAGTGCAGAGGCCAAAGGCTTTGGGCCATTTCTACTGCTTTCCCAGGCCATAGCAGCAGAGAGCTGGGTTGGAATAGGAGCAGCCGAGATTAGAATCGGCACCCTTATGGGATGCCGGCGCTTCAGGCCAGGGCATTAACCCGCTGTGCCACAGCTCCGGCTCCGAACAATTCTTATATAATATCTTCAAAGCTGTATCTACACAGTCTATCACTGTACTTAATTAATAATAGTTCATAAGAAATATTGAAAGTAAAATATTACTTCAAAATAAAAATATAATCCATTTTAGTTCTAGAGCTCTCCATTTACCAATTGCACCTTCTGTGTTCTGCTTAATGTAGCATCCTTAGTCAATCATATTGTCTTCATCAAAATAATAAACCATAGGATATTTTTCATCTTTCTTATCCCTTCTCTTACTACCTGTGGAATGAATAATTTTATAGGTGTTTTCAATTGCCTTCTAGAATAGTGACTATAAGCCATAAATCTGAAATTATTGAACTATCCAAAGACTGGTTTCTCTTATTTCTTCTTGAGTTTAGGAGATCCAAAAAGCAGGACATTTAAAACCAAAGACACAGAATACTTAAAATCAAATAACTAAATGCATCTCCTTAACACAGGAAGATGTGAAAAGAAAAATAAAAGCAATCATAAGTAATTTACACAGCTCATGGAGATCATTTCAGTTTTGTTATTGGGAAGATTCATAAAATAATGATCAGATGCTAGTTTTCCAAGGACTCATATATAGTATTTTTCTTTTCTTAGATTTTTTCTTTTCAAAATTTATTTGAAAGACAGAGTTACTGAGGGATATTGAAGAGACACAGATCTTCCATCCACTGGTGCATTCCCCAAGTGGCTCTAATGGCCAGGGATGTACCAGGCCAAAGCCAGGAGACTAGGGCTTTTTCTGGATCTGCTACCTTGGGTCAGGGGTCCAAGCAATTAGTCCATCTTCTGCTGTTTTCTCAGGTGCATGAGCAGGGAGCTGTACTAGAAGTGGATCACTTAGGTCTTGAATTGGCACCCAAAAGTGAGGATGGCATTAACTTGGCTGTTTAATCCTTTTCACTACAACTCTGGCTCCTTCTGCATTTTTCTTTAATATAAATTCATTCTATAGTAGGTACTGACAATTTTTACTCTAAATATTTATGGATATATTTCCTCAATCCAGGTATGTGTTATCCTTGTTTTCCACTCTAGTCTCTTTTACACATCTCACTCCATGTACCATATGCCCTCATTCAGAATTTATACCAACATATTCTCAATGAAAATATGACAATTAGCCATTATTTAAAACCTTAATTTTGAAGCATCTCGACATTATGTGTTATGCTTTAAAAATCCATCTTAGTCCTTCATCTTAGTCCTTTCCTGTCTGCCTATTGCTTTGACATTACTGATTTGTTTGCTGATGCCCTTCTCAGCAATATCTGTATTTTATTTTATTTCATCCACATGTAAACTTATGTTCCATTTAATATTATACAAACATTTAAACTTAAAGAAGGAATTGAAAATAGGCACCTTTTATAAATGTGAGATAAAAGAATTCAAATTTAAGAATTTGCTTTTATTTTATTGAATCTAATTTATTTGACGTCTAATATTGAAAAATTTTTTTTCTCTTCTCCAGTTAGTAACCTTTAGAAAATGTGCCTGCTGGTGCGTGGCTCAATAGGCTAATCCTCCACCTGTGGCACCGGCACACCGGGTTCTAGTCCTGGTCAGGGTGTCGGATTCTGTCCTGGTTGCACTTCTTCCAGTCCAGCTGTCTGCTGTGGCCCAGAAGTGCAGTGGAGGATGGGCCAAGTGCTTGGGCCCTGCACCTGCATGGGAGACCAGTAGAAGCACCTGGCTCCTGGCTTCAGATCAGCATGGTGCGCCAGCCACAGCATGCCAGCCGCAGTGGCCATTGGAGGGTGAACCAATGGCAAAGGAAGACCTTTCTCTCTCTCTCACTGTCCACTCTGCCTGTCAAAATGAAAAAAAAAAAAAAAGAAAATGTGCCCAAGTGAATTGTGAATATTCATTATTTATGATATGGTGAAGTAAAGTATTTTAAAATGAAGAAACCATTATTTCTATCCTAAAACTTCTACTGATTTAAACAATAATATTATGTGTGTATATTAGGGAAAAGGAAAATGCAAATAAGCAGAAGAAATAAGACATTCATAGCCCTACCACTGAGAAACGTTCTATTTTAATCCTTCATGATTCTTACTTCTGTATCTTCTTCTGTGAATATAATTGCTGTGGTGCAGCTTCAGTTTCTTCTTTCTTTTCTAGATTCAAAACATGAAAATGAAGTTTGAATAAGAGATTAATGTAACAGTAGTAATAGCAACAGGTTAAAAGTACAAAGATGGCAAAGGTTGTCAGAAAAATGTTATTTCAAAAATAATCTAAGCTAAAGCTCAGCATTAAAGCCGACACAGAGCAAAACAATAAATGCCCTATGCAGTTAATATGCCAATACTTGTATCTTTAAACATGTCAGTGTTACAACTAAAGTTGGAGATAGATCAAGAAGACATTGTAACTGCAGTTATTTGTTTGATTACATAAATCAAGGAAGAGCATACTGATAGTCCTGTTCCAGGCTCATAATCCCTTGTCCATGAATTCAAATCTAAAAGACCCTGAAAATGTGAGGCTCTGACACAATGGTTAAGATGTCACTTGGGAACCCACAGCCCATACGCAGAATTCCTGAGCTCAATTCTGCCTTCAGTTCCAGCTTCCTACTAACATGTGGCAGGTGATGGATTAAGTGCTTGGCTCCCTGCCATACACTTATGAGACTCAGTGAGTTCCAGTTCCTGGCTTCATCTTAGCTCAGCCCATTCCCAGCTGTGATGGGTAGTCAGGACTGAAGCAGAAGATGGAAGGTATCTGTAAATCTCTGTCTCTCTCTCTTCCTCTCTCAAATAAAATGAAAGTAAATTAATGGTTAAATCCCTGAAAAGATAGTTTTTCAAATAACTTAGTGATGAAATTGCCCTCCAAATGACCTGATATGAGGATAGATGTAGTTCTATTGATCCCACTTCATATGAATATTATGCTTTACTAAAAAAGACCAATGTGCTTGGCTGTAGACAAGTACCTCTGTCTCCACTTGAGGTTAGACATAATTTATGTTATTCAATTTTTTGTTGCCTTTCCAAATAATAAATAATCATTTTATTATATTTTTAAAGATTTATTTATTTATTTGAAAGGTAGAGTTACAGATAGAGGGAGTTACACACACACACACACACACATAAAGATAGGGAAAAGGAGAGAGGGAGACTGGGAGAGAGGAATAGAAGGAAAGCAGGGAGAAAAAGAGAAAGGGATAGAATCTTCTATCCACTGATTCATTCCCCTAAATGACCATAGAAGCCAGAGCTGGGCCAGGCCAAAGCCTGGAACACTATCTGGGTTTCCATGTGAGAGTAATATGGACCCAAATATTTGGCCCATCCTCCAATCTTTTTGCAGATGCCTTATGAAGGAGCTGAGTGGAAATGAAGCAACTGCTCTCAAAATAGATGTCATATATAACCCTGGCATTGCAGGACACAGTTTAACCTGGTGCAATATATCAGCTCAAATTAATAGATTTTAAAAGAACTGTTTGACAATTTTGATGGCTGAAAAAACAAAAAGAATAATATTATTTCATAATCAATGGAAATTATAGGAAGCAAACTTGAATGATCATAAGGTTTTATTGGTTGAAGCAAGTGCTGTGGCACTTTAATCCCATATGGGCCAAAGTTCTAATCTTGGCTGCTCCTCTTCCAATCCAGCTCTCTGCTATGGCCTAGTAGAGCAGCAGAGGATGGTCCAAGTACTTGGGCCCATGCACCCATATGGAAGACCCAGAAGAAGCTCCTGGCTCCTGGCTTCAGATTGGCACAGCTCTGGCCATTGCAGTCATTTGGGGAGTGAATCAGTGGAAGGAAGACCTTTCCCTCTATCTCTCCCTGTCTTTTTCTGTAACTCTGCCACTCAAATAAATAAATAAAATATTTAAAAAATGTTTAATTGACATATGACCACCCATTCATTGTCTATTATCCCTGAGACCAGAGTTGAATAGTTGTGATAGACACTAAATTGGCATACATGTCTCAAACATTTGCTTCACTATTTTCCCATCTCTACAAAATATCATTACCTTTTTAGCATTCCACAGTACTGTTTTGTGTGAAATAAGTTGAATGAAGTACTCTGTGCCTTAATTCTCTAACAGGACAAATGAACTCTCACCATTCTTTGGTTGCACCATGGATTTATTTCTCCATACCCAAGCACTCACACAATCCACTTTCCCTGGAGCACCCCTCTCTTGTGCATTCAGAAACTCCTGGTCATCTTTCAGAATCTCATCCAAATCCCACCTTCCTAGAGTTTCTCTTGAGTCCTCTAGGCAGAATCAGCACCAACACCCTGCTTCCACAGTGCTGAAGATGGGCCTCTAGTGTTTCTGTGAGGAGCCAGGGTGAAGGAAAGGCATTCATATCTTCACATACCATGTAGTAACCCCTGCCCCTCTGCTCTCTCCATGCATGCACCTTCCTCTCTAGTCTCATCAGCATATGAAGTCATTGTTTTAGCAATAAAATGAGTGAGATGGGATGGGAACATTCATTGCAGTGATCTGGTAAGCCTCAGTTTCACTCAGAAAATAAGATGCTCCAGATCCCCCAAAGCACTGGATATGTCCATTATAGAATTTTCACATTTCTTTTTTCATTTCATTGCCTTTGTTAGACCAAGCTCCTAAAACAAGGGAAGAAGTTTTTTGTCTCTTTACAGCTCTCATTTCAAAAGGCAGGCATATTCCACAGACTTTGGGAGAATTGCATTGAATGAGGTACTTTTACTGCCATGGTTCTGAAATCATGCTACTATCTTGGCAATAGGGAAAGGCAACCTATGACTTCATATAGATCAATGTTGATAAATAATGAGACAGGGCACGAAAATCTTTAAGGATAGTGATTTTCAAACTTTAGTGTGCTTAGGATCCACACACAGAAATGGTCCAATAGGCAGATTTCAGAACCTCACCCCAAGCATTCTGAATTGTAAAAGCATGACATCCAGAAATACACTTGCTGGTCAGCTTGAATCTTATAACTCAAGTAGTCATAGACTGTACTGTTTGGGGACCCAGAGACATGTTGCCCATTTAGTTTAGGGATTCACATAGACACACTCCTTCCTAGGATATTCTTAGGTACATATAAGGATATATTGCTTTGGGATAGCTTTAAGTTAAAGGAAACTCATTCAGGAGATAAATTAGATGTCACTTATATTGCAAACAGATGTTTATTGTATGAAAAGATCTGCTACAGGTGGCCATTGAAAGATCCAGAAACCCCTGATAGCTTTCAAAATTTTATGTTATTTTAAATATGATTTACACTCAAGTTTTCTGGAACATTGCTGTTGTTCTGTTCCTTAAAATTTATGCTCATATGCAAATTCCCCAAAAATGTAACATTACACCCCTGGTAACTTTTTAAAAATTTAAGATATCACAATGGTAGTTTATCACATTTCATTTGATTATTATATCAACAGGGTTTCTAGGTCATCACAATTGATTATGAGAAAACAATGGTAGCATAGGGCATCACAAAGTTTAGAGATTCACAATAGATTTTGATTTCACATTTTTTATAACATAATTGGTTATAACACCATAGTAGTTTTATGGCATCACAGTGGAAGTTTATAACATCACAATGATAGTTTATGATGTCACAATTATTACATCACAATGGCATATTCATGATGTCACAATGGCATTTATGGCTTCAAAGTTCAATTAACAACATTTGCATCTTTATGAAATCACAATTTTATATGTATCATGGTATAAATCACAATATTGTCATGACAGTGGCTTTCATGACATCACAATTTAATATGACATCACAATGGTGGTCTATGGAATCATGGTTATGACATCACAATGCTAGGTTTATGATTTCAATGATATTTTTAACTTCATAGTTGATTATCACATCACAATGGTTGGTTAGTGACATAACAATTGCCAGTTAATTGCATCATAACATTGATTTATAGCAAAACAGTGGTTTTTGTAATATTACAATTGATTATCATATCACAATGACAGTTTACCACATCATACTTGATTATAACTTTTAAAAAGTAGATTTCTGACTTCACAATGATTTCTATGAGTACAGAACTGACTATGGCATCACAATGGTAGCTTTATAACATCATAATGTTTTATTGACATCAGAATTGATTATAATGTCAGAATGATAGGCTGATAACATCACAGTGGTTTTTAAGACTTCAATATAAATAATTACATCACAATGGTAGTTTATCATATCCTAGTTGAGTTTTTGGCATTTTATGACATCACAATTGATTATGACATAACAATGGAACATTTATGACAACACAATGGTACGTTATGCCATTGCAATATTGGTTAACAGGATCACAATAGATTTTATGACATCACAGCTGGATATAACATGATAATGGTGGTTTATAACATCACAATTTATGCAACATCACAATGGTTTATACAGAATAACAATTGCTTATGATATCACAAACTGATTATGGCTTCATATTGGTAGATGTATGACATCACAATGGTTTTATTAGTTAACTGATTATGAAAGCAAATTGTAAGTGTATGATATAACAGTGTGGTTGATTAGGAAATTACAAGAATTTTTCTGAAAACAATTTGTTAAGACACAACAATGATAGCTTTATGTCATTTACAACATGTTGTGATTATTACCTCACAATGGTCATTTTATGACATCACAATGATTTTTATTGTTTCAATATTTCATCATGACTATACAATGTTTGACCTATGACATCACTATTACATATTTATTGCAGCACATCAGTATCTGACATCAAAATAGTTTTGATAATATCAAAATTGATTATAACATCAATATTGTAGCTTCTGACATCACAATTCATGTCTTCACAATACTTGCTTATGACATAGTAATTGACTGAGACATCATAATTATAGGTTTATGATATGACAGTGGTTTTTATGAATTCATAATTGAATATGACATCATAATGGTTAGTTTATGGGATCACAATTATGATGTCATAATGATAAGTGTTTGATGTGCCAATTATTTCAGAATTCACAATTAGTTATGCCACCACAGTGGTAGCTTTATGAGATCACATGGTCATCATGACATCACTAGGGTTGTTTATGACATCATAATTGATCATAATGCCACAATGGTAGTTTTATGACATCAGAATAGTTGGTTTATATCATAATAAGTATTCTATGACATCACAATTATGACACAACAAATGTAAGTTTGTTACAGCACAATATTTTATGCCATCACAATACTGATCTAGGAAATCATAGGTGTTTTATGACATCACTACTGATTATGGTATCACAATGGTAGCTTATGACGCCTTAATTGATTAGGATGGCACAACAGTGGATTTATAATTTCACAATGGCTTTTATGACTTGACAGTTGATTATGACATCACAGTGGTTGCTTTATGATATCACAATGGTGGTTTATCAAATTCTGATTGATTATAATATCACAAGGGTTTTGATTATGTCACAATTGATTATGTTATAACATTTATAATTTTATAAAATTACAGATTTTATGTATCACAATAGAGTTAAGCACAATAATTTTCATGATATCAGTTGACTACAGCATGATGGTAGTGGTTAGTGACATGAAAATTTATTATGACATGAGGATATTCATGGCATCACAATATTGGTTTATGACATAATAATAGTTTTTTGGCCTCATAATTGATTGATTCCAATACTGCATGGAGGTTCATAATATAGTTTGTTATGATGTCACAATGGTCAGTTTATTATAACCCAAATGATTCAATGACTTTGCAGTTGATTATGAGATCACATTGGTAGTTTTATAACATCACAATGATATTTATGATACAACTATAGTTTTCATGATATAAAAATTCATTATTACAACACAGTGGTAGTTTATGACACCACAACTGTTTTTACAATTCCCTGATCATTATGACATCATCATAGTAAACTTATAGTCATGTTTTTTGTCATCAGAATGGTGGATTATGACATAGTAAGTGATTATGACTCTATAATGGCATGTTTATAATGCCAGTGATTTTTTTATGATTTCACAATTGATCATGACATTGAAATGATAATGTTATGATATGACAATTGTGGTTTATGACATTTCAGTTGGTTATGATATCACAAGAGTTTTTCAACCTCAGACTTGATTAATAAATAGCAATGGTAGCTTTATTTTATGTCATCTTAACATTGGTCTATGAAATCACAATGGGGTTTTTGATATCAGAATGGAATATAATATAATAGTGGCTTATAACATCACAATTGATTATGGCATCCAAATCTACCACAAAATGTAAGATTATGATAAACCAAGGGTTTTTTACTTGGCAATTGATTTTGAAATCAACATGATTTCAAATCACAATAGATTTTGACATCACAATGGTGTTTATGACATCAAAATTGATAATGACATTGCAATATTAGGCTTATGATATCACAATGGTTGTTTGTTACATCCCAATAAATTATGACATCAAGGGGTCTTTACATCACAAACTATTGTGATATAACAATGGTAGCTTTATCATATTACAATGGATTATTTAAGATTTATATTATTTATTTGAAAGACAGAGTTGGCCGGTGCCATGGCTCAATAGGCTAATCCTCCACCTGCGGCACCGGCACACCAGGTTCTAGTCCCAGTTGGGGTGCTGGATTATGTCCCGGTTGCTCCTCTTCCAGTCCAGCTCTCTGCTGTGGTCCAGGAGTGCAGCGGAGGTTGGCCCAAGTCCTTGGGTCCTGCACCCACATAGGACACTTGGAGAAGCACCTGGCTCCTGGCTTTGGATCAGCGTGGTGAGCTGGCTGCAGCAGCCATTGGGGGTGAACCAATGGAAAGGAAGACCTTTCTCTCTGTCTCTCTCTCACTGTCCACTCTGCCTGTGGAAAAAAAAAGAAAGAGTTACACAGAGAGGTCTTCCATGTGCTGGTTCATTTCCCAGATGGCTGCAACAGCCAGAGCTGCATCAATCTGAAGCCAGGAGCCAGGAGCTTCCTCCGGGTCTCCTATGTGGGTGTAGGGGCCCCACAACTTGGGCCATCTTCCACTGCTATCCCAGGCCATAGCAGAGAGCTGGATCAGAAGTGGAGCAGCTTGGACTAGATCCGGTTTCCATATGGGATGCCAGCACTGCAGGTGGTGGCTTTAACCTGCTGTACCACAGTGCCAGCCCCATAAAAATGATTTTTATGACATTGCAACAGACTTCAAGATAATAGTTATTTAAGATGATGTCACAATTGATTTAAAAATCCTAATGGTGATTTATGAGATGAAAACTGATTATCACATAGTTATGGTTGCTTTATGACAACAAAATAGTTTTATGACATCACAATTAACTATGAAATCACAATGGTGGTTGATTACATTATAGATTATGATGTAACAATTTTAATGCATCTGCAATTGATTGTGGCATATATTACATCACAAGTGTGAATTATGATATCACAGTATGGTTTTTTGTCATGGCAATCGTTATTGTGACATTAAAATTTTGACATCAATGGCATCACCATGGTTTTCATGTCATAATGTTGATTTTTGAAATTGAAAAGATTTTTGTGATAATATAATTGATTATAGCATCCTGTTGGTAGTTTATGACATCACCATTATGACATCATAATGATAGGTTTATGGTGTAACATTTGACTTATAATTTCACAATTGATTATGACAGAACAACTGTAGTTTTTGATAGCACAATTATGGTTTATCACATCTGAACTGATTGTGACATCACATAAATTTTTTAGTCTATCACAATTGATTGTAACATAGTAATGGTAGCTTATGATGTCACAATGTTTTTGTATAGTCATAATTGATTTTGACCTCTCAATGGTTTTTATGCCATCACAGTCCATAACACCATAATGGCAGCTTTATGACATCATAATGGAAGTCTATGACATCAGAATTGGGTATGCCATCACAATAACAGATTTGTAACTTTGGAATTTATTATGACAGCACAATGGTTAATGATGGTTATGACATCATTATAGCACTTCATGGCATCAGAATATTTGGCATCATAATTGTTTCCTGATATCACAATTGATTATTACATCACAGTGCTGGTTAATAAATTCACAATTAATTCTGCCATACAATGTTGATTTATGACATAACCATGTTAATATATGACACTATTTTTGACTATGATGTCTAATGATAAAATCATTGCCTCACAGTGGTATAATGAATTCACAATATAGTTTATGACATCATGTCTATATGACAACACAATTTATTATAACATCATAATTATAATTTATGACATAAAAATGATTATAATGACTCAATAGTGTGATTATGATGCCACAATACTTTGGGTGACCTCACAGTGATTATGTATTCACAATGGTTGATTTATATCACAATCATGGTTTATTAAATCACAATTGAGTATAATACCAGAAGGGTATTTGCATAACAATTGATTCAGACTTAACAATGATAGCTTACTACATCACAATGTTTTATGATATCAGAATATTTTTTTAAATCAGTGATTTTTGACATCACAGCCATAATATCATGACAGTTTTATTACTACAGAATTATTGGTTAATGACATCACAATAGTATATTAATTGCACCACTATACTTGTATACGATGTCTCTATGTCTCTCATGGAATCACAACTGGCTATAAATTCATACTGGTGGTTTTATGACATGCCAACTGATTATGCCATCACAAGAGTGGGTTATGCATCACAATTGGTTGTGATATAACAATTGTGGGTTTATGATGCAGTAGTGTGTTTGTGATTTTAAACTTGATTGTGACATCATAGCAGTAGGTTTATGACATCACCATGTTGGTTAATGGTATCGAAATATCAGTTTATGGACTCAAAATGGATTTTATGCCATAACAGTTGAATATAATATCACAATGGTGTTTTACCTCTTTTTTTAAGATTCATTCATTTATTTGAAAGTCAGTTACACAGAGAGAGGAGAGGCAGAGAGTGTGAGAGAGGTCTTCCACCCACTGGTTCACTCCCCAATTGGTCTCAATGGCTGGAGCTGTGCCAATCTGAAGCCAGGAGCCAGGAGCTTCTTCTGGGTCTCCTACATGGGTGCAGGGGCCCAAGGACTTGGACCATCTTCTGCTTTCCCAGGCTATAGCAGAGAGCTGGATCAGAAGTGGAGCAGCCAAGACTCAAACCAGTGCCCATATGAATGCTGGCACTACAGGCAATGGCTTTACCTGCTATGCTACAGCGCTGGCCCCAGTAGTTTATGAAATCACAATTATGACTTCATAATGATAGATTCATGACACCACAAGACTTTTTATGTATTTTCAAGTGATCATGAGATCATAATGGCAGGTTTTCAATATAAAAATGGTGTTTTATCATATCTTTGTTGATTATGATGTCACAAGGATATTTACAACATCACAATTGATTATGAAATGATTATGTCTTAATTGATTATGAGATGGAAGTGATATACTAACAATGGTTTTTACAAGCATCGCAATATTGATTTATGACATCATAATGGATTTATGATATCACAATCACATCATATTCATCATTTATATCACAATTGATTATGACATGTCACATGCCTTTATTTTATTGCTCTCTTGTACCTACTTTTAGCAGTGTCTGAACATGGCTCATTTGGGTTCTCCATAGTAGATTTGGAGTCACTGTTTGCAAAGCTGTTCTTAGAGATCACATTCAGAGCTTGAAATCAGTCTAGGGTGGGAATATTTATAATAAATAAATGGCCCACTGGTGTATCCCAGAATTCCCCTCCTCCTAAGAATCTGCTTTATCAGAATGACACTGCCCTGGCCCTTGTTCTTGTTTCATTCAAAGAGCAATATTTTTCTTCCCACAAAGAATATATTACATGCTACCTCTGGTTCTTAGTCAAAAGCTGGTTTAAACCTCAATTTCTAAGTGAGGAGTAAGTGCTCATTTTTGCATATCTCCCAGGTTCAGAGCTTGTGCAGATTAAATATTCCCAATAACTTTTCAACTCCTTTCTTCACCCTGTTGCTAGATGCTTTAGCATGATCTTTAGGGAAGAACCTCAGTTGAAAGCAATGAGTTCTCCAAACTCAATGCCCATGGGCTGGAGGAAACACTGGTTTTATTTAAAGAAGTAAAGGACTTGTTATAGATGTGTTGGAGGCACACTGTACCTGAAACTATGCTGGCTGGGGACAAAGTGATCAGACAGACAGACCCAGCTCCTGCCTTCTAAAAATTTATTGCCCAGCTTGATCTGATATTTCTAAATTACCCCCGCAATTTGAAAAACACCCTCTCTATGTGTCTACATTCCTGAAGAAATTCTGGGTTCTAAATCAAAAAACAGACTTAGCTCCCTACATTTTAAGTAATTGCCTTCCGTCAGGCCCTCCATTTGCAACAGGATTGACCTTGGTTAAGTTGCTTTTCTAGACTTCAGTTTCTTCATCTGTAAAATAGAAATGACAATCATACTAACTACTTAGTAAAATTAGTGTAAGTTATAAATGGAAAGCACTTGCCTCAAGACAATGTCCATCAAATAGCATGTGCTAGAAAAATAGTATTATTATATTTATGTGTTACTCTAAGTGCAATGACATATCTAAAAGCTTTCAGACATATAGTCTCATAATAATAAGCATTAAAAAGTGCTATTTATAGACTTAGAAAAATGCATTGTATTCTTAAGAATGACATCCTACATGTATTTAAACATATACATATATATATAATATGTGTATATATATATATATATATATATATACACATACATATATGGCCAGCGCCATGGCTCACTAGGGTAATCCTCCACCTGCGGCACCTGTACCCCAGGTTCTAGTCCCGGTTGGGGTGCTGGAGTCTGTCCTGGTTGCTCCTCTTCCAGTCCAGCTCTCTGCTGTGTCCCAGCAAGGCAGTGGAGAATGTTCCAAGTCCTTGGGCCCTGCACCCACATGGGAGAGCAGGAGGAAGCACCTGGCTCATGGCTTTGGATTGGCACAGCACACCTGCTGTGGTGGCCATTTTGGGGGTGAACCAATGAAAGAAGACCTTTCTCTCTGTCACTCTCTCTCACTGTCTATCTTTGCCTATATAATATATATATATATATATATATATATAGGCTTTATGATAGAGTAAAATGAAGAGTTTATAATGTGCCATGGAGTCAGAAAAGCCTGAAGTTAAATCCCCATTCTACAATTACTGGCCATGTGACCTTAGAAAAAGTCTCCCATTTCTCCATCTAGAAAATAAAGGTAAAATTAGCACAGTTGTTCCTTGATATGGGGAATTGACTCAAAATCCCCCCACTAGCACCAGACCTATGCATGCTCAAGTCCCTTGTTTGGAAGGGCCTGGAAATTTCACAAATCCTATACATATTCTCTGATATACTTTAAAGCAGTTCTAAGTTACTTATAATACTTCATATAATATAAATGTTTTATAAACAGTTATTATGCTCTACTACTTATGAAACAATGAAGAGAACCATGATGTTTTTATGTTTTTGATCTGTGGTTGGTTGACTCATAGATTGCAGTACTGACTGAACCTTCTTCAGATGTGGGTGATGGGATTCATTTTGAATATGATTTGGGGGGCTGGTGCTGTGGCACAGTGGGTTAATGCCCTGGCCTGAAGCACCAACATCCCATCTGGGCATCGGTTCTAGACCCAGCTGCTCCTCTTACAATCCAGCTCACTGCTATGGCCTGGGAAAGCAGTAGAAGATGGCCCAAATGCTTAGGCCCCTGCACCCACGTGGGAGACCCAGAAGAAGGTCCTGGCTCCTGGCTTTGGATCAGTGCAGTTGTAGCCATCTAGGGTGTGAGTCAGCGGATAGAAGACCTCTCTCACTCTCTCTCTGCCTCTCTTCTCTCTGTGTAACTCTGACTTTCAAATAAATAAATAAATCTTTTTAAAAAATTAAAAATAATATGATTTGGGACATGCACCTGGCAAGTAGTCAATAAGAAAACCATTCAATTATACTGCTACTGACTCCACACACCCATCATCAACAATGACTTGTTTCATCCTTACATGTGCCTCTGACGACAGATGGGAAAACATGGCACAGAAGGGGCAGGGCTGATGAGTACTACTCCGTTATTCTTTCTTCAAGACAATTCAAGACAAGATTTCTTTTTTTTTTTTTTTTTTTTTTTTTTTTTGACAGGCAGAGTGGACAGTGAGAGAGAGAGACAGAGAGAGAAAGGTCTTCCTTTGCCGTTGGTTCACCCTCCAATGGCCGCCGCTGCAGCCGGCGCACCGTGCTGATCCGATGGCAGGAGCCAGGATCCAGGTGCTTTTCCTGGTCTCCCATGGGGTGCAGGGCCCAAGCACCTGGGCCATCCTCCACTGCACTCCCTGGCCATAGCAGAGAGCTGGCCTGGAAGAGGGGCAACCGGGACAGAATCCGGCGCCCCGACCGGGACTAGAACCCGGTGTGCCGGCGCCGCAAGGTGGAGGATTAGCCTATTGAGCCACGGCGCCGGCCTTCAAGACAAGATTTCTGAGAGGGGAGTAGTTGGAGTAGCAGTTAACATGTCCACAGTAGAGAACTTCTGTTGAATTTTCATCTTTACACTAGTAAAAAACCTGGGGGCAGCAGGTGATGGTTTGAGCATTTGGGTTATTTCCATCCTCTTGGAAGACCTGGACTGAATCCCTGGATCCTGTTTCCAGCCAGACACAAGTCCAGTTTCAGCCATTGTGGACATTTGGGGATTGAACCAACTCTAATATGGGAGGTCATGATTGAAAGGGACACCTTAACCCATGGCATCACAACCTGGATACCAATTTAGAGATTCTTATCTTATAAGTCTAGTCCAAAATTCTCTTTATAGGAAATGGTGAGTTTCCCCAGACTACAAAGCTGGTGTTTTGACTTATGGCCTGTTCATGGTAGCCTTCATTAAAAAATACACAGAGAAAGACTCTAGGGAAGTATATTTGGCTCCATCTGTTATTCTGAAGTGGTAACTGAAACCTTGTCCTAAATTAATAATGTAGTAATATCCTGCATTTCATCTTAGTATCTGAAGCATTTAACTTGACTTGTGCCTAGTGCCCTACCAGTAATTTCATGTGCTGCATGAATCAATGGTGGCTGCATGTTAAAACAGGAGTAAGATAAACTTCACCAATGGGTATTGAGATGCCTTAAAGAAAAACATATATTATGCTCATGGGATTATACATATATTTGCTTACTTAATCCTCAAAGTAAACCTACTGTATAAGAATTAGTAAGCTAATTCCAAATTAGAACTGCAAATCACAAAGTCCTGTACTCTAACAAAATTCTATAGCTAAAATATGGAATGGTAAGAATTGGAAATTAGGTTTCCCTCTTTCAAAAAGTCTGATTTCTAAACATGTTCACCTTGAGGGGTGCACAATAGATCTACATGTTATCTAGAATGTCACCTCCTAGCTTATTCACACAGTTCTAGACCTGACTCAATATTCTCATCACAGGGTTCTACTGAAACGGGTCCACTCTCCTTCCATAAACCCAGCCTCTCCTCCTTTATACTTGCTATTTTGTTTCAATTATTCATTTTCCCATATGTTTATCAAGGCTGCATATTTTCATTCAGTGTATCTGCTAATTAAGCACCTGAGCCTCATGATTTCAAATATATCTGCCCACCCAATGCATGCACCTGACAGAGTATCTATTAGAATGCCAACCCTGATCTAATTAGATTTATTATTCTCTAAGTGATATTAATGTATACTTATAAATATTATTATACCTAGCAAATGATACTATTTCTTTATGCTCCATAAATATTTCAACCTTTCTTCCACAAATTCGGTTTCATGATATTTCTCCCAGTTAACAAAACAGGTGAATAAATGGGATGAATAAAAAACAAACAAACAAACAAACAAAAATCTCTGCTGCCATAGAAGTTACAAATATATCAGAATTCATTCTCATTTTTTATTCATTTTATTGTTTTCAAAATTAAATTAACAATGAATGTATTCTTTTTTCCTTTTACTATTTTGTATTCCTTTTACTTTCTTAACATTTCATGTCACTAATTGCAAATGAAATTTCCATCATCCTTAAGTTCCCCATTGTTTTCCAGCTTTCCCCTCAACATGTAAATGCAGTGTGTGACTTCTTTTTGGGAAGGAAACTACCTATGCACCTAATTTCCAACTCTTCCGTACCATCTCCTTCTTCCCTTCCTAATGATGCAGAAAGAACAGCTGCCCTTTCTTCATACACTCTTCATGCTTTGACTGAAAAGCATCACTAGTCACTCCCCCCACTGGAATGGCTGATCTCTATATTAATAAATCTTAAAAGACCAGCTGTTTCAAATAAACAGACCTACTGAGCATTCCTATTGTATCTTAATTTTGAAAGATTTATTTGTTTCCAAACTCAGAGTTACAGAGAGAGGGAGAGAGAGAGAGAGAGAGAGAATGAAAGGAGAGAGAGAGATCCTCAATCTGCTGATTCACTCCCTGGATGGCCATCACAGAATCAGGGCAAAGCCAGAGACCAGGAGATACTTCCAAATCTACAATGTGGGTGGCAAGCACCCAGGTACTTGGGACATCTGCTACTTTCCCAGGTTATTGGCAGGGTGCTGGATTGGCAATGGAGCAGCCAGGATATGAACCAATGTCCATATGGAATACCAGTGTCACATTCAATGGCTTAACCTGCTATGTCACAGCACTTGACTCTGTTTTCTATGAGCAACAGAAAAAACATGATTGTCCTTTTGGATCTTCAGTTTTAAAAAAGTTTTTTTTTTTAAACCTCATGCTTTCTGGCTCTTAAACTTAATCTAGCTACTCCTTCCCAGTGTCTTTGTCATGGTCTCCTCAAACAATATTATTGGAACAGAACTAAACTTGTCTCAGCCTTGATTCTCTTTGATTCCTTACCATCTTGTCATTCTCATTCATTGATTCAGTTGTTTCAGTTCCCTTTCTTGCTATGATGTTCAATGTCTAAAAACTCACTGGAAATTTTCATTATAAGGTCTAATCTCAACTTGTGGGTCTTAGAGCCCCCAAAATTAAGGATAGTGGCACTTAAAATCTTCCTAGAAAATGGAATTAAAAGACAAATTTAGGAGCAGGAATTTGGCCTGGCAGTTAATCATGATTTTGGAAAGCTGCATTCATATTATGTCTAGCTCTGTTCCTAATTTTAGCTTCCTGATAATGTACACCCTAGCAGGCAATAGATGGTAGATTTAAATTCAGCACTGATCAAGCTCAACCCCAGTTATTATGGTGTTTAGAAAGTGAACAAGGAATTGGGAGATTTCTCTCTCTTTCAAAAATATTTCAGTAGTGTAAGTTTTTCTTGGGCTAATTTAAAACCCACTATTTCATAATATACATTTTCATGGAATTTTTGAAGACTCATATTTATAGATTTCAAAGTTATTTGCACAACAATGAAATATTCATTTTTTGTTATTTGAAAGAATTAGACAGAGAGAGATAGGAGCAGGAAGGAATTCCTCACCCACTAGTTCCATTTCCAAATACCCAAATATAGGCAGGACTGGGTGAGAAAATGTAAGGAATATGAAACTACATCTAGGTCTCTTACTTAGGTAGCTGGACCCAAGCATTTGGTTAATCAACTTTCACCACTCAGGATGCATTAGCAGGAAATGGTTAGAAGCAAAGTAGCTGGAATTGATCTGGCACTCTGATATGGGATGTAGGCATCCAGAGATATAGTTTAATATTCTGCATCATGATGCACAACTCCTTATTTTCAAAGGACTTGGACATTTTATCAAAATATATGCAACACTTTATGCCACTGGAAAACATACAAAAATATTTTTCTTGTATATCTCCAAGAAAACTTCTAAATCAAGTGCTCAATTTAAACAATACACTCAAACACATCTGCATTGTGAAAATATACTTATTCCAAGTTCCATTAACAGCTAGTTCTCTAAACACACACTGTTTCTTCCTCAGATCCAACCTAAATCCAATCTTTTCTGACAACCCCTCTACATTCCCATGCCCAGCACTCATACATTAATAATCCTGCTCCATGAATCCACAAAGGTCTTCTGCATACTGTAACTACAAAAATCTATGACAAAAATAGTTCCTAAATGTTTACTCTACTCCTGAGTACAATTACCAGTAACCAACAGCATCAGTGTACCTAAAATTTGTGTTACCTTCATGAGCTAATTTTATGCATGAGTGTGTGCATGTATGTGTTAAATTGGGCATGTGTGGCAATATTTGTACCAAGAATGTGTTAAATGTCTTATTCTTCTTGCAACCTCTGGCTCTCCACCCTCAGGAAGTGTCGCTCCCCCTCTTCATGGAGGAACGACACCAAACCCTGCCTAGGCTTCATATCTGAGTCACGGCACCATTATGTCACTCCCCGTCTTCGTGGGGGAACGACACAGGACCCTGCGCTGTTCTTTTGTCTGCTCGGCCCTCCCCGGGTTTGCTGCTGGTTCTTCCCGGGTTGGCTACCGACCCTTCCACCTCCATGGAAGGGCGGTTCCCCCTGCCACATTCCCCACTTCCATGGGGGAGTGGCACACCGCCGGCCGGCTTTCTCGGGGGCTGCACAGGTGTTCCCTCAGATGTTCCCCTTAGATGTTCCTGGTGCATGCCGTCTCTCTCCTCCTTTATAGTCCTCCTCCGCCAATCCCAACTCGGCTGCCCACACGCCGAGTACGCTGCTCTCCTCCAATCAGGAGCAGGATCAGCTCCTGGAGGTCATCACTCAAGTTGGCAAGAGGCAGCTGTGTAGAAGCTGTTTTCTTCTCTCCCAGCGCCATATTGTGGGAGAGCAGATGCACAGAATAAATCTTAATTCCAGTAACTTAGTCCAGTCCGGGTTGCTCCCCACAAGGAAGGAAGTCTGCCAATGATAACTGTCACCTAAAGTGGAATAGCCCCAGATGGATTGGTTACTGAGTTTTCTAATCACAATGATTGCTTCTTATTTCCCTTCCATATTTGAACATGTGAATCAGGATTGCAGTGGTTTTCATTCAACTAAGGGTGTTGCTTTACTTATTTTCTCATCCAGAAGCTCCAGTGACTTGGAGTCTTTCATATATAAGTCTCCTTGTGCTCTCCTATGTGAATTTTTGCCCTGAGGTCTTATTTCCTTACATAGTGAAACCCTCAGAAACCCTCACATACTTTCCAATTCTCATCAGGATGCAAGTAGGGCATAGTCTTATTGGCTTGTGCAGAAGTGCCATACACTGCTACCTTGGCACCTACATTTTGTACCACTTATGGTTTTTAGCATTTGTAAATGCATGTGTAAATTTCAGTGTGCAAGTGAATCAAACATGGGCAAACACAGCAGAAAATGCATTTTTAATGACACATTACTCAGCTACAATGTGCATATTTGTATATCAAGATACTAAGGATACTACACATCTTTAGCAATACTGTCATCAAGGAATCAGGCTCATAGAAATGGAACAAGCAGATTTAGCTGTCACCTGCAACACCAGCATCCCATATGGGCTCAAATTCAAGTCATGGCTGATCCACTTCTGATCCAGCTCCCTGCTAACATGCCTGGGAAAGCAGCAGATGACCCACTTTCTTAGGTCCATATAGGAGATACAGATGGAGTTCTTGGCTTCCAGTTTCATTCTGGCCCAGCCCCACCCAATTTAGGGAGTAATCAAATGGATAGAAGATTCTCTCTCTCTCTCTCTCTCTCTCTATCTTTCTCTCTCTCTATCTTTCTGCCTCTATGTAACTCTGTATCTCAAATAAATAAAAATAAATCTCTCAAAAATCAGAAATGCCCTCAATGTGTTGAGAGTACACCTCTTCTTTAATCAAATGCTAGAATAACAGGAATTTCTACTCTCAACCTGATTTTCCTTAACCAAATTTTCAAAGCTTGGTCCACACTTCATATTGCCTCAGCATCCAGAGTTATGTCTCAAAATGCTAATATTGTCTGAAATTTTATTGCAATAGAAATACTTGATTTGTGATATTCAGCAACCTACATATATGTGGCAGAATGGAGTGGTGTCTTTGGACAAGAAAACACACTTACTGCCTGGTATACAAGTGAAATCTGTGCACATCTTCCTGCTGAGACTATGGAAGTATCTAGCCAGCAAAGTGTGCAATGACACCACAATAATGAAAGGACCCAGCACACTGAGATCTGTTCCTGTGCCCAGCATGTAGAAGGCCTGTCAACTTTGAGACTGTTCCTTGTGACTGTGAGTACTTGGCAAGGGATGTGCCCACAGTTGCATAACACAAAGGCAGTGTTCCTCATGTTCTGAAACACAGCCTTAGCCCCACAAAGTCTCTTCTCACTCAAATGCAGTTTCCTAGCTGGAACAAATGTTTCCACAGAGCCCATCCATCCTCCAGGTCACAATGGATGCTATGATGACAACAATTATTTGTCATGTAGAAAAGTGTTCAGCAGACTTCAGTACTGGATGCAGGCAAACCAGAAATTGTGAATTTTGGAAAGTCCTGGAAAAAGGAAACTTCCTCAGAGGAGAGAAGCAGCTACTATGCTTCTGGGAAATATCACAAGATTTGCTACTGCCACCTCAAGTTGCAGAAACATGTTCTCTCCCTTTGTAGTCTCCAAATGACAAGTTTGTGAGCTGTAGTCCCTGTATGCTTCCTATGGTTCTCAAGCCCTTGTGGTCAGGCTCAGGATTGACCAAATGATTTGCACTTCACTGAGTTGGGGGTTTTAGTGCATGGTCATTTTCAGTATGCAGAGTCCAATACACATGTTCCAATAATTTCCATTTGTGGAGCACGTGAAGTGTGTTTACTCATTAGAATAAAGCACAAAAGCAGTGAGAGTGGCTCTGGGTTGCAGTGTTGGGGGAAAACTGCTCTTGAGCCATTATCCCAAAAGGACAAGAATGAACCCAAGACTGTGTGCAGTTTGTCTGTTTAACTATTTATAAATATTTCCCAAATGCACACATTTGAAACATGGTAACATTGTTAAGAGGTAAATTATTACACTTATTTAAAAATATTTCCTGGGGCTGACATTGTGGCACAGTGGGTTGTCACCACCTATGGTGATGGCATTTCATATGAGCCCCATTTGGAGTACTGACTGCTCCACTTCTCATCCATGGCCCTGCTAATGCACCTGGGAAAGAAACAGAGGATGACTTGAGTACTTGGGCCCCAGCCACCTACAAGAGAGAGATGGATGGAAATTCAGACTCCTGGTTTTGGCCTAACCTAGCCCTGGATATTACAACCTATTGAGTAGTGAACCAACAGATGGAAGATGTGGTGTGTGTGTGTGTGTGTGTGTGTCCATCTCTCTCTCTCTCTCTCTCTCTCTCTCTCTCTCTCTCCATCTGTCTCTCCCTCTCTCCCTGAAACACTGTCTTCCATGGGGCTGGTGCAGTGTGTTAACGCCCTGGCCTGAGGTGCCCCATCCCATATGGGTGCTGGTTTGAGACTCAGATGCTCCACTTCAGATCCAGCTCTCTGCTATGGCCTGGGAAAGCAGTAGAATATGGCCCAAGTCCTTGGGCCCCTGCACCCACATGGGAGACCCAGAAGCTCCTAGCTCCTGGCTTCAGATTGGCACAGCTCCGGTTGTTGCAGCCAATTGGGGAGTGAACCATTGGATGAAAGACCTCTCTCTCTCTATCTCTGCCTCTGTTTCTCTCTGAGACTTTCAAATAAATAAATAAATAAATCTTTTAAAAAACAAAAAGAACACTGTCTTCCAATTAAGTAACTACATCTTTAAGAATAAATTAAACATATCTCCAATTTGGATACTTCCAGAAGATAAAAACTAAAAAACAGTTTTCCACATTTTCTCCTTGTCTTTTCTTATAAATTCTCTTGCAAATTGAATTTTCATGAAGGTAATTGATAGCACTTTACTTAGAAAGAAATTCAATGTAAAACAAATGATTTGATTTCTCATAATTGGAAAAACAGCTTTCCATAAAACAACCTTGTGGAAATTTCTCTATATGAGTACTACTATTTGTGTAATGGCAGAAAATAAAAACAGAGATGACTGTCATGTAGACTTTTGTTCTACCATTCTTGATCTTCAATTTCATTCTTCAATAATATGATTCTGAAGGCAATACTTAGTTTATTTTCATGTTCAAGTGTATGTGTAAAACTTAACTACATAAATTCCATGTCTATCCATAGAGTATTATATATAAATCAGACCTTAATGTGAATTTATGTCCAGCTCTAGTATGCTAATTTGTTGTATTATACATGCCTGTTTTTCACAATTGTGCCACACAATGATGAAAGGTAAGACTTCCATATTTCAGGGAATGCATTTTTCATTGCCATGCCATCTATGTACAGTATTAGGTTTTCCTTTTTCAAATCTGAAGGGATAATGCACATGCATTTAAGTGAAAATTCTGTGGGTCAGTGTCTACCAACTAAATATCAAGCCAGGCAGTCAGTCTAAATGTATTTTTTGAAGACAGTTGTTATGTAAACCACCTGCAATCTACACTCCACATTAGAAGAATTTAGCAGTAACTAGGAAGGAGTGAATGTAACAAACCAAATATATGCATTCAAGCTACATCACTCAGGAAAGCAGATTAGCACAGCCTCTGCCAGCCATGAGGCACAGAGCAGGACAATAAGAGACTTTGTTTAAGGGGTACTCCTGGGTTCTCATCCCATGTCCTCTCTACGTCATTAATATTCTGATAGTTCAATGTCATTTTAAGGTTTCAAGAAGACGTAGATCACATAATCCCAATCACAATGAGAATTGATTAAGATAATAGGAAATGAATTAAGTGTTCATATACAAAATAAACTACTATTGTAAATACCAACAATGAACAACTGGAATTTGAAATGGAATCAACATTTTTTTAAGATTTTATTTACAAAATAAACTACTATTGTAAATACCAACAATGAACAACTGGAATTTGAAATGGAAGCAATATTTTTTTAAGATTTTATTTATTTTTATTTGAAAATTGGAGTTACTCAGAGAGAGCAAAGGCAGAGAGAGAGAGAGAGGTCTTCCTTCTGATGGTTCACTCCCCACTTGGCCACAATGGCCAGAGCTGTGTCAATCTGAAGCTAGGAGCCAGGAGCTTCCTCTGGGTGTCCCATGGCAGTGCAGGGGCCCAAGGACTTGGGCCATCTTCTACTGCTTTCCAAGGCTATTACAGAGAGCCAGATCAGAAGTGGAGCAGACAGGTCTTGAACCAGCACCCATATGGGATGCCAGTGCTTCAGGCCAGGGTTTTAACCCTCTATACCACAGCACTGGCCCAGGAAGCAATATTATTAACAATACAGAAAAAAGAGAAACAAGGGAAAGGGAAGCTAGATATATAAATAGAAATGCAGACATATGATGAGATAGAAAAGAGGAAGCAGAAAAAGCAGAGGCAGAAACTGAATGAGGAGGAAGAGGAGGAGGAAGATGAAAAGAGGAGGAGGAGGAGGAAGAAATGTTATGAACTATAAATCCATGAAAATACATACAAAATGTATGGGAAAAATTATGAAAAAACCTAAATCGATGGATTTTATGTCTTAATCTGAAAAACACAATAGTATTAAGGTATTCATTCTTCCCACATGAACCAAAAGATTCAGCATGGTCCAATAAAAATTCCAGTAAGCTGTCCTGTAGACAATGATCAACATTTTTCTGAATTTGTAAACTGTAGACATTGTTGAATAACAGTAAATCTGAGGAATAAACATTTATTGATTTCATGTTTTATTATAAACATACAGTAATCAAAAGATCATGATGTTGGGTAAAGAAGAAATGTGGCTAAAGGGGATGGCATAAATATATGGAGGTAAATATTTATACTTAACTGATCTTGGTGAAAGGTACAAAGAAGAACATGTATTCCTTTTAAGATTTTTTTGAGCAATACAGTTACAAGCAGAGAAATGGAAAAACAGAGAGAAAGGTCTTCCATCCACTGGTTCACTCCCCAAATGTCCACAATGGACAGAGCTGTGTTGATCCAAAGCCAAGAACCAGGAGCTTCTTCCAGGTCTACTACATCAGTGCACAGGTCCAAGCACTTGGGCCTTCTTCTACTGCTTTCCCAGGCCATAATAGAGAGCTGTATCGGAAGAGGAGAAACCAGGACATGCATCAGTGCCCATATGAGATGTCAGCATCCCAGGCAGTGGCTGTGCCACTATGCCACAGTGCTGGCCCTTGATGAATATGTATTTATAAAAATTGGATATAGTGCTCTTGGATGACCAAGTGGAGAAAAAAACAGAGATACATATTTTAGACCTAACATATAAACTCATTCAACATAGTGAATAGACTTTTACATAGGTAAAATGAAAAAAGAAATTAATTGCATTAGTTTTATATGCAACACTGAATATATGATCAATAAAAATATAATGCAGACTTTAGTTTTATAAAGATTTATTTAATTTGAAAGTCAGAATTATACACACACACACACACACACACACAGAGGGAGATAGAGGGTGACAGAGAGAGAAAAAGTGAGAGAGAGATATTTCTTCCATATGCTGGTTCATTCCTCAAGTGGTTATAACAACCAGCATTTGGCCAGGCTGAAGCCAGCAGCCAGGAGCTTCATCAAGGTCTCTCATATGGGTACTGGGGCCCAAACACTTGTGTCATATTTGGTTGCTTTCCTGGGCCATTATCAATGAACTGAAATAGAAGTGAAGCAGCCAGGACTTGTGCTAGTGTCCATAGGGCATGCCAAAACCACAGGCAATGGCTTTACCTGTTCTGCTACAATACTGGTCATGTAACATGTATTCTATTAAATTAAAAATGTCTTATATTCAAAAAGAATTTTTTAAAATAATGAAAAATACATCTTATCCTGGGAGAGAATATTAGCAAAGTATATATGTGGGGCTGGTATTACAGGATGTTGGGTGAAGCCACAGATTGCTATGCCATTTGTGTCCTGAATGCTCCATTTCCAATCCAGCTCCCTGCTAATATATATGGAAAAGCAGTGGAGGATTGCCTAAGTATTTAGACCTCTGTATCCATGAACGAAATTGAGATAAAGCTCCTGAATTAACCCAATCCTGGCCATTGCAGCAATTTTGGAAGTGAAGCAGTGGGTCAAAGATATTTCTTTCTGTCTTTTCCTCTCTGTAACTCGACCTTTCAAATAAGTAAATAAATAAATATATATTTAACAATAGCAGCAGTCATTGAATGAAAAATTAATAAAGACTGTAAAACTCAGCAATGAGGTGACAAATTATCAAATTTAAAAACAGCAAATTAACTAAGAATTGTCTTTACATTGAATATATGCAGATTAGAAAAAAGCACATAAAATTATGAGATAAGAGAAAGGACTGTAAAGAAAGAACTCAAATTAAACCAGCATTAAGCACTAATATTTTTGAGATAGATATAATAAACAAATAAACACAGCAGTGTAAAAATTGACAAGAATATCGAAAAAACAAAAATCACATTCATTATTGGTCAGAATATATAAGGGTACTTTACAAGACATCTGGAGGTGTGATTGTGAAGTCTTCAATAGTGTCACCATACAATGCAGCAAAGATGTCCATATAATTTACCCAGTTTATGTGAAAATACATATTCCACACTATCCAGCTTGAACATAAATGCAATAGTTTTATTCATATTGGATTTCACAGGTATGAAACCAAGATGCCCTGCAGTAGATGAACAGATAAACAAATTGTCACACAATATGGGGACATTTGAGGCACAACTGATGTGACAGCATACAAAACCACTGGGATGCAGATAGTGGGCTGGATTGGATTCATAGAGGCCCAGAGCCAAAGGAAGACACAGGGTACAGGTCAATAGCATAGACACCTGACAGAAGCAGCAGCTTTGGAAAGACACAGGGTGGTACCCAAAACTGCCAAAAGTTACTCTGCAAAAAGAAGTGTTGGAGATGAAGGAGCCCGGATATAGGTTAAATGGAACAGGGAAGAACTTGGACAAGGATCTACCTCTCCTTCTGTCTCATCGACATTGTTCTGGGGGTATAGTCAGGGAAACTGACTGAGGAACAGGAAATATTAGGTAAAAGGGTCAATTTTTCACCAAGAAAACCTTGATATATATAATAGAACATAACCAAATATAAACTGATGAGAGGATTAAGCAAGATTCTTGGGTTCAAGAGCAATATATACAATGAAGGGTGTTACTAGGCACAAGAAAAAAACAAATAGGCAACATTTTTGAAGGACAAAATACAGACTAGGAAACAAATCTCTAGAAAGATCAATGAGACCAAGAAATAATACTCAACCGTTTGCAAATCAGTACTAAAAATCTCAAACTCACACAAAAATAAAAACAAGAATATAAAGAAAAGACCTAGAGCCCAAACACTGCGTAAACCGTAACTCACGGAAAACGTTTAAGGAGCCCCGAATCACAGGATCACAGACAATGGAACAGGGAAGTATTTCAGGAGATGGTCTGGAAGGTGTCGGCCCCCTCTGCTGTGGGAGTGTCGTGTCCCAGGAAGAGGAGAGACAGCTTCAAACTTGAGCCCAAGGCACCCACCTTATTCCCCCAACACAGCACAGTCCCAAGGCCCGCAGGCTGCATCTGATTGACTGCGTCTCCTCTGACGCCATAAGTGCGCGCCATTGTGTGACCTACCCAAGCAGGTTGGCCTGGGCAACGCTGTGTGAATCTTCTTTCTGGGCTCCGCCGTTCTTTGCTTCCCGGCTCTGCTCCTGGTCGCGGCCTCCCGTGGTCAGCCTTTCCGCTCCCTCTTACAGAGACCTCAGGACTGGGACTCCTCAGAAGCTGGAAAATGGTGAGTGAGGTCCAGTCCCGTCAGGCCCGCAGGATGTGAGCTGGGCCACAGCCGGAGCCCTGAGGGTCTTGTCCTGGCCCTGTTTGCAGTGACTGTGGCTCATCTCTGGAGCCCCGAAACCGCCAACATTGTTGATGAGGACAGGAAGGACTTAGAATTCAGACTTCAGATCTGGCTGTCACGTGAGTGAGAAGCTGACTTGCGGGTCCTCTGTCCCACCTTTCTCTCTAGGGATGACCGGAGTCTCCTGAATTGCAAACAAGGTTTAATGTCAGTAACCCGGTCCTTTCAGTGTAGCTCTTCCTAGGGCCCTGCGTAGCTTTATGTTAATAATAACACAAGATCTCAAACCAGGTAAATTATGAAAAAAGGGTGTTATTTGACTCAAGGTTCTGCTCAAGGTTGCGAGGTAGCATCTGGCGATGGCTTCTTGTTGGCAGAGGCTTGGGGTGCCGCAGAAACCATGTGGCCAAATAAAGGGAGTGCTGGTGTGGCCAGGGCAAAGTGGCTTCTACAGCAGACCCTCTGGAGATAGTCCATTAATCATATGAATAGATTGAGCCTAATCATTACTTGGAATATTCCACTTGGTCCCATCGATTATGTTCTTATACTTGGAATTAAAGTTCCCCATGAGTTTCTTTTTTTTTTTCTTAAAAAAAAGAGATTTATTTATTTATCTGAAAGTCAGAGTTATACAGAGAGAGGAGAGGCGCAGAGAGAGAGAGAGAGAGAGAGGTCTTCCATTGGATCGCTCACTTCTCAATTGACCACATAGCTGGAGCTGCATCGATCCAAAGCCAGGAGCCAGGAGCTTCCTCTGGGTTTCCCACATGGGTGCAGGGGTCCAAGCACTTGGGCTGTCTTCTACTGCTTTCCCAGGCCATTGCAGAGATTGATCAGAGTGGAGCAGCCGGGTCTTGAACCTGCGCCCATATGGGATGTTGGCACTTCAGGCCAGGGTGTTAACCCACTGTGTCACAGAGCCAGCCCCAAAGAGTTTCAGAGGGATAAACCATATTCAATAAAGAGTATGAAGCCTGCCCCCCCCCCCAAAAAAAAAAAAAAAAGATCTCAGGGCCATTTCCCTGGCATAGTGAGTAAAGCTGCTGCCTGCAGTGCTGGTATCCCAAATGGGTGCAGTTTCCAGTCCTGGCTGCTCCAGCCCCCTGCTAATTCCTCTGGGAAAACACTTGGTGATAGCCCAAATCCTTGGCCCCTGCACTCATGTTGGAGACCTGGAAGAGGCTCCTGGCTCCTGGCTCCTGGGTTTGGATTGGCCCAGCTCTGGCCATTTCAGCCACTTGGGGAGTAAAGCAACAAATGGAAGACCCCTCTCTCTTTTTCTCTTTCTCTTTCTCTCTCTGCCTCTCTGTAACTCTGCCTTTCATATAAATAAATAAATCTTTAAACACAAACAAAAAATCAGTAAAAATGTCCAAATCTCCTCCCATGTTGCCAAATGCTAACTGCTCCTTGAAGTTCACAACACCATCAATGATTTTCTTTATGGCATATTTCATTCAGCTTCAGTTAAAACACTATTGCTAAAATAATATTGTCTTTTTTCCCCACAAGAAAATTCCTTAACCTTTTAAAACACTTATTTTCTGTCTATGAACCTATCCTATTAGAGGAAAGCTAAGAATGCTTACCTGACACCCAAGTGTAAAGAGATCTTTGTTTAAAATGGGTATTTGTAGTAGTGGTTAAGATGTTCCTAGGACTCCCACAGTCCCTCTCAGAGACCCCTGGTTTGCATTCCAGCTCTGCTTCCAGCCTAATGTTCATCTGAGGAAGAGGCAGTGATGGTTCAAGTACTTGGGTTCCAATCACCCACATAGGAGGATCTGATTTAATTCCAGCCTCCTGGCTTCAACATGGGCCAGCCTTGACTTTTGCATGCATGTGAGGAGTGAACCATTTAGTGGAAGATCTCTCCATGACTGTCTCTGCAGCTCTACTTGTGAAATAAAATACATTTTTAAAAAACTGTCCATTTCTTCTTATCTCCCTTAAATGCAGACATCTTATTAAAATGTCATCAGTTTGAGAATCCCCTCAGAAGCTTTACAGGGCAATGTCTCCCTAACACACTCCTCTCTTTCCCTTGTCCTGAGTTGTGGGTGATGACAGAAGATTTTCCAGGGGCCAGATCCCTAGGAGTATCAGGTGAATGCCAGCCCCTGGCTGTTTCTTCCTAAAGAACAGTAGTAAGAAGGGGGACATTTGATGTCTCTAAGGCAAAGGGTCTCTACTGTATACCCTCCATCAATGTTGCTAACCCATTGGGACACTAAAATTTCTTCTCCCAAGTTCAGTTCCCACTATGGGAGACATATTAGTGACAGCTAATTTGATGCTGATATTGAAGGGGCAGGACAGAAATGAGTTATGCCCTCTAGGTTCTATCTGCCTTATGCAGGAGGGAAATCTTTTGTAAAGGTAAAGAAAGACCTGACCTAGCTAAGTGGTGCCAGATTTGAAAAGCAAATGCACATGCATTTTGCATCCACAGATTTGGTTTAATCAGAGTATAATTTGTCAATTTTGAATGTTTAGGAAGATCAGTTTCTGTTGGCTGAGAAAGTTTAAATTTGAGATTATTTTCATGACTGGTATAATAAAAATTTTACTTGACTTGGTCATTTTTGGCTCAGAGATCCTAAGACCTCTGAAATTTCCTGAATGGTAGGCCTGGCTCTGTTCCTGCCTAACACACACATTTCAGATGGTAGCTACGTCTATGTTAATGAGATGACTCTGGGTAGGATCCCTAAATAACATCAGAATGGGGACAGGGCATCAGAAAGAGCCAATACTTGCTTTCCACTGGCATCTTCATGGGGCTGCATGGTGCTTATTTTTATATTTAGTCTATGTCTTTATGTTTGCCTTTAAAATATATTTATGCATCTTCAGTTGATATATAAAATATCATATGTCTTTTATGTGATGAGAACACTTAAAATCTAATTTCTTCATTATTTTCCTTAGTAGAACACATTGTTATTAACTATTGTTATCATGTTGTACAATGTACATTTTCAAGTTATTCTTCCTATGGGGTTGAAATTTATTCTCCTTTGAGCAACATGGCCTCAAATCCCCTCCATGTCTCTTTAAATTTAAATAATTTTCCTGTAGATCCAAAGTTGGATCTTGGTCTTAATTGAACTGTGTCAGTCTCTTAATTGGAGTCATTAGTTAATACACATTTAAGATGATGATTGCTGTATTTGGATTAATATGCAACATATTTGAAATTGGTTCCCCTTTATTATAATTCTTTCTTAAAGTCTTACTGATTTGTATTTGTTTGAAAAAGATCTAGAGACAGGAAGAGAAAGATCTTTTATTTTATTTTTTTGACAGGCAGGAGTGGACAGTGAGAGAGACAGAGAGAAAGGTCTTCCTTTTTCTGTTGATTCACCCCCCAGTGGCTGCTGTGGCCTGTGTGCTGTGGCCAGCGTACCGTGTTGATCCATAGCCAGGAGCCAGATGCTTCTCCTGGTCTCCCATGTGGTTGCAGGACCCAAGGACTTAGGCCATCCTCCACTGCACTCCCGGGCCATAGCAGAGAGCTGGACTGGAAGAGGAGCAACTGGGACAGAATCTGGTGCCCTGCCTGGGACTAGAACCCGGTGTGCCGGTACCACAGGCAGAGGATTAGCCTATTGAGCCACGGTGCCAGCCCAAGATGTTATCTAATGTTTTAGTCTCTGAATGCCTGCAACAATTGTGGTTAATTCAAGCTAAGCACAGGAGCCAACAAGTCCTTCCAGGTTTCCCACATGTGTGGCAGAGATCCAAACACTAGAAGCATGAACTGCTGCCTGCCACAGTATGCATTAGAGGGAAATTGTATCAGAACTAGAAAAGCTGTACTCAGACCTGACATTCTGATATGGGATGTGATCATCAGAAGCAGTGTGTAAAATGCTCCACCCAACACCCAACACTGTCTTTGTTCATAAAGTTTCCCTAGTTTTCTCACTTACCACTTTAATTTTTTTTAAGATTTATTTTATTTATTTGAAAGGCAGAATTGCAGAGAGAGGTAGAGAGAGAGAGAGAGGTCTTCCATCTGCTGGTTCACTCCCTAGATGGCCGCAATGGCTGGAACTGCACCGATTCAAAACCAGGAGCCAGGAGCTCCTTTTGGGTCTCCCGCATGGGTACAGGGGCCCAAGGACGTGGGCCATCTTCCACTGCTTTCCAAGGCTATAGCAGAGAGCTGGATCAGAAGAGGAGCAACCGGGACTTGAACCGGAGCCCATATGGGATGCCAGTGCTGCAGGCCAGGTTGTTAACCCACTGTGCCACAGTGCCAGCCCCTTATCACTTTATTTTTCAAAACATTTATGCATCTATTTTATTTATGAACAGAGAGACACACAATGCGAAACAAGAGGGAATTGCCATCTGCAAGTTCATTCTCCAAGTTCCTGTGTGATAATTGTGATTTTCCTGGACAAAGACATAAGCCAAGAAATTAATCTTGAAATTGAGATGGCAGAGATGCAAAAATCACATCATTACCTACTTCGTTCCAGGGTATGCATTAGCACAAAGTGGGAATTGGGAATGTAGCCAAGACTAAAACACTGGACTCCAGTGTGGGATGGTGGCATTCAGAACTCTCTCTTAACCACTATACCAAAGGCCCACATCTTCTCACTAAAGTTGAGCATTCTATTAAGATGTCAAGGATATATGCTTTCTAATATTTTAAAATAATTTCTCTAGAGTTTGCAGTGTACATTATCAAGTAACCCAAACCAACTTTCAAGTAACATGCTATTTTTTAGGTAGTGCAGATAACTTTTAATAGAATTTTCCCAATCCCTTCCTCCTACCTTCTGTATAATTTGTCATTCCTTTTATCTATCAGAAGTTGTAATGACTGAGTTGATATCATTTTGGATAAACCTTTTTTCTGGTAAATTATGTAGAAACAAACAAAGTGAATTCCTTTTTGTACCTTCACTTAATTTTTTAAAGATTTATTTATTTATTTGAAGGGCAGTTGCAGAGAAGCAGAGGTATAGTGAGAGAGAGAGAGAAAGAGGGAGAGAAGTCTTCCATCTGCTGGTTCACTCCCCAGATAGCCTCAATGGCCGGAGCTGTGCTGATCTGAAGCCAGGAACCAGGAGCTTCCTTCTGGTCTTCCCATGTGGGTGCAGCAGCCTAAGGACTTGGGCCATCTCCCATTGCTTTCCCAGGTCATAGCAGAGAGCTGGATTGGAAGTGAAACAGCCAGGACTCAAACCAGTGCCCATATGGGAAGTGGGCACTGCAGGAGGCAGCTTTACCTGCTACTGTTAGAGTCTGAAAAAGCCCACCGCCCGAGGAACGACTCCAAGAGACTTTTCTCTCATGCAACCAGCAAAGGGTTAAAGATTTATTGATTACCCAGCATGCTGGGGCTGTCTGATCATACATGAACAGAGCAGCCCTGAATAATCAAAGGTTAGGGTTTATAAAGGCAAAAACCGCAAAACTGGGAAGGGGGGAATACATGGTTGCTATGCACGGTTGCTATACACAGTTGCTAAAATCAAAAGAGTGTACATAAAATCAAAAGAGAGTATATGGTTACTGGGGTCAACATAACCTAAAACCTAAGTGAAATTAATATTTATCATAATCTTGACAATACCAGTTACAATATTACAATTAGCAATTAGGACTTGACATTAATGTAAGATACAGACAAATCACATCTTTATTATTAGCCCAGGTAACCCAGGTGCAACCTTTCTACTTTTAAGCTTGAGCAATCATGCTAGGGGGTTTTTGTGCATTGCCAAGGGTGATGTAGTGCACTGCTATTGTCCGACTATTTGAGATCATAGTTTCAGACCAGAGTCTCATGGTGGGGGGGTGCTTTCTCAGAATAGAGCCTCAAGTGCTCCAAAATGGAGTCCCTACTGTCAAGGTGCTACTTCACTCTGTCTTATTTTTACAGCTGTACCAGGAAGGTTTAAACCTGTAAGCTTAAGCTTAACTTTTTACACCTGCACATATACAATTTTAACTCTTCACTACACCACAGCGGCTGTCCCTATTCAGGTCCTTTTACTGGTTAACTATATTGTTTCTTGTTGCTACTGTGCAGTTTTTCCAGTTCTGTATGTATTCTGTGTATCAGTCCTTTGTCAGATGCATAGTTTGCAAATGTTTTAGCTCATTCAATTGGTTATATCTTCCTTTTGGTGGCTGTTTTGTTTATATTTTTGTTTTTGGTTTTAGGAATCTTCTTAGTTGATATCAAAATTATATATTTGTGTTTTTACTGCCCACACTTTTGGGATCTTATTCAAAGCTATTGCTTATGCCAGTGTTGTAGAGTTCCCTGTCTTCCTTATGAGATTTATGTCTTACATTAAGTTCATCGAGTAAATTTGTTTTTTGTGTAGGGTAACATTGGGGCAGTCTCCTTTCAGTCTTCTGAGTATGAATACCCATTTTCCTCTGGACAATTACTGAAAAGATTTCTTTCTTTAGCATATTTTTGGAGTATCTGTCAAATGTAAATTATCTGTGGATGTATGGGTTTCTTTCTGGGACCTCTATTCTGTCCCATTGGTCTATGTGTCTGTTTTAATGCCAGTGGTTATAATATCTGTTATAAAGCAATATATATAATATATTACATATTATATGTATTATAATATATTATAATCATAATATAATATATAATATAATATATAATTATAATATATAATATATATAATATAATCATAATATAATATATTATATAATATGTAATATGTATGCAATATAGTATAATTATATATTATTATATTATATATGTATTAACAAATATTATAGTATACTATCTGTTATAAATATCTGTATTGAATTCAGATATTTTAGTGATATGAGAATGCTGTTCTTCAGTATTGTTTTGGCTGTTTGGGGTACTTTTTGACCCCATATTAATTCTCCAAAACATTGATTAATTTGAAAGTTGGAATATTAGAGAAAGAGAGGGAGAGACAGAAAGAGATATTCAAACTGTTGATTCACTCCTCAAATGGTCACAGTGGCCAGGCCTGGGCCAGATGGAAGTTAGGAGCCAAGAGCTTCATTTGAGTCCTCCATGTGGGTGGCAGGGCCTCAAGTACTTGAGCTGCCTTCCATTGCTATCCCAAGCCATTAGCTGAGAGCTGGCTCAGAAGTGGACCACTTAGGACTCAAACCAGAGCACATCTGGGATACCAGCATCACAGATGGGGGCTTTATGTGATATGCCACAATGCTGACCCCAATTCCATATTATTTTTAAGTTCATTTTGTGTAATACTATGAAGAATTTATTTGTGTTCTGATGGCAGTTTTTAACCTTTTCTCTTCAATTCCTTTCATCACTATTTGTACATTTTTTCTTGCAGAGGTCTTTCACATCCTGGGTTATATTTATTCCAAGGTCTTTTGTTTTCTTGCAGCTGTTGTGAATCCATTTTTTTTATAGTTTTCAGTGAGTTCACTATTGGATACGAAAGTGCTCCTGATTCTTCTGTGTTCATTTTGTATCCCGCAACTTTGGTGAATCCATTGATCAGTTACAGAAGTCTCTTGGTAGAGTCATTTGGTTTCTCTGTGTATAGAATTGTGTCATCTGGAAACAGAACATAATTTGCTTTCTTCTTTCCTGTTAGCAGCCTTTCTTTCTGCCACTTGCCTACTTTTTTGGTGCAAACTTTCAGTGCAATATTGAATAACAGTGGTTAGACTCAGCATTCTTGTCTGGCTCCAGATCTTGAATGAAATGCTTTCAGCTCTTTGCCATTCTGCATAATGTTAGATATGGGTTAATAATATACAGGCTTTACTGTATTGAGGTATGATCCTTCTAAAAATATGTTGCTCACAATTTTGTCATAAATTGATGTTAATTTTTGAATGCTTTAATTACCCCAATTGAGATCATTCTAATGATGTTATCCATCATCTTGTTAATGTGATTTATTTTCTTTTTGATTTGCATGCATTTAACTATCCCTTATACCCCCAGGACACATCCTAATTGGTTTTTATTTGCTGTAGGATTTGATGGCTAGTCTTATGAAAATTTTATATCTATAATCATCAGGCATATTGGTCTATAGTTTTATATTTGAAAGATAGACAGAGATCTCTCTGCCGACTCACTCCAATATTGGAATCTAGACAATTCTTTCTTCATGGATGACTTTGAAGGGGATTCATCTCTTTAAAGTGTTTGGAGTAATTTTAGAAGGACAGATGTTAGTCCTTTAAAAAAAGATAGAGAATTAGGCTGGCACCATGGCTCAATAGGCTAATCCTCCACCTTGCGGTACCGGCACACCAGGTTCTAGTCCTGGTCAGGGTGGCAGATTCTGTCCCAGTTGCCCCTCTCCCAGACCAGCTGTCTGCTATGGCTCAGGAGTGCAGTGGAGGATGGCCCAAGTGCTTGGCCCTGTACCCCATGGGAGACCAGGATAAGCACCTGGCTCCTGCCTTTGGATCAGCGTGGTGTGCCGGCCACGGCAACCATTGGAGGGTGAACCAATGGCAAAAAGGAAAACCTTTCTCTCTGTCTCTCTCTCTCACTGTCCACTCTGCCTATCCAAAATAAATAAATAAATAAAAGATATAGAATTAGTAATGAAGACAATATTTTAAACGCATATAATTTTCTCAGAGAGATTACTAAATTAGCTGTATAAGGAATCTTAGTAAGGTTTTCAGCATTTTGGTAGTCACTTGTAATGTTGTTCAATGTATCTTTAAGTTTATTATCTGTGTGTTGTCAGTTCACGCACTGATTATCACTAGTTTCATGAGAATGGGGATGACTTACGGGATTTGAAATAGAAAAATTATAATAACACCAATCTTCGTAACATCTGTGCAGTCTATAATGTACATAAATAATAATGTGAGTCATTTATAAGATATTTGAGTTTAATTCCTTTTAGCTGATATGCCATTACTAGGTGGCAATTATAAACATAATTCATAATTCACTGAGCAAGCAAACAATAAAGTTGTAAGTTTCCTAGAGAGATTTCTGACATGACAGTGTGAGTAGTTGTGTGGACCCTCACTCCAGTAGAATTAATCAAAACAACTTTACAAACTAATATCCCTGCAAAGACTCTAGAAATGTCTCAAAGACATTTAGCAGCTAAATATTAGGAAAATCTAAGATTTGCTAAGAGCAGAGGGACTCAGCAATACTATTTAAATCTAGACCTGATTTCCCTCTCTCCTGCCCTGACTCAAAAGGAAGCTATTCCACACAGGAACAATGGGAAACATAGGGCTCTGCTTGCTGGGAGCTGCCACCTGGGGAGAAAGACATCTTGATTTCTCCTATCTGCAGCTACCTGATGCCAGAATTATGTTCTTTATAAATACAGCTGAGAGATAGGGCTCAATCCCACTCAAGTGACAGAGCCTCTATATTGGTCAGAACACTTGGATTTCCTAGTACACTCAACATCCATAGTAGACAAATCTATACAAACAGCATATTTGTAGTGGCTTTAGTTTCAAAGCATTGGGGACATGGAAGAAAAGCAAAAGAGTACTCTTTTTTTACTTATTTATTTGTGTTTATTTTATTTTTCTATTTTATTTATTTATTTGAAAGGCAGAATTACAGAGTGGGAAAGAAGGATCTTCCATCAGCTGGTTCACTCTCCCCAAATGGCTTCAATGGCTGTGGCTGGAAGGCTACAGTCCAACACTCCATTTAAGTCTCCCACATGAGTTCAGAGTCCCAAGGCCCAATGGGATGCCAATATTGCAGAGGGTGGCTTGATCTATTGTGTCACAACACTAATTCCTTTTGCTAATTTTAGAAGCAAGGAGAGGGGGAAGATATCAAAATGCTCACATCAGTGAGGCTGAGTTACTGGGAGCTACTGAGGCAGGCATGGCAGTACAGCAGGCTGAGCCATGGATGGGGATGCCCATGTCCCATATCAGCATGCTGGGTCAGGCGCTAGCCATTGTGCTTTCAATTCATATTGAATACTGAATTTTTTTTGCTAATGTGCAATGGAGGCAGCACATGAAGGCAGACTTGAATTTCTGCCTTCCATACTGGAGACCTGGATGGAATTCCTCAACCATGTTGGGCTTGCCACAGCCCTAAATGTTAGGGGCATTAGGCAGAGTTATCTAGTCAAAGGGAAATTCCTCTCTCACTCTCCATTTCCAAATGATTAGTCAATTACTCTTAAATAATTTAACAAAATCAAGACTTGGGAACTCAATCTAGGCTTCCAACATGGCTCAAATTTTCTTAACTACTTGAGTGTTTTACTTATGGTTGATGTGGTTCCAGGTGGGCATTAGCAGAAATATGGAATTAGGAATGCAGCTGGGAATGAAATCCAGGCATTCTGGGATGTGTGTGTCCCAAGAAGCATCTTTTGCTCTTTTAAGATTTATTTATTTATTTTACTTTCTTCAGATTTTATTTATTTATTTGAGAGATAGAGTTACAGACAGTGAGAGGGAGAGATGAGAGAAAAGTCTTCCATCCACTGGTTTACTTCCCAAATGGCCACAATGATCAGAGCTGTGCCAACCCAAAGCCAGGATTCAGGAGCTTCTTCCAGGTCTTCCACATGGGTGCAGAGACCCAAGAATCTGAGCCATTGTCTACTGCTTCCTCAGACCATAGCAGAGAGCTGGATCAGAAGAGGAACAGCCAGGACTAGAACCAGTGCCCATATGGGATGCCAGTGCCTAAGACAGAGGCTTAACATACTGAGCCACAACCCCCTACTCTTGAGTTACTTTTAAGAGTTATTTATTTATTTGAAAGAGAGAGAGAGAGAGGCAGAGAGAGAGAGAGAGTATGAGATCTCTCATCAGCTGTTTCACACCTCAAGTGACCTCAATGTTAAGAGCTGGGCTGATCCAAAGCCAGGAGACAGGAGCTTCTTCTGGGTCTTCAACATGGGTGCAAGGGCCCAAGCACTTGGGCCATCTTCCACTGCTTTCCCAGGAAAATTAGCAGGGTGCTGGATCAGCAGTGGCATAACTAGGATTTGAACTGGTGCCCATATGGGATGCTGGTGCTGCAGGTGGCAGCTGTACCCACTATGCCACAGTGCCAGACCTAAAGCAGCATCTTCACCACTAGATTCACCTCACCTTTTTTCTTTTGGGTGATTATAAATTTATTGTGGTGATAGGTACATGTAACTGAAGACTGAATTGCATGATAAGTGAATTATATTCTCATCTCTGTGCTACTTAAAATTTTTATATAAGGGTCCAACATTGTGGTATAGTGGGTGAGGTGCCAGGTGTGATGCTGGCATCCTATTTGAGCACTGGTTCATGACCTGGCTGCTCCACATAAGACCCATCTCTCTGCCAATGTGATTGGGAAAGCAGCAGAAGATGGTCCAAGTGCTCGGGGAACTGCACCCCCCACCAGGGGAAATCTGGATGGAACTTCTGGCTCCTGGCTTCTCTTGACCAAGCCCTGGCCATTGCAGCCATGTGTGGAATGAACCAGAAGATACAAGATTTCTATCTCTGTGTCTCCTTTTCTTGATGTAACTCTATGTTCTATTTTTTTTTTAAAGGTTATGTGAGGGACTAATGTGAAATAGTGGGCTAAGCCACTTCCTGAAGTGCCAGAATCCCATGTGGGCACTGACTTAATTCCTGGCTGCTCCACTTTCTATCAGGCTCTTTGGTAATGCATCTGAGAAAACAGCAGAAGATAGTCCAGGTGCTCGGGCTGCTACAGCTGGCATGGGAGACCCAGAAGGAGTTTAAGGCTCCTGGCTTCATCTTGGCCAAGCCCTCCCTATTGTAGCCAGTTGGGGATAGATCTCCATCTCTCTCTCTCTCTCTAATTCTGACTTTTAAATTAAGAAAAATAAATCTTTTTAAAGAAGTTATATGATTTCTGATAAATTGTACAATTAAATAATTGTATTTAATTTTTCATATTTTTGTAATTCAGTATTTCAATCTCAAATTCACATAAAATTTTACTTTCTTCTGTAAGTTACACAACATATTCATATGTAGTTATGGATATAAATGCAATAGCAAGTGATCCAGTATATAAACTAGATGGATAATGATGATTGTTTTAAGATCAAGGTATTATAGGAGAGGTGACATTAATCTTGTCTTCATGTCTTTTTAAAGAATATATTTACAAAATAAATTAATACAAAAAGAAATATGGTCAGACACATAGGTACCTGATTAGATATTTTAGTAGTGATGAGTCAGAAAAGACCAACCTTAGGCATTAGCCTTGTGATAGAGTAGTTTTAGTCACTGCCTGTGATGCAGGCATCCCATATTGTAGGATCAGGTTGAGGCATGGCTACTCTGCTTCTGATCCAGATGCCTGCTAATGTTCCTGGGCAGGCAGTAGAAGACAGTCCAAGTAACTGAGCCCTTACCACCCAAGTAGAAGAATCAAAAGGAGTTCCTGACTCTTGGCTTTGTCTTAGACACAGCCTTGGCTGTGGCAGCCATATGGGAAGTGTACAAACAGAAGGAAGGGACCCATTTCTCTGATTCCCTTTCTTTGCTTTCAACTAAATAGGTAACTACTAGAGATGAAACGACTAACCTCAGGTCATAATCCTCCTGAGTGTCCTAACTAGTCCATCCACTCTCTGGCCATCACTTCCTTTACCTTTACTACTGGACCATTTATTCCTCTGCGATCAGCACAAATTAGTTATGCAAATTCTTGTCACTTTGTCAATACTCAAAATAATGTACTACAGAGATTATATGGAAACAATACTGAAGAAAAAGAAGAATGAGTTATTTAAAATTAGTCAACTGTCAATGAGGATGGCCTTCCAATGTTTAATCCTCTCAGGAATTCTTCTGGAATCCTTATTTTCAATCCCAGTAGGAGCAGCTTCTACTGAGAGTTTTTGAGAGTTTTGTAATGACCAGGATGAAAAATTCCAGAGGAAGGACTACTTCATGGTGCCGAGCTGGTTTTTTGATTCATGCAAGTTCAAAACTTTCTATTTAAAGAAATATGACTTTGAGATATACATTTCAAAGCCCAATTGTCTCTGTGATTTGAGGAGGTACCTAGGCTTGGAAGCTCAAGACTGAGGTTTCTGCACGTGCAGAGCAGTCAGTGAGAGGCAGTGGCAGGATTAGAGAAGACTCAGGAATTTGTGCAGGGTAATCATACCTTAAGCATAAAGAAAACTGAAATAGGCTGTGGGCCCAGAGTCAGTAAGTGCCACCAACCCCTACTCAAGTCCATATCAACTCTGAACACCCCATTTGAGTGGGAGCACCAATAGCAGTGGAGCCTTTGTGATTCTGGGATCCCTTCTTTTGACCTCTTTGTTTAGATGGTAGCATCAGTCCTCTAATGGAAGTAAAGATTCAGGTCCAGCTCTCAGAACTAAAGCACATATTTATTAGGTGGATGGGTACATGAGTGGAAAAAGAACTTCAGGAGCTCATAGGTAATTATCAGACATTGGAATTTTACACAATGAATTTGAAATGTACTCACCTGAAGACCCATTATTTTATTCTAATTCATGCACTAGAATAGTTTTCCCAACTCTGGAATATACTTTATGGACACAACACCAATTATTCAGTAGATGAGGGAAAGTATCTTTTCTAAAGGGTTATACATGAGTTTCCACAGCAATATTTATTTCTTGTTTATGTATCTTATTACTTCTTTACTTATGCTTTAAACAAGCACCTGTAACAAGTAGATTAATGTTTTACAACTCTAATTTTCAGAATGAAAAATGAAAATCAAAGGATTTCCAGTGTGGCTGGGATGCTGTGGACCCCTTAGACATACATAGAATGTCACTCACAAGTAGGCTGTCAGCTGTGGCTGGAAAGTATGTTTCTGGACTAACTGGTATCTCACCTACTAATAGCTTCTTATGCCGCATGTGTGGTCTTGTGGCTTTTAATCATACTTTCAGGGTGGGTGCATTCTTTGACCCAGAGCTAGCAAAGGAGGGGTCTGAGCCCCTAAGGAGATGGATAGTCTCCAGGAGACACGCTCTGTCTCCATAAACCCCAAGACAATCACCATATAGTATGTGAAACCCCTGTTCAATGGGCGCCTCCACAGAATGACCCAATGAAAAAAGCAATGCCTTAAAAATGCAGGACACTTCCTAAAAGCCAGTGTTCCATTCAGGCACTCCTCCTGGTCTCCTCAGGCCAGATGCTTTTTCTGTTGCTTGCCAATCATATAGATGTTTCTTTTCTGTCAAATAACAGTTTCTGCCTCTTTACAAACTGTTCCCTGGCTTTGTATTTCTATACTAAGCTGAGGAAAATAAACCATGAAACTTGCTCCTGCAACCACCCTCTCCTCTGTGACTGGTAACATCAAAAGTTGTGAGTTATCACCCAACACTGTACCCCCATTTAAATTTCTCAATTCATAGCAGGTTTCTTTCAAATATGAATTTGTCAAGACAAATCCATCAGAATTCCATACGGTTAGCACATGGATGGAGATGAATTCAGATGCACCATGTTACAGCAAGGCTGAATACCCAGGAGGTTTACAAATCATCCCTCTTTTCCAAGTGGAGGAGTGCAGAGGCTTGTGGGAAATGTAGTCTTCCCCAGGCATGGCATCACCACCACAGAAGTGTGGAAAGGGGTTTTTCAGGTTCCTTCTAAACATGGGTCATTTGCCCACTCCTGCCCACCTCTAAGGAATTCCAGACCTGAAGCTCTTCTGATTCTGCTCCATTGACTCCAAACAGAGTCTGTAACCCTGGAGGATGTTTTCTGGGTTGACAATTAATCCCAACAGGCAACAGGGATTGTTGTTCACTTATTAGGAACAGAAACATCCATGGTTCTCAGTTGGGGGAAATCTTACATTGCGTTGTCTGTGAGGAAGGCCATACCTGCATTTGATCCTCAGATCTGAAGCCCAGAGAATGTGCAGCATGGCTTACATTTCAGGTGATTAAGCTGTTAGATGTGGGTGCTCTGCCAGGAGATCTGTGTTCTTACAGTTCTGCGGAAGCTCCACAAATGTGGTCAATCTAAGATGTCAGTGTGGCAAACAAATCTGCAGGTTGCATGAGTAAGGTGTGTGCTTTGAGTCTAGTTTGAACTCAGCCACCGTGGATCCTGTTACTGACCTATATGGCATAGATTTATATAACTGTAGCATGTGACCATTCACAACATTAATTTAATATCACAAATTTTCAGCAAAATTACTGTGAAGTGTGTGCAAGCTCTCATACGATGGGGCAGTTGTATTTGTGGGGTTTTGTGATGCCTCCTCAGAATAGAACTTTCTGGTGCTTTCCTGTGTCCTACACAGTATTTTTATTTGAATTTGCATAAGTTTATATAAAATCTAATTTTCAGGGGCTGGTGGCATGGCATACTAGGTCAATCCTCTGCCTGTAGCACCAGCATCCCATGTGGGTGCCAGTTCTAGTTCTGGCTGCTCCTCTTCCAGTCCAGCTCTCTGGGAAGTCCAGTTCACTGAGAAGGCAGTGTAGGATGGCCCAAGTTCCTGGGCCCTGCACCCGTATGGGAGACCAGGAGGAAGCTCCTGGCTCCTGACTTCGAATCTGCGCAGCTCCGGCCATTGAGGCCATTTGGAGAGTGAACCAGTGGAAGGAAGACCTTTCTCTCTGTCTCCTCTCTCTCTCACTATCTGTAACTCTACCTGTTAAATAAATAAACAAAATCTTTAAAATAATCCAATTTTCAAAGACAGTGGTTTCTATGAGGAATGTGAAAGAACTGCATGGTGACTTTTCTAGGAAAGTGGTTTGAGCTGAATGAGTAAACTCCATGAATAAAAATGCACCTGAGAGAATATCCCTGTGACCTACACCCTCTCACTAGGGCTTCACAATAGAGGAAAAGAAGACTCAGAAAGGTGGAGACCTGGCTTTCCATGACCAAGAATTATTGATGCTTTGCCCAGAGGGATCAAGGTTTGGGATATGGTGCTTAATCTCATCTGTAAGCTCCGAAGCCTAGTTGATATTGGAAGTTTTATATGAACTTTGAGAAGGAGGTGTGGGTGAATGGAGAAGGATAGGCAAGGGACTGGAAAATGTTTCTTTTTGGAAGGATCTTAAAGGGGTGGCCTGCAGTGGAGATGACCTCTCATATATGAGAATCTTTCTACACCACTCTCTAACACACTCCAATTATGTGATGCCATCTTCATTATTTCCAGAATTGTAATTCTCTGAACCGTGGTCTGTCACCTCATATGGCATCCAGAGCTATGCTGATAGTTCCTCTATACTGCTAGTTCTTCCTGGTACCACTGGAAGTGTTGCCAGATAAGATAGATGATACAAAGATATAGCAAAAATAAAATATTTTATGAGATCAGTTTTTGATAAATGTGAAGTGATTACTGCATGTCCGACACCTTGATTAGTATTCTCTGTTATACCACACCCAATTAAAAACTCGTGTATAGTTCTGAGATCCATATTAGGAACTGAACTCAGAAGAAATACTGTTTTAGAAGACTTTTCCCTTGAAGGTGACTATCTTTTTTCCCACAAAATTTCTGTGATTTATGTAAATGCAGTAGACTTATAATGTAAGTTTTTATCATTTAATGTTGGTTATTCATTCTTTTATTTGAAGACTTATTTTGCATAGAGAGAGGGAGAGTCAGAGAGAGGTCTTCCTTCCACTGGTTCACTCCCGAAATGGCCAAAATAGTTGGTGCTTGGTCAGGCTGAAGCCATAATTCAGAAGATTCTTCCAAATCTCCTACATGAGTGCAAGGGCCTGAGTACTTGGGCTGTCCTCTGTTGTTTTTCCAGGCACATAGCAGGGAGTTGGATTTGGAGAGGAGCAGCTGGGACTTGAAGTGGCAGCATATGGAATTCTGGCACTGCAGGTGGCAGCTTTATCTACTATGACAAGGGTGGCCCTGATGATTCATTCTTTTTGCTTTTTAAAGCTATTTATTTATTTATTTATTTATTTGAAAGCAGAAATAGAGAGGCAGAGAGAGAAAGAGAGAGGTCTTCCATCCCCTGCTTCACTCACCATATGGCCACAACAGCCAGAGTTGGGCCAATCTGAAGCCAGGGGCCAGGAGCTTTTTCCAGGTCTCCCACGTGGGTGCAGGGACCCAAGAACTTGGGCCATCTTCTGCTCTCCCAGGCTGTAATAAAGAGCTGGATCTGAAGTTGAGCTGCAGGGACTTGAAACAACACTCATGTGGGATATCAGCTCTTCAGGCAGCAGCTTTACCTGCTACGCCACAGCACTGGCCCCTTGTTGTTCATTCTTTTTTTTTTCTTTTATTTATTTATTTTTTTGACAGGCAGAGTGGACAGTGAGAGAGAGAGACAGAGAGAAAGGTCTTCCTTTGCCATTGGTTCACCCTCCAATGGCTGCCGCGGCTGGCGCGCTGCGGCCAGCGCACTGTGCTGATCCAACGGCAGGAGCCAGGAGCCAGGTGCTTTTCCTGGTCTCCCATGGGGTGCAGGGCCAAGCACTTGGGCCATCCTCCACTGCACTCCCTAGCCACAGCAGAGAGCCAGCCTGGAAGAGGGGCAACCGGGACAGAATCTGGCACCCCAACCGGGACTAGAACCTGGTGTGCCGGCGCCGCTAGGTGGAGGATTAGCCCAGTGAGCGGCGGCGCCGGCTGTTGTTCATTCTTGACAATCATAAGTACTACACAAATTTAGCATGAGTCTATTTTTTATTTGATGATTGTTTACAGCCCTTGTCTCAACTGTTGAGGAACAGGCTTTTTTGTTTGTTTGCTTGTTTTTTTTCTTTTTCATACTTTTTTTCTTTTTTTATTTGTTTGAAAGAGTTACAGAGAGATGCAGAGACATAAAGAGAGTTCTTCCATCTGCTGGTTTACTTCTCAAATGGCCACAACAGCTGGAGCTACTCCCATTCAAGCCAGGAGCCAGGAGCTTTTTCTGGGTCTCCTATGTGGGTGCAGGGGCCCAAGGACTTGGGCCATCTTCCACTGCTTTCCCAGGCCATAGCAGAGAGCTAGATTGGTAGTGGAGCAGCCAGGACTAGAACCAGCACCCATATGTGATGGCAGCGCTTCAGGCCGGGGCGTTAACCCGCTGCGCCACAGTGTCGACTCCCTTTTTCATACTATTTGTTTAAAGCTTTACTTAGTGTAGGGTTAATCTTTTGAGTATAAAATTAACTGAAAATAGATCTTCATAAAAATTAGGAATTGGGGCCAGTGCTGTGGCTCACTAGGCTAATCTCCGCCTGTGGCGCTGGCAGCCAGGGTTCTGGTCCTGGTTGGGGCACTGGATTCTGTCCCGGTTGCTCCTCTCCCAGTCCAGCTCTCTGCTGTGGCCCCGGAGTGCAGTGGAGGATGGCGCAGGTCCTTGTGCCCTGCACCCACATGGGAGACCAGGAGGAAGCACTTGGCTCCTGGCTTTGGATTGGTACAGGATGCTGGCCTTAGCGGCCACTTGGGCTGTAAACCAACAGAAAAATGAAGACCTTTCTGTCTCTCTTTCTCTCACTGTCTAACTCTGCCTGTCAAAAAAAAAAAGAAAGAAAGAAAATTAAGAATTGGAATAGGTGAGAGAGGAAGAAAGGTGAGAGCATGGGCAGGAGGGAGGGTAGGATGGGGAGTATCACTATATTCCTGAATCTGCAAACAGGGAATATATGGCATTTGTCTACCTTAAAGAATATTTAGAAATCTGAACGAATTGCACTTTATTTTTCTTAAAGATCTCTTTGAAAGGCAGAATTGCAGAGGGGAGGAGGGAGGGAGGGAGGGAGGGAGAGAGAGAGAGAAAAAGAGAGGGGGGGTATCTTTCATTTGCTGATTCACTCTTCAAATGTCTGCAACAGCCAGGGCAGACCCACACTAAAGCCAGGAACCTGGAACTCCATCTGGGTCTCCCATGTGTGTGACAGAGATACAGGCACTTGGATCATTTTCTGCTCTTTTCCCAGGTGCATTAGCAGGGAACAGCATCAAAATGGAGCAGCTGAGTATTAAACTGACAGTTCATACACAGTGGCTTAACTTGCTGTGCCGCAATGCTCTTCATTTATAAAATACATGTAAAGTCCTCTATACTTTTCAAATGCATGTTAAAAAAACAATTAGAGAGCAGTCTTACTATCTCCAGGTGATTTTTGTGTGTGGCAGCATTCTTGCTAACACTCAGGTGGGTAGTATACATTATGTTTATGAAAACTTTCATGTGTGATTGTGAAGATCTATTGATTGTATTTGGCATGGAATTAGATTATTTCTCCCATGGTAACAAATGCATATCAGCATTTGAGGTATAACACAAGAACAACAAATGAGTAGGTTTAAAATATTGCCATTTTCTGTTTGTAATTCTGGGTCAGCATTCTGAGTGGGCTCAGCTGAAAATCTGTTCATGTTGTCTGATATCACAGATGAGGCTGAGGCTCTAGTCAACAAGTGCCATTAGTGAGGCAGGTGTCCTTAGGATGAGGCCGAGAATGTATTCTTGGTCACCCCAGTGTGTGACAAAAATCCAATGAAATCACTACTGCCTTCCAGCATCTGCATTAGCAAGAAGCAGGAGTCAGGAGCCAGAGCTGGAAATCAAACCTGGGCACTCTGAACAAGGGTATCTTAAGTGGCATTATACACACTAGGCTGAATGCCTGCCATCTTTTTAATATTTTTCTCTGCCATATTTGAAATTAGTCTGCATGGTCTTCTCACAATTCTTCTCTTTTTCTCTTCTGACCTTACTGACAGCTTTTTATCTGTCTCCTTGGGTTCTGCTTTCTCTTGCTTAATGTTATTCATCCCATTGATCTCACCCTTCAGTTTTCCTTGACAGATTTGGCCCTTTGTGGCCTGATACTCACATTTCTCTCCAGCTTAGTTAGGCCTTTTCTATAGCCTTTAGACCACAGTTTCTACTCTCTGTTGAGTGCTTATTTGTAGCTGTCCAATTGGCATGTTCAAGCACAAGTCTAAAATGAAAGCCACAACGTTTATTCTTCCCTTATGATTAGGTAAGGTATTACTACCAGTTTACTTTGACCCTTATTATCAAAATGCCAATTTCCCTGGTCTTCTTCATATCTAATTTTATCTGGCGTCACATCCTGCTACTTTTTTTCTTTTATTATAATATCTTACAGAGTATTTAAAAGGAGTAGAAGTTGCTCTTCATTAAAAACAACAAATTCGTATGTTAAAAATATCACTCTTGTAAAAAAATTTGGAACAGTGATTTAGCTCATTGATGGGTTTTGAGCCCTGCTGAGACGTGGTGGCACAGAATAGCCAGTGGAAGAAAGCATTCAAGAGTTAAAGGGATGCTTGTGTTTGACTATTGAGAGAAAGATACATAAAAAAAAAGACAGAGATCAGTTTTCATAACTTTTGTCTGTGTTAAGTATTTGGCACAGTGGCTAAGATGCCTCTGCAGACGTTGATGTTTGGCACAAAGGAATACACACATTCATATCAAAGTCCTGATGTTAGTCCCTAGTACTCTGCTTCTCATCTGTCATCCTGCTAATGCACATCACAGGAGGCAGAGGATGATGGCTGAAATACTTGATTTAATTTCATCCACGAGGGAGACCCAATTGAGCTCAAGACTCCTGGATTTAGTTTAGCCTAGCTCTAACTGAAGTGAACATTTGAGGAGTGAATCACAAAATGGAATTTATATCTATTTTTCTCCCTTTGTAATAAAATGAAAAAAAAAAGCAATAGCAACATTGAAAAATATTACTTCTGCCACTCCTGAATACATTTGGAGTGTGTAGGTTTATTCTTTCCTCTGCTTCCAATTCTAGCTTTCTGCCAATGCTAACTCTAGCATGCAACAGGTTACTCAAGTGCTTAAGTCCCTACTACCCTCATGGGGATCCAGATGACTTCAACCTTGATCCCACCCTAGTTTTATTGGGCATTTGGGGAGTGAATAAGTTGATAGAAGTGTTGCCTATCTCTGTCTTTTCTCTGTTCTGTGCATTTAAAATAAAAAAAGTAATTTTAAAAATAATTTGCACCTTTTGCTCATATATGTATAGTATTCTATTTGTAGTTTTTACAAATACAAAATTATGTGTTTCCAGTCTAAATATGACTTGTCAAATTATGTTTCTTTTAATTGTCTACTGTGTTATTTCATGCCACTTCAAAATCAATAATGAAAAATAAAAAATGTATGCATCAATCATAGCAATATTTATTGATGAGCACTCTGGTTAATAATTATTTAAAAGAGGTAATATACTGTGACAAAATGTATAGTGTAACACTAGACCTTTTAAAATATACATTTCTGTTGCATAAGGCATGTTGACATTAATTTGCAGCCATCACCACCATTCATGAACAGAATTTCTTAATCTATCTCAGGAAGAACTTGGTGTGCCTCAGATACTTGATCCTTATTCTTCTCCACTACAGACCTTGGTTGTCACTACTCTACTTTCTATCTCAATGGTTTTTATTTCCTTTAGCATCTTCATATGAGTCAAATGAAAGATATCTCTCCTCTTGTTACTGCTTAATTTCATGGGACATTATGTCTTCAGCAGATCTAGTAGCATTCTCTTTTTAAAGAAAATTTTAAAGCTCAGTAATACTCTACTGTATGTTGCTATGATTTCAATATCATATGTTATACATAATTCCCAGTTTGAGATATTAAGAAGATGGAAATAATCTGTCTCTAGTATTTAGATGCAGAACCACCAATGCAGGAAGCTAGAGTCAGGAGTTAGAAGGAGGCATCAAGGCTATGCACACCGGTATGGTATGAAGGCATCTTAACTGAGACCTTCAGTATGAAGAGAAATCCATATACATAAAATACTCAGAAGTTTTATTGTGGGGACCCAGTACTGTGGTGCAACATGCTAAGCCATTGCCTGCAATTCCAGCATCCCATGAGGGAATTGGTCCAAGTCCCTGCAGTTCCATTTCTGTTCTACCTCCCAGCTAATACACTTGGGAAAGAAGCAGAAGATGGCTCTAGTGCTTGGAACTCTGACATAGATATGGGAGATCTAGATGGAGTTTTAGGGTTCTGGCTGTGGCCTGATCTAGCCCCAGCCATTGTGTCAACCAGCAGATGGAAGATTTCTGTTTCTCCCTCTGCAGCTCTGCCTTTCAAATAAATAAATAAATGCTTAAATAAATGTTGCAATTTGAGACCCATACTGGCTGTTTATTTCTTCATCATAGACTAAATTGCATTCTCTTTAAATCCATATGTGTACAGTAAGCCCCATGTGATTATATTTGGGTAATTACAGCTAATTGTTTTTTGAGTAGGCCCTAATCCATTTCAAATGGTGTCTATACAAGATAAAGACACTCACACAGAAAAGGCCATGTGAAAACATGATAAGTCAGCCATCTTCTGATGGAGAAGATAAACTGCAGGAGAAACCACAGCTGCAAGCAGCTTGTTTGAATTTTTATTCTACAAAACTCTGAGATAATGAGTTTCTGTTGCTTAATTTGGCCACTCTGTAGTCTTGCATGGACCCTAGCAAACAACTGCACAGCTTTGATGCTTTAATTTTTTTCAACTGACACGTGCTTTAATTTGTCTCAATTGTTTTTTTTTTAAAGATTTATTTATTTTAAAGTCAGAGTTACACAGAGAGAGGAGAGGCAGAAAGAGAGGGAGGTCTTCCATCCAATGGTTCACTCCCCAATTGGTCGCAATGGCCAGAGCTGCGCTGATCTGAAGCCAGGAGCCAGGAGCTTCTTCCAGGTTTTCCATGTGGGTGCAGGGACTCAAGGACTTGGACCATCCTCTACTGCTTTCCTAGGCCATAGCAGAGAGCTGGATGGGAAGTGGAGCAGCTGGGTCTTGAACTGGCACCAAATGGGATGCCGGCACTTCAGGCCAGGGTGTTAACCCACTGAACCACAGCACCAGACCCTGTATTGTTATAAGAAATTATATTATGAGTAACATATCATAATTTACTTAGAATTATGTTGTTTCATATAAAATACAGGGAATAGTGACAGATCTTTCTGCTGGTCACTCCTCCAGTGCCCACAAGGGCAGATGCAGAGCCTGGGAGTATTAAAGGGCCTGGAGCTCAATCCAGGTCTCCCATATGGGTGGTGGGGAACTCAAGTACTTAAGCCATTATCTGCTGCCTCTCTGGGAATTACATGAACTTATTAGAAGCAGCATCGGGCACACTGATATGGAATGTAATAAACTCAAGTAGCAGCTTAATTCACTGTGTATCAAACTCTGACACTTTATAACTCATTTTAGAACAGTTTCACTATATAGAATTAGTGATAGAAAATTAGTTTCCTTCAGTACACTAAAGATGTCTTTTCGTTGCTTCTGAGAGGTCAGCTATCATTCATATATGGTTGCAACCTAGTCCACCAGAAACAGTTAAAATACTCTCAAGATTTTTCTTTGTATATAGATTTCTTTAGTCTGTGATTTGCCTAGAGTAGTTTTCTGGCTGTACTGAGTAAAGAGTCACTGAACACTTTTTATATGTGTTTTATAAAATTTGGGAAGCTTTTAGTTTCTAAGCCTACATTTTGTGCTTCATTTATCCTTTTTGTTCTGAAACTCCAATTGCACATATGAGGATATTTCAAAAAAGATTGTGAAAAGTTGAAATAAAAGGCAAAGCTTACTTTTGTGCAAAAATTGGTTGCCTGCCTATATGTCTGAAAGATTTTTTTTTTATTTGACAGGTAGACTTATAGGCAGTGAGAGAGAGAGACAGAGAGAAAGGTCTTCCTTCTGTTAGTTCACTCCCCAAATGGCCACCACGGATGGCACTGTGCTGATCTGAAGCCAGGATCCAGGTCCTTCCCCCTGGTCTCCCATGCGGGTGCAGGGGCCCATCCTCCACTGCCCTCCTGGGCCACATCAGAGAGCTGGACTGGAAGAGAGCAACCAGGACTAGAACCCGGCACCCATATGGGATGCCAGCACCACAGGCAGAGGATTAACCAAGTGAGCCACGGCGTCGTTCCTGGTTGCCTATACTTCTAAGTAGTTTGAAAGAAGTTCATTCAAGATGCTATAAAAATACTATATATAAAATGATGGGACAATCATATTAGGAAAAGATTATTCATGGATTTGAAAATATTTTTTTAAACTTTTATTTAGTAAATATAATTTTCCAAAGTACAGTTTATGGATTATAATGGCTTTTCCCCCCCATAACTTCCCTCCCACCCACACCCCTCCCATCTCCTGCTCCCTCTCCCATTCCATTCACATCAAGATTCATTTTCAATTATCTTTATATACAGAAGATTGATTTAGTATATATTAAATTAAGATTTCATCAGTTTGCACCCACACAGAACATAAAGTGTAAAATACTGTTTGAGTACTAGTTATAGCATTAATTAATTCATAAATTAAGGAGAGGGATCCCACATGAGGAGTAAGTACACAGTGACTCCTGTTGTTGACTTAACAATTTGACACTCTTGTTTTTGGCATCAGAAATCTCCCTAGGCTCTAGTCATGAGATTCCAAAGCTATGGAGCCTCTTGAGTTCGCTGACTTCAATCTTATTTAGACAAGATCATTGTCAAAGTGGAAGTTCTCTCCTCCCTTCAGAGAAAGGTACCTCTTTCTTTGATGGTCCATTCTTTCTACTGGGATCTTACTCGAAAAGATCTTTCATTTAGGTCTTTTTTTTTTTCCCAGAGTGTCTTGGCTTTCCATGCCTAAAATACTCTCATGGGCTCTTCAGTCAGATCCAAATGCATTAAGGGCTGATTCTGAGGCCAGAGTGCTGTTTAGGACATCTGCCATTCTGTGAGTCTGCTGTGTACCCACTTCCCATGTTGGATCATTCTCTCCCTTTTTTATTCTATCAGTTAGTATTCACAGACACTAGTCTTGTTTGTGTGATCCCTTTGACTCTTAGACATATCAATGTGATCAATTGTGAACTGGAATTGATCATTTGGACTAGTGAGATGGCATTGGTACATGCCACCTTGATGGGATTGTATTGTAATCCCCTGGCACATTTCTAACTCCACCATTTGGGGCAAGTCAGCTTGAGCATGTCCTAAATTGTACATCTCCTCCTTCTCTTATTCCCACTCTTATATTTAACAGGGATCACTTTTGAGTTGAATTTCAACACCTAAGAATAATTGTGTGTTAATTACAGAGTTCAACCAATAGTATTAAGTAGAACAAAAAAATAAAGTATTAACTTGTACATTAATGGTCAGGTCAAGTGCTAAATATTGAAAGCATTTTATTCCCAATTACTCATTTTGTGTTATTTATATAGCAAAATAAAAGAAACTAAAGCATAGAAAATACATCCACAATTTTTAATGAAAGACAAGAATTCAGAGTTTCAGAACATAAGGAAAATTTTAAAAAGCCACTTAATATATATGAGTGCTTCAAAAAGACTGCAAAAAGTGAAATTAAAATCAACTTTATTTTGGATAACCAAAATATATGCTATATAAATAACACAAAATGAGTAACTGGGAATAAAATGCTTTCAATATTTATTTGGGAAGAGAGAAAAAAAGAGAGGGAAATTGAGTGAGAGAGATACCTTTTATCTATGGTTTCACTCACCAAATGTCTGCAACAGCCAGGACTAGGCAAAGGCAAAGGCAGGAACTCCATCTGGGTTTTCCACATGTGTTCCAGTGATTCAGTATTTGGATCATCATTCACTGCCTTCTTTAGTACACTAGCAGGAAGTTGAATTGGAAGTTGAGCAGCCAGGACTCAAACCAACACTAGGATATGAGATATGGGCCTCACAAGTGGTAGCCTAACATGACTTGCTGCAGCACCAGCCCCTAATAAAGAAATCAATTTCTTAGAGGCTAGACCTTGAGCAGCCTAAAGCAGAGGGCCCACCTGAAAAGGGTCATTTTCCTGTATCATAAGACAGTTGATATCACATGCTGAGAGAAAGCAAGAAAGGGAGCTCATAACCTCAAGCTCTTTAAAATTAGTGGTTAATCTATTCCAAAGAAAAGAAACTGTTGCCTTGGGGATGCAGTTTCTTACAAATGCTTTTTGGGAGTATGTTAATGTCCTACCATACTTTCTTTTCTTTTTTTTTTTTTTGTAGATGTGTTGTTTGGCCTACAAGTAGATTTTCATTTTAGTAACTACTTTACATGTATAGAATTTAAACTGAATCTTTTTTTTTGTTAGTTTATCATTCTTTTCACTGGCAATCCATATATATATATATATATATATATACATATATATCATTATTTTTGTAAGATTTACTTTATTTAAAACTGGATCAGAGATGGAGCAGACAAGACTTGAACAGATACCCATATGGGATGCCAGTGCTGTGGACTGGGGATTTAACATACTGCACCACAGTGCCAGCCCCTATATTATTCTTTTTTAAAAAAGAATTATTTATTTGAAAGGCAGAGTAAGAGAGAGGTGAGGTAGAGAGAGACAGAGAGTTAGATCTGCCATCTGCTGGTTCACTCCCTAAATGGTCACAATTGCCAGGGCTAGGCCAGGCCAAAGCCAGAAATCTGGGACTCCATTCATGTCTCCCACATAGATTCGTGGGCCCAAGCACTTGTGCTATTTCCTGCTGCTTTCCAGGCACATTAACAGGGATCAGCAATGTCAAAGTTTTCTTTCTTTACATGTGTGATATTCTGGATTTTACCTTGAGGATTGTAAATCAAGTGTCTCAAAAATTGTGAATATTGTTTTATTTCTCAGAAGAATGAGTTCTCTTTTACAAGAATCCAATTAAATGGCTGGATTCAAATTCTAGTTCTTTGTGGTATTTAGTAATTGAGAATTTCTCTCAGCTCCAAGTGACTGTTTTTTTTTATTGAACCCTCTGAGAGCTCCAACACATGTATAGTTAATCATTAACCCAAAATTTTGGTGGACTTTATGCCCAAATCTGGGTATTCAGTGATTTCTCTTGAGGATTTCTCTTCCTCTTCCTCCATTTTGTGGTTGTCTTAACAGCCCTGAACTTGCTACTATAGCATCCTGACTCATTGACACTGAAGTTTTACTTTGTTCTGTGTGTGAACAGGAGTGTTCTCTGGTGAAAAGTCCAGAATGGATTTGTGTCTCTTAGAGCTTCCCTTAATCCAGTTTCTGACTTTATTTTTATTACTGTCTTTTTCAAACCTCAAATAATTGTGCCACAAATTTTGTTTAAATGTCATAATTTTTTATACTTTCATAGGCTCAATTTATTAAATCCTGTGCAATTACCATTATCCTTTTGATTTGTTAATATGAAATCTATTTCCTATACTTACTTTCATTTGCTTTTATTCATAGATGAATTTTTCACTTATCTGGACTATTGCTTCAGATCATCTTCCATCTTATTTTTTTACTCTGTAAATCAGGGTTTTTTTGCATAGGAATAATTTGTACAAAATAAAAATAAGCTTAGCTGTTGTATTTACCTCACTTGCGTTTTGTATGACCTGTGGTCTCCTTGGTTGGTTTATTGTTGTGATTACTTAAATGTTTTGTGATTCTCAGCAGTTACCTTTAACTGTGTATCATACCTCTTCATGTATAATATGTTACTTTTATTGTATCATAGTTCTAGTTATTTCTTTTGGGGTTCTATATCATGCTTAAAATACATTTGACCTCTGCATATTGTAAGTTCCTCATACATTTTTATTGTATTGTTTGAGATGTTCAATGATTTATTAGATAGTTTAAAAATAAGAGTGAAAGGACCATCATTGTGATCTCACAAGTAAAACCTCACCTGTGAGGCCAGCACTGCCTATCAGTACTGGTTCATGAATGTACCAGTTGCTCCACAAATCCAGGTCTCTCTAACGTGCCTAGGAAAGCAAGTGTTGGGCTCTTCACCCATGTGGGAGATCCAGAGGAAACTCCTGACTCCTGGCTTCAACCTGACCCAACCTCAGCCACTGTGGCCATTTGGGGAGTAAATCAGCAGATGGGAGATCTCTTGGTCTTTTTTTCTGGGTAACTATGACTTCCAAATCAATCTTTTAAATACAAGAGTAAAAAATTTTTCATTCCCATATTTATCATTACCAGTGTCTGTATCTATGTAGATGCCTGTTTTTTTGTTGTTTTTGAGGTGAGACCTTCTAAGTGTTAAAAGAAAAATCTCCAGGGTCTGGGTAAATGCCAACCTTCCTTTAGGAAATACTCATTGTTTCCTATATATGCTCTGATTTGCAGCCTGAGCATCTTTGATCAGTAGGATTATAATTAAATCAGGTTTTGGTTTTCATTTCTTTGAATATTTTTCTGACCCCACACCCAGTGAGATCTGCAGTTACCTGTGTGTCATATCAACTGATACTACCCACACATCGCAGAATATCCAGTCCTTCACCTGAGATATCATACAAATGGGGTCACTTCCCCTGGCAAATGTTGGTATGATTGAGAAAATTAGAAGGAATGTGTTTAACTTTTTTTGTTTTTGCTTTGGATTTAAACTACACAGCACATCTTCAGAATCTGACAGATGTCATGACATGAAAAATGTGTTGAAGTCCCTCAAGTTTCTAATTTTGTCATTCCTTCTCCATGTAACTACTAAATGGTCTTCTAGGTTTTCTATCCTTAGCGTCTTTCCCACGAAAGACTTGGAAGTTGGAAATTGGCTTAAGAAATTTTTGTAGTTACTAAGGTGCAAGTTATGGTGGTTTATATAGAGTAGCTACAATTGTACAGATAAGGATTGGTCCAATATGGGATATGTTTTAAGAATATATCCATTAGATGCATCACATTTACATGTTTTATCACAAAGCAAGTGTCGCTCCCCCTCTTCATGGAGGAACGACACCAAACCCTGCCTAGCTTTCCTATCTGAGTCACGGCACCATTATGTCGCTCCCCCTCTTCATGGAGGAATGACACAAGACCCTGCGCTGTTCTTTTGTCTGCTCGGCCCTCCCCGGGTTTGCTGCTGGTTCTTCCTGGGTTGGCTACTGACCCTTCCACCTCTGTGGAAGGGCAGTTCCCCCTGCCACTTTCCCCACTTCCGCGGGGGAGCGGCACACTGCCGGCCGGCTCTCTCGGGGGCTGCTCAGGTGTTCCCTTTAGATGTTCCTGGTGCATGTTGTCTCTCTCCTCCTTTATAGTCCTCTTCCACCAATCCCAACTCTGCTACCCACACGCCGAGTACGCTGCTCTCCTCCAATCAGGAACAGGTCCTACAGTTTATTGGTTGAACTGGAGGCAGCTGTGTAGAAGCTGTTTACTCCTCTCCCAGAGCCATGTTGTGGGAGAGCAGATGCATAGAATAAGTCTTAATTCCAGTAACTTAGTCTAGTCTGAGTTGCTCCCCACAGCAAGGTATAAAACTGTCATATATTAAGTGAAACAATGTATTACAGCACAGTTTTAATTTGTAGTTTTCAGTGTTTTTACAATTTATCCATTTTGAAACACTATTTGGAGAACAGAGTGCAAGTTGTAACCTTCGTCCATTTTCCCTTTTGATACCAATTCTTTTTGTAGTTTTTCATAAGAATGTCAGGTAACTTTTATTATTAGGAAGATAAGTTTTCTATGGTGTGACTTTCATTTTTCTTTTATCATGTTTTGAGTTTCTTCAATTATTGTCATTAGAAGTTTGATATGTGAATAATTACATTTCTCCACTTGGGCTCATGTAGCTTTTGTATATTGGGTTTCATTAAGAATGGGCTTTTCTAATGGCAAGTTTAATAAATCAAACACTTCATATAGTTTTCAAGCTGTTAAGCACTGCCTATGAATGGTGGAATCACTTTTTACTTTATTCTATATCTGTTTTCAAAGCTATTTATTATTGTAGGGCCACCACATATACTTACAGTGGCTTCTACCTAGGAAGAAGAACCACTCTAATCAGTGCTTACTGTTTTTCTTAGTGTCTCAGAATCTCAGGGACAGTGAACTTGGTTATGACTAGGCAAAAAGTAACTCCCAGCCTCTATAAGGCTTCAGAACTCAAGAAGTATGTAAGGCTCCTATTTTCCTCAGTCTAGTAGAATGGCCTTTAGAGGAACATTTCCTGTCTTTATATCTGGAAGTAAAAGAGGGCATTGAACTGAATAGTGCTCTTCTCAGAACTGATGCCATTCATTTCTGCTGACATTTCCTTTGCCAGACCCTCTGGCCTTGTGTGAGGTTTTCTGGACTGGAAGAAGCTATATGCTCCTCCCATAACACATTATAGTGAAGAGGAGTGGGCACTGGTTACCACACAGTAGGATTCCTCTTCTCCCATCTGTCTCTTAACTTTACCCAATCTTCAGAGGGCAATCATGAAGCTTCATCTGTTCATCATTTTGCACTCAAAACCAAGATTTCTGAATGATACCAGCAGTTTATTCCATGTCCAGATTTGGTACCTCTTAAAGGAGAGATCTGTGTCCTACATCAGACAAGGTATCTGACTTGCCTTTATCCAGTGCAAATGGGTCCTTTTTGAAAAGGAAACAATTAGGGAATTGGGAAGGTAGGAGCATCATTGCATGGCAATCTACTCATCACTGGGGAAGGTGCTGTGAGTGACCTCTAGTGTTTAGATGGTACACACTCTCTAAAGGCCTTGATTCTGTACTCTATTAGCCCCTCAGTCTTTTTCTTTCCAAGGCTCTACTGTATGTTTTTGAAATGCCCTCATTTTCTTTCTTTTTTAAAAGATTTATTTATTTATTTGAAAGGCTGAGATACAAAATGAGAATGAAAGAGAGAAAGGGTGAGATATATAGCTCCCTTCCACTGGTTCACTTCCCAAATGGCTGCTGCAGTTGGTCCAGGTTGAAGCCAGGAGACAGGAACTTCTTCTGGGTCTCCCATATGGGTGCAGAGGCCCAAGTACTTTGGCCATCTTCCACTGGTTTCCCGGGTGCATTATCAGGGATCTGGATCAGAAGTGAAGCAACCAGGATTTGAACTGGCATCCTTATGGAATGCCAGCACTGTAGGTGGATGCATAACCTTCTATGCCGCAGAACTGGCCCCATGCTTTTCTTTCCTGCACCAAGAAATCCAAGCAGGCTTGGAAGGAGCTGTGTCTACAAGAGAAAGCTGGTGTTGATTGCTGACCAAACTCTTCCTTCCACAGTTCAATGCTGAGATTGCATGCATATTTGGAAGAGTATGGCTATTGCAACAGCATTCATGGGTCCAGGAAAGAGTAGAAACAAGGAGTGTGCAATGGGATCCATGATAGAAACATAATAGTGAATGGAGATATAGTTGGGGCATACTGATGGGCAGAGAGGTTACTTATTCCATATCACACAGATTTCTCAACAGCAGGAGGAGCATGCCAGAGAACACTTTTCCTGTCCCTTTGCACTCTTTGATTTCTTCATAATATCTGTTTTGATAATAGTTTCCCCAGGTTTGTCTGCTTGCCTAAGTTAAAAGATTTCCTTATTTATTTCTAATATGTCTTCTTTTTAAAATATATTTGAGGGCTAGCATTGTGGCATAGCAGGCTGAGCTACCACTTGCAATGCCAGCATCCCAATGAGTGCTGGTTCAAGACTTGGATGCTCCACTACTGATCCATCTCCCTGCTAAAGTGTGTAAGAAACCAGTGGAAGTTGGCCCAAGTGCTTTTTCCCATGCATTCATGTAGGAGACTTTGAAGAAGTTCTGGACTCATAGCTTTGTCCTAGATCAGCCCAGGCCATTACAGGCATCTGGGGGAGTGAACCAATGGGCGGATAATCTCTCTCTCTCTTTCTAGCTCTCTCAAAAGAAATAAACCTTTAAAAATGTATTTTAGCTCTTTGTTTACATCTCTCTCATTTTAGATACATGAGTTTTTTAATATCGTATCTTCATTGTTCTAATTTTTGTTGTGATTTATTGTATAACCTACTGGTCAGAGTATGTTACTTGTTTTATGTATTGCTTTAACTTCTCAGATATCCTGTGTTTTGATTTCAGAATTTTTTAAAGATGTACTGATTTATTTATGTGAAAATCAGAGACAGAGCGGGGAGAGAGAGAGGGAGGGAATAAGGGAGGGAATAAGGGAGGGAGAGAGAGAATGAATTATACCATCCCTTGATTCACTCCCCAGATGGACACAATAGCCACAGCTGGGTCAAGCCAAAGCCAGGAGCTAGGAGCTTTATCCAGGCCTACCACTTGAATAAATGGGGAAGATGTCCTTGGTCCATTTTCTGCTACTTTTCCCAGGCTGTTATCAGGAAGTTGAATTGCCAATGGAGCAGCTAGTATTTGAGTTGTTGCCCATATGGGATGCCAGCCTCACATGCCACAGCTTTACCCTCTATGCCACAATGCTGGCCACAGTTTTTAGGTTTTTTAGTTTTGTATTTCTTCTTTATTTGAGAACCAGAGAGATTACTCCTCTGCTGGGGTTCCCCTCCTCCCCCCCAATACCCACAAAAGTTGGAACTGGGTCAACCAAGAGATGGAAACTAGGAACTCAAGAGAAAGCGAGAGATTCACAGAGTGAAAACTAGCATTTTATCCACTGACTCACCCTGCAAATGACTATAACAGAGAGAAGATAGGACCAGAAACTTAATCTTGGGCTCCCAGATGGGTGGAAGGGATCCAGTTAACTGTGCTAGCCCTGCTGCTTTCTGGAGCTTTCTTTTACGGGAATTGGAGTCCAGAGTCACAGTCAGATATCATATCCAGACATTCTAATGTAGGGCAGGAGTCAGGTATTTTAACTATTTAGCCAAACACAAACCAATTTTTACCAATTTTTAAACAATCATCCTATATGGCCAAAATCAAAAATATGAGTATTTTATATCTCAGAAAATGGAATTGAAAGATGTTTATTTGGATGGAAAATTCTCTGATATGCATTCATAAAATTTTTATAATCTACATTTTAAGTAAACTTTTTTGAAGAATTTCATTATTCTATGCTGTTTCTAGGGATATATGTCAACCATGTGAATTTTAAGATGTGGTTGTACATATCTCTCTTACATCATTGCAGTACTTCAAATACTTTGTTACTCTATAATCACATAAGCATTTCCATTTTACATTTTAAAATTTTAAGATCAAATTTAATTATTTATTTACTTATTTATAGAAAGGCCAGGTTAGAGAGAGGGAGAAGCAGAGGTATGGTTCACACCCTAAATGGCTAAAATGGCCAGGGTTGGGCCAGGCTGAAGCCATGATATTCATCTGGGTCTCCCACAGGGGTGCAGGGGCCCAAGTACTTGGGCCATCTTCTGTTGCTTTACCGGGCAAATTAGCAAGGAGGTGGATTGGAAGTGGAGCTGTAGGGACTCAAACTGGTGCTCATATAGTATTCACATGCTGCAGGCATTGGCATAACACACTGCACCAGAGCCCTGGCCCCTTAACATAAAAAAAAAAGAGACACAACATAGCATTTTGGATTTTTACTATAGTATTAAATATTTCCATTAAATAAAAATTTAAAATCATAATATTCCAGAAATAAATATTTATGTTTCATAATGAAAGTATATCTTATGGCCAAATGTTGATGCATGTGATTTAAGAGTTGAATTCATATATTTTTTAAAAGCTTTTTATTTATTTATTTGACAGGTAGAGTTACAGACAGAGAGAGAGACAGAGAGAAAGTCTTTCTTCCATTGGTTCACCTCCCAAATGGCCGCTGTGGCCAGCACACTGTGCTAATCTGAAGCCAGGAGCCAGGTGCTTCTTCCTGTTCTCCCATGCGGGTGCAGGGCCCAAGCACTTGGGCCATTCTTCACTGCCCTTCCAGGCCACAGCAGAGAGCTGGACTGGAAGAGAGCAACCAGGACTAGAACCTGGTGCCCATACGGGATGCCTGTGCCACAGGTGGAGAATTAGCTGAGTGAGCTATGGAACCAGGGCCTAGATTCATGTATTTTTTATTTATTTATTTTATTTATTTATTTATTTATTTTATTTTTTGACAGGCAGAGTGGACAGTGAGAGAGAGAGAGAAAGGTCTTCCTTTTGCTGTTGGTTCACCCTCCAATGGCTGCTGTGGCCGGCGCACCGCGCCTATCCAAAGGCAGGAGCCAGGTGCTTCTCCTGGTCTCCATGGGGTGCAGGGCCCAAGCACTTGGGCCATCCTCCACTGTACTCCCTGGCCACAGCAGAGAGCTGGCCTGGAAGAGGGGCAACCAGGACAGAATCTGGCCCTGACTGGGACTAGAACCCGGTGTGCGGGCGCCGCAAGGTGGAGGATTAGCCAAGTGAGCCGCCGCACCAGCTGGATTCATGTATTTTAAGAATTGAATTTAAAAGTTGAATACCATGTTTTCCCATCTCTACTACATACTTAATATTACTGCGGTCTCCATTATTTATTATATCCAATTAGATACTTAACAAACATTTATCTTTTTTATATATTCTTTTCCTGAGTATGGCCATTTCTTAATCCAAATATATTTAGATTTGTCTTCTAATTCCTCTAGTATCTCAATTCATGTATGTCACATCTTGATGACATTAACATTACTGCAAAATGGCCTTAATAAAATGTATTTTTCATGATGTAACCCAACTGCTTATTGAGTTGACTGCAATTTAATGATGGGGAAGTTTCATTCTTAAATAGCCCATGTCTTTTATTGATTGGCTCTGACTTTGCTACTTATCATTCTGTCCCTTTTCTCTTGTTGTTTTACCACATGACTTTGGTAGCTGTCCATTACCCTGTTGTTTCTCAGCTCATATTTTCCCTCATGCTTCTCTTTTTAGAATGGCTTTCTCAAACTCCCTTTACACTTGGCCTAAATTTCAAAATTTCTGAATTACATTGCAGCATTTTCAGGGCTCCACAGATTAATATACTGTTCTCTCCCCCATCTGTAATTTATTCACTTCATTTCTAGAGCTGTGACTTCACTGCTCTGACATATTTATATATATCTCCACCTTCACTTAAAGAAAGGAGAGACTCTATATTTTTGAATTCTTAGGATTAGACGTGTAAATAAATGTATTCTGGAGTTATCTTTATATTTTTTAAAAACAGACTTATTTATTTATATGAAAGGCAAAGTTAGGGTCAAAGAGAGAGACTAAGAGATGTGGTTCATCCCCCAAATGCCTGAGATGGCTGAGGCTTAACCATCCCAAAGGAAGGAGCCTGGAACTCTTTCTAGGTCTCCATACAGGTAGCAGAATCACAAAAATTTGGGACATCTGCTGCTGCTTTCCTAGGCATTTTAGCAGTTAGCTGGTTCAGAAGCAGAGCTGCAAGGACTTGAATTGGTGCTTATATGCAATGCCAGCGTTGCACTGGGTGGTCTAACTTGCTGCACCATGATGCCAGCACCTGTTATTTTCTTTTTATAGAAAGTAGTAGTACAACTAGTAATAAAAATAATAATATTGCTGTTACTGAAAGTGCTGCCCAAGAGTAAGTATACTGACATATTGTCTTTTGTTAATGGAGTTCATAAAAACCATGAAAGGAGAAAGTTTGTGTATAAATTGAGATAGTTATCTATGCTTAAATGTTGGAAAAGCTGCAATAGGTACATTTAAATCTTGTTTTAAAAGATTTATTGTTTGAAAGGTTGGGGGGGCAGATATCTTCCATTTGCTGTTCACTGTCCAAATGTTTACAATGGCCATGGCTGGGGCAGGCTGAATCGAGAAGCTTCTGGGTCTCTCACCCCACATGGATGGCAGAGGCCCAAGGACTTGAACCATTTCAGCTTCCCAAAGCTCATTTACAGGGTGCTGTTCAACCAGGAAGGGAACCAGAGCCCATGTGGGATGCCAGAGTCCCAGGCAGCAGCTTAACCTGCCACAGCACAATGTCAGCTCCCAAATAGATCCGAATCTTATATCTATTTCTCTCTGATGTTCTTTTGATATCTTTCTTTATAACAATAATTTTCCTATTTTGTTTTCCCCAAAATATTTATTTATTTACTTATTTACTTTAAAGGATGAGTTGGAAGAGAGAGAGAAAGTGAAGAGTTCTTCCTTATAGTGGTTCACTTCCCAAATGGCCAGGCCAAAACCAGTAATCTAGAACTCCAGCCACATGTCCTAAGTGAGTGGCAGGGGCCCAAGTATTTGAGCCATTATCTGCTGATTCCCAACATGTATTAGCAGGGAGATGGATCAGAAGCAGAGCAGCCAGGATTTGAATCACCACTTCACCAATGTGGGAGACCTGGAAGAAGCTCCTGACTCCTTGCTTCAGAGCAGCACAGCTCTGGCCATTGCGGCCAACTGGGGAGTGAATCATCGAATGGATGACCTCTCTCTGTCTACCTCTCCTCTCTCTGTGTAACTCTTGACTTTCAAATAAATAAATAAACCTTTTAAAAAAATCTGGACTGCAGAGATGGAGGAGGTCCTTAGAATCCCCATGTAAGACCTCCATCCTTAATGAGCTGTACTACGAGAATTAACTGCAAAACTTGTTTTCAAGCTGTACTCTATATGTTGTGTGTGTGGGGGGGTGCAAACTGTTAAAATTTGTACTTAACATAGAGTTGGTACTCTGTATATAAAATTAAACTAAAAATGAACCATAAGGAAGAAGGGGATGGGAGAAGGAGTAGGAGATGAAATGAGAGTCAGTGTGGGAGGATGGGTATGAGGGAAGAATCACTATATTCCTAAAGTTGTACCTATGAAAAATACATTAATTAAATAAAAGCTTAAAAATTAAAAATAATAATAATTCTGCATACAAACTATATTTAATCTGTTAATAACAATTTTAAAAATCTGGATGGCATTGTCACAAAACATGGAATAAGAAAGTAATCATTTTTTTTTTACAGGCAGAGTGGACAGTGAGAGAGAGAGACAGAGAGAAAGGTCTTCCTTTTTGCTGTTGGTTCACGCTCCAATGGCCGCCATGGCTGGCGCATCGTGCTGATCCAAAGGCAGGAGCCAGGTGCTTCTCCTGGTCTCCCATGGGGTGCAGGGCCCAAGCACTTGGGCCATCCTTCACTGCATTCCCAGGCCATAGCAGAGAGCTGGCCTGGAAGAGGGGCAAATGGGACAGAATCTGGCACCCCGACTGGGACTAGAACCCGGTGTGCCAGCGCCGCAAGGCAGAGGATTAGCCTATTGAGCTGTGGCACCGGCCAGTAATCATTCTTGATAGAGAGATGAAAGTGGCCATGATGGAATAAGTTAAGACACAAATCAGAGTTTATCTTTAGGACCATTGATGGGAACCTCCTCAGGAGAAGAGAAGAAAGTTCCCAAATTATCTGAGTTTATAATCTACTGCAATCCTACACATACATAGGCAGGTACCATGAAGCAGAATACAGTGCCATAAAGGAAATGCCAAATGATTAGAATAGTTCAGGAGAGTTATGAATCATATGTAATAAAGATGTATGTGTGTATGCTTTTAATCTCATGTCCTAGTAAAGCTTATTTATAACTGAATTGTATATCTGTAAAAAAATAATGTGATATATTAAGCTTGTAGACACCTGATTTCCCAATTAGGAGAATACACATCACTGAAATTCTTCAACTGTCAAAGATTCACACAGGATGCCAAAGACACTAGCAGTCTGGGAGAGCAGAGATCACTACAGCACAGACAGGAGAGAGTAGAAACATTGTACAGGAAGCCCCATGTGATATTCCTAGCATCTGTAGCTTCTTTATGCATGACCTTTCCTTATTCAGAACATGCTTCAGTGGCCTCAGAAGGCCTTACTCCTATGCTCCAATGGCAAACCATTTCTTCAATAGAGAACAGGAAAGAGAAAAATAGCATGCTGTTGGTTTCTGCTGTAGGTAAAATTATCCTTTTCTCCTACAAACATACCTCTAGGGTAAACCAATGACAAGAAATGCGCCCAGGGTCCAACATTGTGGTTACAGTGGGTTGAGTCACAGCACACAGTGTCAGCATCCACTATGGGTATCAGTTTGAGTCCTGATTGCACCCTGCTAATGTACCTGGTAGGTCAGCAGAGGATGCCCCAAGTGCTTGCACTCCTGCCACCCATGTGGGAGACCTGGATGCATGGACTGTCTCCAGGCCATGGCCTGACACAGTCCCACCATTGTGGCCATTTGTGGGAGGAAACTAGTGGATGAAAGATCTGTGTGTGTGTGTGTGTGTGTCTCACACTCTATAACTCTGTGTGTGTGTGTGTCTCACACTCTATAACTCTGTCTTTCAAATACAAATTAATGGAACCATTTAAAGAAGGAAATTAGCCCAGTATTCTTTGAATGGGTCCTGTTCCTCCCTGTTTCCCAAGCACCCAGTGTTGGGGGTCTTCCCCTTTGCTTACATTGAAAGCTGCTCCCACAGCAACAGATTTATGAAGCCCAATGCTGTAGCCTTACATGGCAGTCATAGTCCTGTAGCCAAACATACCCAAGGCATCCACACTACAAGAACTTCACAGCTGTTCCCAATTATTCTCTCAAAGCAAACACTACACAGTGTAAGATCATAGTGCACATGCCTACCTTCTGCTTTCTGTTTCATGCTTCTGGAAGCATTAGTTTATAATGTGAAATATCTTTGATGATAATTGGTCACAAAGGAAAATAAGCAAGCAGAATTCCTTTCCCCAAACAAGTGTACTTATTTAGGTAATCTAGTGCTGTTTAACAAATTATCCAATATTGTTATTTAAAATTTATTAGCTAGTTATTATTGTTTATAGATTTTTTGAGTTGTGAATTTGGAAGTGGATTGGCTCTGTAGTGTGCAATCCTGAAGTTGAAGTCATCTGACAGCTTGACTGTGACTGGTGAACTCACTTGAAGGTCACTCACATGATTGACAAGTTGCACTGGACTTTTGTTACAGCCCAATTTCAGTATATATATATGCTTCTCCATAGGGTTTTCTGCATGTTCTTGTAGCATGAGGGTTTCTTCCATGAGAATCGCAGATGTCAATGGCAGTGGTCTTTTTAACTGATTCTTAGAAATCATACATCAGCTTTTCCATGACATACTACTGCTTGTACAGAGCTATCTCTGATTCAGTGTGTGTGTGAAGTGAGTGAATAGTGGTAAGTATCACTGGGGTGCCTTCTTCAGGTTTGGCTGCAATAGCACTTCTTAAAAGAATAAGAAGCATAATGAGAATAGAGATGGATGGAAATGAGAGGGAGCATTGGAGAGGAGGAAATATTTTTGACTCCCTCAAGCTGAGAGAAGAGGGAAACAATGGACCCAGTTCTTCCCTCAAACCTCTGAACCCACCTTGAGATCTCATCAATCTACTGTGCCTAAATCTTGTCAGAATTCTAAGACAGAGACTCCAGATGAGTCACAGAAAGCTAAGATTCCATGCAAAATCTCCTCTGTGTCACAGGAAGCAAGGCTGTCCTCTCCCTCCTGGCCCACCCCACCATTGCTGAAGCTATGCTGTGACAGCTGAGGATGAATCTGTGGCTTGGAAACAATGTCCTAAAAATCCAGCACTAAAAAGTGGTGATGCTTCTGGGGAGGAAAGGATGCTATTGTCACCATAAATGTGCCAAAGCCATGGTCCTTCATGGAACACCACAGGGAGAAAATAAATGGGAACCTAGTACTTTCCTTGCTCTTCAAATTAAATGTATGGGGCTGGTGCTGTGGCATGGTAGGCTAAGCTTCCTCCTGCAGCCCAATTTCATGTCCTAGCTGCTCCTCTCTGATTATGGCCTGGGGAATCAGTGGAAAATGGCCCAAATCCCTGGTCTCCTGCACCTATGTGGGAAACCCAGAAGAATCTCCTGGCTCCTGGCCTTGGATTGGCCCAGCCCTGGCCATTGTGGTCATTTAGGGAGTGAACCAGAAGTTGGGAGACCTCTCTCTGTCTCTTTTTTTCTCTGTCTTTACCTTTGCCTCTTTAATAAATAAATAATTCTTTAAAAAAAGAAAGTAATGCAAGGAAAGAGAGATGTTCCAGTCGGTAAATATGGGAGAATTTAACATTCAGAAGCAACTAAAATTGAGGAAAGAAAAATTAAGATAATAAAAAGGCTTGCTACTCCCGTTCCTGCTGTATCCAATAGATCCCTGTTCTAATAAATTTTTGGCAATGTCCATGCAACACCTGACTCTCCTGTGCCTTTGACCCCTTCTTCTGAACCATAGCACTCATTACTGAAGTTCAAGACCCTCATACCAATAAATGTCCACTCACTGGTATTCCAGACATCGTTTACCCTTCTCAGAAAAAGTCCCCAGCCTTCCCAGTAGCAGTATCCCACTGCCTTTCTATCCTCTGGAATCATAGGGATTTCTGTTTTCTACTGATGTCTTTAGACTCTAGTCATAAGCTCATAGAATATAAGTCTATAGCTTATAACATCAACTGGGACTTTGTGTATCTAGTTGAAAAGAAGAACTGAAAAACAGTTGTATTTTTGTCTATGTGACCATCTTTCATTTTTAAAAGATTTTATTTAACTTATACAAGTTTCATGTATTTCATATATACAGATTTGGGAACATAGTGATAATTCCCATCCTAACCTTCCTCCTGCCCATGCTCCAACCCTTCTTCCTCCTCCTTCTCCCATTGCCACTCAATTTATACAAAGATCTTTTTACAGTTCACTTAATTATTGTGAAGTTAACCCTATAATAAGTAAAAGCTTTCAACGAACAGTATGAAGAAGAAAACAAAACAAAATCATTCCTCAACAGAAGAGACAAGGGCTGTAAAAAATCACTGAATTTCAAAAATGTCCATTTCCCTCCAATTAATTACATTTTAGGTAATCTATTAGTTTCCCTGGATCAGAGAAAACATGGTATCTTATCCATCTTTGAGACTGGCTTATTTCACTAAGTCTAATGGTTTCCAGTTCTGTCCATATTGTTGCAAAAGGCAGAATTAATTTTTTATAGCTTTGTAGTGCTCATAGTATAATTATATATATATATATAAAGAAATCACATATATATATATATACACTATGAGCACTACAAATATATATAATTTCTTTATCCAGTCTGTAGTTGATGGACATCAGGGTTGATTCCATATCTTATCTATTGTGAATTGTGCTTCAGGGAATATGGGGGTACAGAGAACACTTTCATAAGGTGATTTCTTTTGGTTTGTATAAATTCCCAGTAGTGGAATGGTTGCATCACATGGTAGTTCTATATTCATACTTATGAGGTGTTTCCATACTGCTTTCCACCAGGGCTGTTTAAGTTTGCATTCCCATGTGTGAACCATCTTTCTAGAGACCAAGGTTCATATATTTTTATTCTCAGTTGTACTATTCCTAGAAAATTAGAATGTAGTGAGTAGCCTATGGCATAGGAGAAAATGCATGATTCTCTCCTTGAAAGAAAGAGGCCAGTCCCCTAGTGAAGACAGGAGGGGTGAGTAAAGACACTCAAAGGGCCAGCTGATTTGGAGAAAGAGGTCTGTGCTACAGCTTCTGTGCAGAGCACTTACAAAATGGACATCCATGGCTCCTTGGCAGGCACTACTTTCTCTCAGACAAATAACACATGTGTCAAACCACATTCATAAGAGAACTAATATGCCTTTATGAAACACTCAATATTATTTACATCTAACTGCATCAAATCACCAGATTTGTGGAAACACATAGGGGTTGTTCTGCTTTCTTAGACCAAGAGACAATTGATAGGCCTGCACTGTGGCTCACTTGGCTAATCCTCTGCCTGCGGCACCAGCACCCCAGGTTCTAGTCCCAGTTGGGGTGCTGGATTCTGTCCCGGTTGCTCCTCTTCCAGGCCAGCTCTCTGCTGTGGCCCAGGAAGGCAGCAGAGGATGGCCCAAGTGCTTGGGACCTGCACCCGCATGGGAGACCGGGAAGAAGCACCTGGCTCCTGGCTTTGGATCGGTACAGTATGCCAGCTGTAGCCGCCATTTTGGGGGTGAACCAGTGGAAAAGTAAGACCTTTCTTTCTGTCTGTCTGTCTCTCTCTCTCACTGTCTAACTCTGCCCGTTTATAAAAAAAGAGAGAGAAACAACTGATAGTCTCCATTTCTGGAGGGAGGAAGGAAAGCATCCTGCATTAACACATACAGAGGGCAAAGGAGCCTCAGGGGTGGGGAAAGAAGAGAATCCCTTCATAAAACATGTGTTCTACTGCCCCTCCATGTTCACAAGGAGATAGACTTGGAATCTCTGGGATGGCTTGGGTTTATGGGAGGGTACTTCCAAAACCTCTTTTTTTTTGTTTAAAAATTCTCATTTTCATTACCATTTTTTGAATTCTCATTCATGGGTTTCAAAAGCATTGCATCAAAATAGATTATTTCAAGTGTTCTCTCTCACAACTGTTTAAAGTACCTTCTTACTATCCCTGCATTCAACCCAAGCCTTTGAAAGCCAGCTGGGAAGGCAAGGATACATTTCATAGAAACTCAAAGGGATCAGCACCTAAGATCACTACTGCTGTAACTTTCTCAGTTTCCAATCTTAGGAAAAGTCCCAATGCTGATTTGATGTGTAGTTTTACAAGTGCCAGGCATCTGAGTCAGAGAAACAACTGACACAGTTATACCTACCTGGATCTCAGCCTCAGGCTTTGTTGTAAACAGGTAACAACACCCTGCAGAAATATAAATTTTATGCTATCAAAAATCATCATCATTCCATCTGATGCATCCTTTCTGACAGAGTATTTTCTCTGGAATCACACAGTCAAAGGTGAAATAAAATCTAAAAGGTAATTGCCTAGTCAGGCCAGGAAACTGAGGCTCAGGAAGAGAAGAGCAATGCCCAAAGTTCCCATGGTGAGCCAGAAGAATTATAACCCAGGGCCCTGCTCCAAGATAGCACTAGTGAGAGCTTTTTCAACAGCAGAAGCAGTGGCAAGCCCCAAACTACTCACACAGCTGGGATTGTTCAAGCCCCTCAGAGACACTAAATTCTGATGGCAACATACTGAGCTGCAGCAGGCTGGCTTTTGCCTTCATCTGATTTGTTTTAGTAGCTCAAGGTAGCACCTAAAAATGAATTATCTTCTTGCTGTTTGCTAAACTATCAGCTATGTCCAGAAGCAAGAGTAAACTCCTAAGGAGAAAAGCTGGAAGACACCACTTTTCCACATCCTACAAGTTAGTGGTGATTCCACTGCACATGAGAACTGGCAAAGTCTGATTTCTACAATACAATAAGCAGGCTAGAGATCAAGGGACATCTGAATATGGTATCTTTGTTGCTCTAAACACAAAATCTGTAGAAGAGAGGTATCCAGAACTGTTCAAGGGCCATTTGTAATACTTCTAAGATGGAGACCTGATAAAGAAACAAGAAGCCCTATATCTAACTTTTACGACACCGTTAATGGATATACCTGAATATCTATATCTGAGTACCATATATCTAGCTGTTAAGACAATGTTATTAGATAAAAAGTCCTGAATACTGTGCATACTTTTTCTCATAGTGTTAATAATACATGTGTCTTTGGGGTTCAACCATGCAATGTATGAAATATTTTTGCACAATGGCAGATGCCCAAAAAAGGGGCATTAATATTGTGTTTTGTTTTTTTGACAGGCAGAGTGGACAGTGAAAAGAGACAGGGAGAAAGGTCTTCCTTTTCCATTGGTTCACCCTCCCATGGCCGCTGCGGCTGGCACGCTGTGGCCGGCACATCGTGCTGATCTGAAACCAGGAGTCAGGTGCTTCTCCCTGGTCTTCCATGTGAGTGCAGGGCCCAAGCACTTGGGCCATCCTCCACTGCACTCCTGGGCCACAGCAGAGAGCTGGCCTGGAAGAGGGGCAACCGGGACAGAATCCAGTGCCCTGACTGGGACTAGAACCCGGTGTGCCAACGCCGCAGGTGGAGGATTAGCTATTGAGCCGCAGCGCTGGCCAATATTGTTAATATATGACAAAGAGGAAAGGAAAATTCCATTTTCTGAAAAGCTCCTTTAAAGCAGTTTATGGCAGCTCTGTATTGGTGATTTACATATTTCATCTCACATAATCCTCCCAAATATGCACAATGTGTAACAGTGTTTCCATTTTACACATGAGGAAATGAAGGGTCAGAGGCACTCACCTCCAGGGTGCTTGATCTCCCTCCACCCTGTTTGATGGTCCAATTTTCTTGCTTGATTGATTCCCCTATCAGCCATGGGGATAAAGATACACATCCACTGCCAGTTTTCTTTTGAGGTTAGATGTGTCTTTTGCAAAAAGGAAATCAATCTTAAGCCTTGGATGAAAACATTGATAGCTCAAAGCCTCTTGTGAAACAATACCAGAACAGCAAGGCTTCCCATTTAACAGGTTAGAGAATCTGGCAGAAAAAAGGACTACAATCAATTCTTGCTGTTGTCCCAAATGTAAGGTTTTCTTTCCCAACTCTACACCTTGGCAAATGCTCTCCCTCTTCTGTGCACCTCCATTGTTCACCTGGTAAATTATCATCATTTCCTCAAACTCCAGCTCAGATTTATTCCTTTGTAGTAGCTTTTGCTGATGGCTCCATTATAATAATGGTTCAAATGTGATTTATTGCCAATTCATAGAGAAATCTACCCAAAGAATATTGCCTGATATAGTAAATACTAGTGTGAAGTGAACGGTTAAAAATTTAAGCATTCCTAATCCAGCGACTCTAATCCCATGAACTATAATTGACAGAAGTAATCATAGAACTCCAAGTCATCCACTTATCCATTTGTGTTTCTATTTAAAATAGAAAAAAAACACATATACCCAAGGAAAAATAATATTTATATGCTATTTTATATTAAACATAAGAAAAATGATATTGGAATAATGGCAACTTTGAATCTTCTTCCCTTTTTAGGCAAAGTGTAAACCTGTGTGGTTCTCCACAGTGTAGATTATTGTTGTGGGTGCTCTTTCTCTTTCTCATTCCTTTTCCAGATGAGAAATCTGAGATTCTTGAAACTGAGACCAAGACAAAAGAATGATTTCTTAAACCAGTATAAGATTTTGGTTGGACTTCAACCTAGACTTTTTAATGATATTTCCATGGGAAAATTACTAAAGCGTTTTCACCTCAGTTTCCTCTTTGTAAACTCCTGATAATACTATCTCCATAATAAACTTAAGATTTAACTAATAGAGTACCTAAAATGTAATGTACTGAAATGAAATTAACATTTTGAGACTCAATGATCATTTACAGCCCTTGTCTCTACTATTGGGGATCAGTGTTTTTTTTTTCTTTATACAATTTGTTGAGCATTTTACTTATTGTAGGGTTAATCTTATGAATATAAGTAAACTGAAAATAGATCTTTGTAAAAATTAAGAGTGGAGGTAGACGAGGGAGGAGGAAGTAGGGTGGTAGCATGGGCAACAGGTAGGACAGGGTAGGAAGTGTTACTAATTTCTAAATCTATATATATTAAAATAATGGAATTTGTATACCTCAAATAAAATTTAAAAAGGTGATATGATGTAAGACTTTTAGTCCCTTAACCTGGCTCCTAGAAAATACTCAGCAATGTTCCCCTTTTTATCCTTCTGTAATTGATGAATTAAATTATGGTGTATGATTATTTGAAAAGCAATATAAACACTAGTAAGACATAAATAAAAATTGTACTCTTGGGGCCGGCACTGTGGCTCACTTGGTTGGTGTTCCACCTGCGGCACTGGCATCCCATGTGGGTGCCAGTTCTGGTCCCAGTTGCTCCTCTTCCAGTCCAGCTTGAGGGCAGTGGAGGATGGCCCAGGTGCTTGGGCCCCTGCACCCACATGGGAGATCAGGAGGAAGTACCTGGCTCCTGGCTTCAGATCAGCACAGCGCTGGCCATGGTGGCCATTTGGGGAGTGAACCAATGGAAGGAAAACTTTCTGTCTCTCTCATAGTCTATAACTCTATCAAATAAAAAAAGAGAGAGAGACAGGAACTTTAAAAAAAATTGTACTCTCAAGTCTGAACGTCAACTTATGCTCTGTACACCCCTGATAAAAGTTAAATTGCATTTAAAGCCATTTATTATTATTTGACAGAAGCCTTCCAAGAGCAAAATAACAAGTGAGAATTTTCTTGAAGACAGAATTTATGGAGGAGCCAGGATTTGGGGATCAGTTAGCAGCAGTGAGTGTCAGTGCTTTTCATTCAGGAAACCAAGAACATCAACTGATTGTTGAGATTTTGGGGTGGGAAGGAAGGGAAGGAGGAATATAAACAGAAGAAAATGCCCCCTGATTTCCCATCTGTCTCCACTATCCCCAGACTACAGCCCTTGGGGAGGGCCAGCTGGACTCTGCAGGAATGCCCTGACCTGGGCTCCATTTCCCAGAGTCTCCAGGTGCCTGGACGTGTTCCATACTCCTATGTCCATGTGTGTATGTGTACCTGCCCTTGTGACTCTGAGTAGGGGACAGAGGGAAGTTCGTTCAGTTTGACTTTAGAGGCCATGCTACTCCGTCTCTGGCATTCACCATGTGGCTTGCTCTGCATGTGTGACCCCAGGCAGTTTTTAAGCACACACCTGCAACCTGCAACCCTCTCCTACTTTGCCTCTGCATCTCCGGCCTTTAGGTCTCATTCTGGGATTTGAGGCCATGGTAAGGTAGCTGATGATGTATTTAGCTGCTTTTTGGTTTCTGTCTTAAATTCTCCTGTTAGCAAGGATGCCAACTGTTATCACCTGCTACTGATACCTTTGCAAAGTGAGACGTGAACTGAAGTTAATGCAAGTATGCTGAATGGTTCAATAACTATAGCTATTTTAATCTGGATTTGCATAAAGTGGAGAACTCTAAAAACGTACATAAAGCAACTTTTTAAAAGATTTATTTATTTGAAAAGCAGGGTTACAGAGAGGCAAGGTAGAGAAAGAGAGTGCTTCCATCCATTGGTTTAACTCCCCAGTTGGCCACAGTGGCTGGAGGTAGGCTGGTCCAAAGCCAGGAAAATCTTCCTCACCTCCCATATGGGTGCAGAGGCCTAAGAACTTGGGCCATCTTCCACTGCCCTCCCAGGCCATAGAGAGTTGGATCAGAGGTGAAGTAGCCGAGACTTGAACTAGTTTCCATATGGGATGCTGGTACTGCAGATTGCAGCTTTACTCACTAGGTCACAGTACTGGTCCCAGAATGTAATATTATCATTCTGCCCAGTTTTTTACACTCAATGCTTCAAGTTGATTATCTTACAGTACATACTACTGTTGCAACTAAGAGGGCCAATTATTTGTCTTATTTTGGGTTCTGTGTTTAAGCCCATGACATTTTTGATGTGAGAGGATAGAAGTTAATAGATTTTCATAATTACTGTGATCTGTGGAAGCCTCTACACAAGTTGTGTGAGGAGCGGTAAGAAAGTAAAGTGAAAAGGAAAATATATCCCCTCCCCTTCAAAAATGTGTCCCCATAATGGAGTAGATGATGTGGCCTTGAAAACTATGACTTTCGGTATAATGGATTTTTCACATGAATAACTGTGTGAGTCACACGTTCTGTCAGAGTGGTGTTGCCAGCAAATTACAAATGTATGAAACAGCATAATGAAGTCATCTAAGAAGTAGAAATAGAAAGTGAATCCTAGATAGACGGTGTTAGGATGATAGCATTCCTTCTCTCAAACCCAGTGTATTTTTTTTTTTTACCTTTTCTCCAATGTACTTCCTATCACAGAGTTTGTGAATGAACAAGAAGTTTTGTATTTCTGCTAGGAAACACTGCTTCAGACCCATGAAAACTGTAAGACCACTTTCTGAGCAGCTATGATGTATGACCATTAATATGACTTGGAAACATCCAAGAATAGGATTCCTAGACTTGTCAGGCTACCTGGCTGTCTGGCACATCATTGTGCACTGCTCTAAGTTTCTGGTAAGTTATTTTAAAATTTCAGCCAGGTGGAAACCAAGAGCTAGGAGCTTCTTCCTGGTGTCCCACTTCAGTGCAAGGGCACAAGCACTTGGGCCATCTTCTGTTGCTTTTCCATGTGCATTAGCAGGGTTGTGGATTGAAAATTGAGCAGCCAGGCTTCAAACCAGTACCCACAGAGGATGTCGGCACTGTAAGAGGCTGCTTAACCCACTATGCCAGCCCCAGGTGGGGTTCTATTCAAAGGGGGGTAATTTTTTTTTCTGATATAACCCTCAATGTAAAGAATATAATTTGTAGTAGGTAATTTTTTGGTTATTATTTGAGTCTCATTAAATTTCTCTTTAGTGAATATTATTTTTGAAGTTAATGTATATATTATATGTATATATTTGAAGTTAATGTGTATATGTATATATATTTTTGAAGTTAATGAGTCTTAGTAGTCATCTTATGTTATTCTTGCTTTGATAAATAAACTTTCTCCCATCTCCCATTTAAAATATTTTTTAAAAATATTTATTTTCTATATTTGAAAGGCAAAGTAGTACACACAGAGAAAGTGAAAGAGAGAGAGAGAGAGATAGATAGAGAGAGAGATGTTTCACTCCCCAAATGGCTGCAGTCCCAGAGCAGGGTCAGACTGAAGCCAGAAACCTGCAACTTCATTTGGGATTCTGATATGGATGCCTGGGACCCAAGTGTTGGGCCATCTTCTGCTGCGTTACTCAGGCATATTGATAGGGAAGTGGATTGGGAGTGGAGCAGCTGGCACTTAACCTGTGCTCATATAGGATTCTGGCATTGCAGGTGGTACCTTAACCCAGTGTGCCATAATGTTAGCCTATCAATAGATATCTTGAAGTGGAATCAGTGGCTATGAAAATGCACAATTTAAAGTCACAAGGGAAATACAAAGATATTTCTTCTAACTCCAGTTGATTCCATGGGTCCTGATGGAACATCAGTTCTGACTGGATCAATAAGCAAAGTAAAAGAAATCATAACTTCAGTCAGCATTTTGCTCTAAATCAAGAGTGGAGGAATCCAGCTTGTGGGCCATATTAGGTCCATGAAATCATTTGTTCTGGTTCTCCCAAGGCAAGTGCAGGTGGGGATGGATAATCAATCTACAGCATGCTGATTCTTAGTTGCTAGCTTTGTATGGTCCATGAATGATATAAATATCTAAATGGTCTTGAGAGAAAGAACATTCCTACTCCTGCAAAATTTTAACACCAAATCTAAGGCAGTTTACAAATATGTTTAACAGTGAATGAATAACAATTTACCATCTTGTGAAAGACAGACACTTCTAGACAGCACATGCCAAAGACACCAATTATGATTCTGGAAAAAATGACTTTATTCTTTCTCAGAAAACAGAAATGGGAATCTCGTGTGATGAATGAGGCATATGCATCAAAAAATCAAAAATAATGTTGCTGCTCTTGGATAATGGGAAGCTTGTTCTTAGAAATGGTTTTAAATGGCACGTGGAGATGTATATGTATGGCTACTGTGCATGACGTATCCATGTGTACAATTTGTAACAGCTCGTATGTACAGATGTTCTTTCTTTTTTTTTGACAGGCAGAGTGGACAGTGAGAGAGAGAGAGACAGAGAGAAAGGTCTTCCTTTTCTGTTGGTTCACCCTCCAGTGGCCACTGCGGCCAGCACGCTGCAGCTGGTGCATCACGCTGATCCAAAGCCAGGAGCCAGGTGCTTCTCCTGGTCTCCCAGGTGGGTGCAGGGCCCAAGGACTTGGGACATCCTCCAATGCATTCCCGGGCCATAGCAGAGAGCTGGCCTGGAAGAGGGGCAACTGGGACAGAATTGGGCGCCCTGACCAGGACTAGAACCTGGTGTGGTGGCACCACAAGGCAGAGGATTAGCCTATTGAGCCACAGCGCCGGCCCAGATGTTCTTTTATAGATGTGTATGATATGGGCATTCTTCAGTGTCTGGTCCTCTTTGGGGGAGTTGAAGAGAAGATGCATCTGTGGGGGAAGTGCATAGCTCAAAACTGGTCTCTCAATAGGTCTGCCATGAGTGATGCTTCATTAAAATATAGATCCCTACCTACTCCTGTGTGATTTGGCTTTACAAAGTTCATTTCCAAGGGAATATTGTATTTGAAGGTTTTTATAAGTCTTTTTCTTTGCTTGACTCAGGTGCATTTCAACTGGAATGTGTACAGACCAAAGTCAGCTAAGTATAGACCACAGGAAGCTGTCAATTTTTCTGAGTTACCATGGTGTGCAGCTGCTGCCCAGTGGCTCCTAAAGCCTGTGGTGGCTCTTGTCTGAGCATCTGAAAGCCAGGAAGTTGGAGTCTCCACCACTTGTTTCCATTTTTTTTCCCTCCTGACTTTCTTCTTCCCCTTTTCTCTTTGTTGTTTCTGCTGGTCTGCAAAGGGGATGATTGCCCAGGAATAATCACTCCATTGATCCTATATGCCACTTGGCCTTTCTCCTTGGTAAGACTGCTTCTTGTGTGACACTGACCATTGAAAGAGACTTTAATGAGCTCACATTGGCTGCCTTCAGAGTGGACAACTTGTTCTGCCTTCCAGCCCATTGGCAGTAGAGTGAAAGCCACTGTATTAGCAGGGGAGGGTTCCTTGGGAATTTGGTGGAGGAGAAGGGATGAAGAAACTCATCCTTCTCTCATTTCATTGCTTTTCTCATTATGTTTTTCCAGTCTTGGTATTATTTTCTGGCTTTTATAGTGATTCATATCCTGTAGATAGCATTTGATTGTGTTTTATAACTCAGCCCTGTCCACATCAGGCTATTTATCAGAGAAGGACAAAGTTGTTATTAGTCACCATAAAGCATTTCAAGTGGCTATGCTTTCCTTGTGACTGTAAGACTGCAAAGCTGATTTCTCTTAGGACTTAACACATTTGCTGGATGCATATTCTGGTGTTTTCATTGAGAAGTAGATTTAGCTGTCCTGTGTGACTGCTTCATATTTCATGTTCCTTCTTGTGGAAAAGCTTTTCTCAGGTTCTCTGAGTGCCTGGTTGGGCTATATTTGGCACTTGTAGACTCAGAGAACCAAGTCCTGCAATCCTTTACATGAATTTAATAAAAAAATGTATTTTGATACATTTGGGCTGTGGGTAGACACTGCAGTTTTCCTGAATCCTAGTGAGAACTGATGAATTGATAGTGATTTTCTGCCCCATTATGTTCTGAGATTTAGTTCATTTTATTTTCTAATGAAAACATATCTAAGCTTTTCTCATCCCTTTCTGGAATTTTAATGAAAACATATCTGAGCTTTTCTCACCCCTTTCTGGAATTTTAATGAAAACATATCAGGTTTTCTCACCCCCTCTCTGGAATTTTAATGTTATCATCCATAGACTTGGGTTCCTTTTTTTCCTTCTCTTTATGATGCTGCTAAGAGTGATGGAGACATTACAGCTCTCTCCCCTGTCAGCACATCTTCCTCAGGCTGTCTTGTTGAACTTGGCATTGGATTAACTTGGCTGCACTAAAACATCTGCCTAAACTCAGTGTAATTTCTCAATAAAAGTCATGATAAAACCAACCTGCCTTCAGAACCTCTCATCTTTTATTTTGAAATATGTTGTGAAGTCTTTTATGTCAGTGTCTGTAATCTGGAGACTTCCCATTTAAGGTGGAAGGCTGTTAGGACAGCACAACTGTAGCCTTACTCTGTTATTTGGGTGTAGCTCCTCTTTCAATCTTTACTTTTTTTTTTTTGGTAAGATTTAAAAGTTTTATTTTAAAGGTAAATTTATAGAGAAAGAAGAAGAGACAGAAGGATAAGGATCTTGCATCAGCTGATTCACCTCTCAAATGGCCACAGTGAACAGGGCTGGGTGATGATCCATGTGCCTGTTGCTCCACTTATGATCCAGTTCCCTGCTAATGCCCTGGGAAAAGCAACAGAAGATGGCTGAAGTTTTTAGTCCCTGCCACCCACGTGGGAGACCTGGATGAATTCCTTGGCTCCTGATTTACGCCTGCCTCAGCCATGGCTGTTGTGCCCATCTAGGGTCTGAAGTAGCAGATGGAAGATTCTCTCTCTTTCTCTGTCTCTCTTTCTCTGTGTCAGGATATATTTATTTATTTGCATGGCAGAGTTACAGAGAGAGAGAGAGGAGAGAGAGAGAGAGAGAGAGAGAGAGAGAGAGATATCTTCCATCCACTGGTTCACTCTTCAGATTTCTTCAATAGCCTGAGCTGGGTCCAGCCATGGCCAGGCCTACACCAGGAGCCATGAGCTTCATCCATGCTTAACATGTGTATGACAAATATCCAACTACTTGGACCATATTCTGCTGTTCCAAGGCCATTAGCAGGATGCTGGATCAGAAGTGGAGCAGCTGGAACATCAAACAGGTGCCTGTGTGGGATACCAGCATTGCAGGTGGTGGCTTTACCTGCTAGGCTACAACACTGTCACTTCTCTGTCTTTCCTCCTCTCTCTGTGATGCCAACTTTCAAAGAAATAAATCTTAAACTGGCAAACACTGCAAGTGGCAGCTTTACCTACTACGCCACAGCACCAGCCCTCAAAAAAATCTTTTATTTAAGGAATACAGACTTCATGCATTTCATAAGTACAATGTTAGGAATATAGTGATTCTTCCCACCATAACCCACCCTTCTACTGACTCTCCCACCCCTCCTCATCCCTATTCCATTCCCAGTCCTATTCCCCTCTAAGATCCATTTTCAATTCATTTATACATAGAAGACCAACTTTATATTAAGTAAAGAGTTCAACAATTTGCACAGTAAAAAACAAAAATAAAAAAAAAAACAAAAACAAAATTGAAAAAAACCAAAAAACACAAGGTCTGTTCAATGTCATTGCATTTTGAAGTTAACTTTAACAAAGCACCCAAGAATGATACATCTTTTGAGAGCACATAGACAGTTGTAATAGAACTCTTTGAGAATAGAGTACCTGCATTGGAAGTTAGTGCACAGTGACTCTTGTTAATTTTTCAGTTAACACTCATGTATGACATCAGTGATCATTTGAGGTTCAAGGGGACCCAGAACTGCCCATGACTGGCTGTGTTTTCTTATTCACCAGACATAGACTCTTGAAACCTGTTGGCTGACAACAGCCTCTGGAATGTTTTACTCTCAACTTTGATGTTTTTGAGAGTTTTCTTTCAAGTCCCAATAGCCCTGAGTAGTTGATGCTATTTTGTACTGAGACATATCTTTATAAAGGCAGGTATCACTGAGAACTGTGTATCTTCAGAATCAGTTGAACTTTCCCAGGCCTGGATGGAGTTCCAGGATGCTGGTTTCAGGCTGGCACATTCCCAGCTGTTGTGAGCATTTGTGGATGTACCAGCAAATGAAAGAAATCCTTCTACTTTTCCCTGTCTCTGACTTTCAAATGAAATAAAAAATAAATAAATAAAAATTGAAGGGGCTGGCTCTGTGTGTAACAAGTTAAAGTCCCTGCCTGCAATGTGGCATCACATAGGGGTGCTTGTTCTGGCCCCATTCACTCCACTTCCAACCCAATCCCCTGCTTGTGTGCGTGGGAAAGCAGTGGAGGTTGGCCCAAGTCACTGCACCCTTAAACCCTCATGGGAGACCTGGAGGACATTTCTGACTCCTGGCTTTAGATCGGCTCAGCTCCAGCCATTGTGGCCATTATGAGGAGTGAACCAGCAGATAGAAGACCTCTCTGTGTGTCTACCTCTCTCTGTAACTCCATCTTTCAAATAAATAAATGATTCTTTAAAAACATCGAAAAAGCATGTGTTTTTCCTTGTGTCTTAAGAAAAAGATTAGTCTTGTAAATCTCAACTTATAGGTTTGTTGAGTTCTGGTTTCTGTGCTGCCTACTTTAGCTCCCCTTCTGAAATGCATCCCTTTCTGTCATCTGCTGTTCACTGTGGGTGCTCATAAACCACAAAACTGCTTCCTCCGTTCTTTATACATAGCTTGGCCATAATCTCACTTTCTTTAGCAGCATGTTAATTTCTAAAGAGCTTCATAGGCAAAGAGATAGTGGGTTCATTGATTTTTCTCTGAGCCTTCCCACTAAGTGGTTTATTTTATGCAGCTGATTGTGGGTGGTGGGTAGATCTTTGCTAGATAGAATTTGGGATGCAGATTTTGTTGTTAGAGAAAAAGGGCTGTCACTGCCGCTTTCACTGTGCCCTGCCTTTCAACTCATGCCTGCCTGTGAATTCTGGTTTTAGAGCACTGGGGTGAAGAAGCAGTGATGCCATAAAGGAAAGAATTTTTCATCTTAAACACTTTTACTAATATAGAGAGAACAGATGCCATGTATTTCATGGATATAATCTGAAGTACATACCATCCTTCCTTACATAATAAAACCTTCCTTCCTTTCTTTGGAGGATTTAAGAAGTTGGCTTTTTTTTTTCTAACCTAATTTTTACCCCCTCACCTTCAGCTTTCTTGCTCATTTGTTTCTACTGTACAATGTGATAATTTTAGGGCATTTTTTTCTTCCCTTTCTTTTATTCTTGTTTTACTTACTACCACCCCTGTTCCAAAAAAGGGGTAATGAATAAAAATCATGGGCTCTTGATTCAAAGACAGGTATTCTATACAGTATGGAATATAGAAAAAATCCATTGTTTTTCAAGTAACCTGTATTTTCTTTGTTTTTTAAAGTTTATTTGAAAGGCAGAATTACAGAAAGGTAGAGGCAGGCACACAGACAGAGATCTTCCATCTGCTGGTTGACCACCAAATGACTTCAACAGCCAGGGTAGGGCTAGATCCACCTAGGAGCCAGAACTTCATCTAGGTCTCCCATGTGGGTGAAGGAGCCCAAGAACCAGAGCCATCCTCTGCTGGTTTTTTAGGCTCATTAACAGGGAGCTGGGTCAGAAGTGAAGCAGCCAGGGCTCAAACTGGTGCCCATATGAGATGTGAACATGCACGTAGCATCTTTACTCACTATGTTGGGCCTAGATTTTAGTTTAACAAAAGTCAATATATAATTCCTCTAGAAGACTTTTCCTCATGGCTATACAAATAATAATTTCCTTTTTTTTATTTAACAGAGTTAGAGAGAGAGAGAGAGAGAGAGAGAGAGAGAGAGAAAGGTCTTCCTACCATTGGTTCACTCCCCTAATGGCTGCTACAGCCAGAGCTACGCTGATCCAAAGCCAGGAGCCAGGTGCTTCCTCCTGGTCTCCCATGTAGGTGCAAGGGGCCATCCTCCACTGCCTTCCTGGGTCAGAGAGCTGGACTGGAAGAGAAGCAACCAGGACTTCCTCCACTGTCTTCCTGAGCTACAGAGAGCTGGACTGGAAGAGGAGCAATGAGAACTAGAACCCAGCACCCATATGGGATGCCAGCACCGCAGGTGGAGGATTAACCAAGTGAGCAACAGCACTGGCCCAGGGATTTATTTCTTATAATGTAACCCAAATTAACTATTTCCATGTTTCTTGATTAGCATTCTCTGTTGGTTCAGGAGACTGACATATTGGGAGACCAATGGTAGAGCATCTGTTTTCTGTTCAGTTGTGCTGAACTGCAGGGAAGTTATAATGGAAGTTCCAGACCAGGAAAATGAGGTTGTAGTTGTGAGGGAGGGCAATATAGGGCAAGTATAAAGAAAATAAGTGCAGGACCATTGTCACAGAGAAGTGAAAAGAAGGAAAGAAAACTTGAAGATAGAGGTAGGACAAAATGGGAAATTGGAAGCATCTAAATGAATTCTGGATGTGATCATGTACACTTGTTTAAGGTGTGTGGAAACAGTCTCTTGCACTCATTGGTAGGAGTGTAATGTAGTAGAGACTCTTTGGAGGATAATTTGATAGATCTCTACAAAAGTGCAAATGTCCCTTGGTTGGATGCCACTGAGGATTTTACTTTACATATATTTGATCAAATGCACAAAGACTATGTAAGTTATTTGTAATATTGTTTATTATGGAAATAAAACAAGCAACCTAATTGTATACTGATAGGGAATTGGTAAAATACATTATGGTGTATCTGTACAATCAAATACAAAATATGTTGTGGTCTGAAAAGTGATTTAGGGATAGAGTGCTTATACATAAAGTAAAGCACAGGAAAAAAATGCCCTTTTGTAAAGGAAAAATGCATGCATATATATCACTTTTTATCATTTTATTTACTTATTTTCATTTCATTCATAAGGCAGAGAGACAGGCAGAGAGAGATTTTCCATCTGCTGATTCATTCCCCAAATAGATGCAGTGCCAGGCTGAAGCCAAGAGCCAAAAGTTTCAACCAGGTCTCCATGTTGATGTAAGAGCCAAGGACTTTGACCATCTTTCACTGTTTTCCTAGACACATTAGCAGGAAGTTGGAGCTGAAGTAGAACAGCTAGGATGTGAACTGTTGCCAGTAAGGGATACCAGCATCAGAGGTGTTGGCTTAATTCATTGTGCCACAATGCCAGCCCCATGCATAAATATTCTTATGAAGGCATTTCAAAAGGCTTATGGGAAATGAAGTTAAAAGAAACATCATTTTGGTGTAAAAACTGAAATTCAATAATTTTTTCATAATGCACACTACACAAATGTTTTTAGAACCTTCTTATATGCATGCCTTTCAAAATTTATTATAATGAAACAGACTTAATCATTTAATAACAGTTTTTCATTTTGTATATATGCATATAGAAGTCTCAGATGATAAGGCAAAAAACTTTTCAGAGTAGTTTATTCAGGGAAGTATGACTAGTTTAGAAAGAAGGGAGTAATGCTTTTATTTTATTTTCTTCTGCGGTGTTTAGTAGCTAATATGTGCGTTTTTATTAAAAGCATTTTTAAAGGTACACTGAGAGAGTGAGTGAGAGGGAGAGAGAGAGAGATCTCCATCTACTGATCTATTTCTCAAATGGCTGCAATATCTAGGGTGAGCCAGAATGAAGCCAGAAACCAGGAATCCCACCTGGACTCCCACATAGGGTTCCAGGCACATGGGTCATCTTCCTCTGCCTTTCCAGGAGCCTGAATATCAGGAAGCTAGAGTAGAAGAGCAGCCATGACTTATATTAGGCTGTTATGGGATGCTGGCACTCCAAGCAACAGTTTAACCTATAGAACCACAATGCTGCCTGCCCCCATGTCTTATTATAATACATAGATTTATATTCTGATATTCTGATTTTAAAATGATAATTTAGAGTTAGTAGAACATAAAAAGGATATTATGTAATAACTGAGGAAATGGAAATAAAATTTAGTCTTTAGTTAATGATGTATCAGTGTCAAGGCCAGTGTTGTGGCGCAGTGGGTTAAGCTACTGCTTACAATGTAAGCAATCCCACATGGGTGTTGGTTGAAATCCCAGCTGCTCCACTTCCAATCCAGGTCACTGCTATTACACCTCAGAAAGTAGCAGAATGTGACCTAATGGTTGGGTCCCTGCCACTCATGTGGGAACGCAGATAGAGTTTTGGGCTGTTGGCTTTGGCTTGTGACAGCCACACTCATTGAATTGTGGAGTGTGCTAATGGATGCAAGGGCTCTCCATCCCTCCCTCTAAGTAAATCCATGTATCAAATTAAAATAAACCTTTAAAAAAGAAAATAGTATGTAAATAGTACCACATTAGTTGGGCTAAGTATACCCTGTTAATATGAGATGGTAGTAATAGTGGAGAGAGACAGAGAGATATCTTCCATCTGGTGTTCTATTTCCAGATGGCTACAACAGTTCAGGCTGGGATACATTGATGTCAGGAGTCAGGAGCTTCATCTTGGTCTCCCATGTGAGTGACAGGGGCCCAAAAAAATGAGCCTTTTTCTTTTCTTTTCTCAGGCCATTGTCAGTCAGGGAGATGGATTGGAAGTGGAGAAGCTGGGGCACAAATCTGCACCTATATGGGATGCTGCCATTGTATATTATGGCTTTACTCATGACACCATTGTGTTGGTCCTTCTATAATTTCTTTTAGCTATTAGAAGCTATAACTATCCAGTTCATTATTTTGCTTTTATAAAAACTGCAAGATATAGGCCAGCACCGTGGCTCACTAGGCTAATCCTCTGCCTTGCAGCACCAGCACACCGGGTTCTAGTCCCAGTCAGGGTGCTGGATTCTGTCCCGGTTGCCCCTCTTCCAGGCCAGCTCTCTGCTGTAGCCAGGGAGTGCAGTGGAGGATGGTCCAAGTGCTTGGGCCCTGCACCTGCATAGGAGGCCAGGAAAAGCACCTGGCTCCAGGCTTCAGATCAGCACGATGCACCAGCCGCTGCGGCCATTGGAGGGTGAACCAATGGCAAAGGAAGACCTTTCTCTCTGTCTCTCTCTCTTACTGTCCACTCTACCTGTCAAAAATAAGAAAAAAAAACTGCAATATATAATAAAAAATGCCATAATGTCAGATGGTTTCTTTTTCTTGACAGAAAAAAATTATATGGATACTTTTTTTTTCCATTTTTCCATTCCTCTATGTCCAAAGTTGTAGGCAGGTTATATTATAAGGTCTATCACATCTTCTGAACCAGAAAAATGCTTATGCCATTTTTCTTCTAGCTGTAACAACAAAGAAAACAGTCTCATGTGCTATGTAAGAGTCCACAAAAGATGATGAAGTAACTTATAAGACAGCAGCCTCCCATCTAGGGAGGTGAATAGGGTTCCATCACTGGACACAAAACTTTTGCTTTCTTTCAGCATCTTTTCAACTAAATCCAAGCATTCATTTACAGGGTTAGCCACTGCACAACCTGGTCCTTCCTTAGAAAAATGAAAACACATTTTACAAAACCAAATGTCAACACTTTTGAGAAAAAAGTCAACAACTTTTTTTTTTGACAGGCAGAGTTAGACAGTGAGAGAGAGAGACAAAGAAAAAGGTCTTCCTTCCATTGGTTCACCCCCCAATGGCCACTATGGCCAGCATGCTGCGCTGACCTGAAGCCAGGAGCCAGGTGCTTCTTGTTTATCTTCCATGCGGGCACAATGGATCATCCTCCACTGCCTTCCTGGGCCACAGCAGAGAGCTGGACTGGAAGAGGAGCAACCAGGACTAGTACCCGGTGCCCCAGCCGGGTCTAGAACCTGGAGTATCGGTGCCACAGGTGGAGGATTAGCCTAGTGAGCTGCGGCACCAGCCAGCAACTTTCTTTTACAGGAGAAAAATCCCCCTTTTTATCCAAAAACATGGATTTACACATGTAAAAATGTGTATTTGAAAAGAAACTGGTGGTTTATTCACACATAAAATGAACCTTGAAATCCTCTCTTTATGGTTCATTAACAGCAAAATTTATGTCACAGGATGAGCCAGGATTCAAATATAGAAATATGTGTCACTTTTTAGCATCTCTTTTCATTTCAAATTAGAATACAGATTTGGAATATACCATCACAGTATCAAATGTGCTTAACATGTAGTGGCTGAATCTGGAAGACAATTTTAAAAGCTCTTCAGTCACCCATACTTGTATATAGTCTTCTTGTTTGGAACAAAACGTGGAGAATTGACAAGTACCACCACTTAAGCACCTGTTTGAAATTAAACATCAACCTTCAGTGTGTAAAGTAATTTCATTATAATTAGGCAAACTGCAACAGAAAATTCCTATCAGTTGCTTCTTTATTTCTGGGGAAGTCAGCAGGCCAGCTGAATGCCATGGGATTCTCTGTTGAATCTGAGAGGCGAAACAAAAGAAAAGCACTCTTTTCTATCCAAAATCATGAAGGTAATGTACAAAGAAATATCCATACTTCAAGAATGGGGAAAGTGACTGGATAAAGGAAGCAGGACTACCCACTCTAGGAGTCAACACAGACGCATTTGCCAAATCCTGAGTTCAGAACCTTGTTTTTGATATGAATAAAAAGCACCTAAATGTCAAGGAAAATGTTCTTCCTGTTATAAGGAACTGCCTGCTTGCCCCTTATTGTCACCTTTCTTCCCTCCCCTTACAGGGCCCAACTGCTATACTTGGCCTCCCAGAGGCCATGCACCTCCAGCCCAGAGGCCATCAGGCCACAGTGTGCCTCACTCCCATCTTCGTTCTCCAGTTCATTTTATTTTATCATTTTGAATAAACATTTATGCACTAGATTAGGAGGAAATACAGTAAATATTTTATTTTACTTTCATTTAACTCTTATCACATTCCGTTTAGTGACCTGCCATCTAAATATGTTTCTTTTTCTTTGATAAATTCCTTTCTTGTTAATTTGTCTAAGAGACAAAGTATTCCTATCCACTGATTTACTACCCAAATGACCACAGATGCCATGGTAAGAACCATGGCAAAATCTGGTTGCTGAAAACTCCATACCAGTTTTCCATGTGAATTTCATGAACCCAATCACTTGCGCCATCATCACTGTTTGCCAGAATCTGAATTAACAGGAAGCTGGAGTCAGAAACAATATTTATATCCAGGAATCAAGCTCAGATACTCCAATAAGGGATACAGGCTTTTTTACTCTTAGGTGAAATACTCACACCTGACCTATATTTTAAGTGAGACACAGACACAAGGTTGATGAAGCTGTGTATAATTTGATAGCAGTATTTGTTAGATTTGGAATAGCTCAGGGGCTGACCTTTCTAACCCTCAGAAAGGAGAGATGGGAAAAGGAGATAATGGCCAACGTTAACAGAGATGATTTGCTTTATTGAAGCAAAGAGGTGATGACAGTCTCCAGAGACGGCACTGTAGGATGGACACAGGTCTGGGCTTTTATCTGTTCTGGTTGTTGAGGAAACTTGGCACCAGGAGCTCTCCAGAAGCCTTCAAGACCTTTTGCTTACCTAGTTTTGTGAGCCATTTTTCCGATGACTAGAGAGACCATGAGCAGATCTCCCACAGTGTGTGGGGGGAGAGAAAGTAGGGAAAGGGCAACATGTTCTTTATTCTGGCTTTTGTAATTTCATTGATTTTTCTCCAGAGTGAAGTCAATGCATGTTCCCTAGAGCAAGACAGGGTTGACCAGATGTCTGGTTGTTGAGTAAAGAAAGCTGAGGCGAAGTCATCCAGAGATCTTCCTGAAGGACCATGAGGAAGATGTAGAGTTGGGTTCAGGTAAAGGCCATTAGGGTGGAAGGTGGCTGTGAGACAGGTCCTGCTCAAGAAGGGTAGGTAACTTCATTAGTCTGAGTGAAGTGAGATGGTTGGGGTGACCATATGTCATGAGTGGGTTGGCACTGGAGTAGGCATTGTGGGAGGGGCCTTTTTAAGTCTGGACAGGTGGACCCAAATGGGGCCATTATCTAGTTTAGCTGTGGGGGGAATAAGGAAGAGAACCTTGTGAGGTCCCATCAACTTTGAAGTTAGTGGGGAGTGGGATGGGTTTGAGAAGTAGACCATATCTCCTATAGCCAAAGCTGGCAGGAGGGCACTGTCAGTATATTGCCATAGGCAATATCTGAAAGCTAAAAGGAGGGGAAAGGGCAAATTTGAGGGAAGGGGGGAGAGAGGAAGCTCAAGTCCTGGGACAGCAATGGGTCTGCCAAACATGACTTCAAGGGGACTGAGCTGTAGGGTTTTTTGTTTGTTTGTTTGGCAGAGTTCTAAGCTTTAGGAGGGTGAAGGATAAAAGTTTTGTCCAATCTATATGGAGTTTGTATACAGAGTTTGGAGAGGGTTTCTTTTAAGGCTCTATTGGTCTTTCAACATTTCCTGATGATAAAGACTACAAGAAATATGAAATTTCCAAGGTGACCTGTTGACACCTAGATGTCTCAAGTTACTGTTGAGTGACTTGTTGGCACACTTGGGTGGTGAATTTGGGTCCACTGAGGTAAGCCAAAATTGATAGCAGTAACAGTAGACGGGTATAAGGATCCTTCCATCTGAGATCAAATTCCCACCAGTGGCATTTTCAGAATATCAGTTAAATCTGGTTGTAAATCAGGTAAGGGCTGATCAGAAAGTTCAAGTGGAAAGACCATCTTGATTTATTCGTTGTTGGGCTGTGTATTTCATTAATCACTGACAGTGCTGGAGGATTCTGTTTTCTTTTTCTTTTTTTTTTTTTTTTGACAGGCAGAGTGGACAGTGAGAGAGAGAGACAGAGAGAAAGGTCTTCCTTTGCCGTTGGTTCACCCTCCAATGGCCGCCGTGGCTGGCGCGCTGCGGCCAGCGCACCGCGCTGATCCGATGGCAGGAGCCAGGAGCCAGGTGCTTTTCCTGGTCTCCCATGGGGTGCAGGGCCCAAGCACCTGAGCCATCCTCCACTGCACTCCCTGGCCACAGCAGAGGGCTGGCCTGGAAGAGGGGCACCCGGGACAGAATCTGGCGCCCCGACCGGGACTAGAACCCGGTGTGCCGGCGCCGCTAGGCGGAGGATTAGCCTAGTGAGCCGCAGCGCCGGCCTCTTTTTTTTTTTTAACAAAAGAAGTTAGTGCTCAGTGACTCTTGCTGTTAATTTAATAATTAACACCCTTATGTATGATGTTATTGATCATCTGAGGCTCTTGGCATGAGCTGCGTAAGCTACGGAAGCCTTTTGAATCCACAAATACCACCAGTATTTAAACAAGGCCATAAGCAAAGTGGAAGTTCTCTCCTCCCTTCAGAGAAAAGTACATTCTTCTTTGATGGCTACTTCTTTGCACTTGGAACTCACTCACAGAGACTCTTCATGTAGAATATTTTTTTGCCACAGTGCCTTGGCTTTCCATGCCTGAAAGGCTATCACAGGCTCTTCAGCCAGATCAGGAAGACTTAAGGGCTGATTCTGAGGTCAGAGTGTTACTCAAAGCAATTGTCATTGTATGAATCTGCTAAGTCAACGTTTTCCCATGTTGGAGCATTTCCTCACTTTTGATTCTATTATAATTTAAAAACTGAGTCTAGAGCCTGTCCCATGCAGGTGACTGAGGTATGAACCATGGCTCACTCCTTGAGGCAGTGGGGGCCAGAGCTAGAGCCTGAGCATAAGCAGGATGATAAGCCAGAGTTGGGATGAGCAGAACTTGCTCTGACTCTGTGGCAGCAAAGCAGCCATATAACAGTGTGCAAGCCTGGACCCAGCATGAGCCATGGCCATGACCAGCACTTAAGATGATGGCTCTAAGTCATAGCTGGACCACAAATGCGTAGTGGGTTAGCCTAAGAGCAAGCTGGATCTGACCTCTTTCAGAGAATCCAATTCTCCCATCTCCGTTGGTGGGCAACATTGTGGGCAAGGGTCCTCAGGAACTGCAATTGGACATGATGGGGTGGGGCCAGGATTGATGCCAAGGCTAAGGCTGAGGAGGAGGTGGTGGTTCATCTTGGGAACAAGGCCTTACTCCACATGGGAATGGAGCACCTCATTTTGCATTTTCAAAATATCTTTGACCTACCCAAATGGAGGACTCTTTCACCTCATACTATGAACTCTGTTTAACTTTTTCAGGCAATTTGAGTTGCTCCTCACTCCAAATAATTTCCAACTGTGCATTAAGGAGATCTTATCATGAGATAGGCTAGCATTCATCTACCCATAATTCATCATAAAAATCATATATTTGGAATTAGGCATATAATACAAAGCAATTTCTAAAGAAACTGAATTTAAGATTTTTGAAATACTAAGATATATTTTCTTTAGTCATTTATTGTGCAGGCCAAATTTTGCCATAATTCCAGTTTCATGAAACTCCCCTCATGTACCCTGATCCCTCACATATACATCAAAAATGCTGCCCCTTCATGAATAAACATCCTTTGAATAGAGCAATTTTTTTCCTGAAAACAGGAATAATGTAGCTTCCTAAGGAATCAAGAAGCCAGCTCAATCGTGACAGGTTTTCTCTGTAATTATCTGTGATAATCTGTTACTTGAAATAATTCTCACTCATTGGCTACTGAGACAGACAATATTCAGGAGTGAAGAGGACCTATTGAAATACAATAGCAGGTGCCGTGGCTCACTAGGCTAATCCTCCACCTTGTGGCACCAGCACACCGGGTTCTAGTCCCAGTCAGGGTGCCGGATTCTGTCCCGGTTGCCCCTCTTCCAGGCAAGCTCTCTGCTGTGGCCAGGGAAGTGCAGTGGAGGATGGCCCAAGTGCTTGGGCCCTGCACCCCATGGGAGACCAGGAGAAGCACCTGGCTCCTGCCTTTGGATCAGCACGATGTGCTGGCCGCAGCACACCGGCCGTGGCAGCCATTGGAGGGTGAACCAACAGCAAAGGAATACCTCTCTCTCTGTCTCTCTCTCTCACTGTCCACTCTGCCTATCCAAAAAATAAATAAATACAATAATGAGTATGGTTAATTAGAATATGTATACAATATAAAAGGAATAGCAGCTATCTAGCTACAGTCAATTGTTGCTCCCTGTGGTTATGCATCCAGCATGGTCAGACCCCAATTACTTTCAAAGATGCATTCTTTAGAAAGGCAGTTATGGATTTAGAAGGAGAAACATGAGAATAAAAATTTCTATCCAGCAGTTCTCTCCACAAATGTCCCTAATAGCTTGGGCAGGGCCTGAGAAGGCATTGAAGGATGGCCCAAGTGCTTGGGCCCCTGCACCACCATGGGAGACTGGGAGGAAGCACCTGGTTCCTGGCTTCAGATCATTGTAGCTACAGCCATAGTGGCCATTTGGAGGGTGAACCAATGGAAGGAAGATCTTTCTCTCTCTCTCTCTCTCTCACTATCTAACACTATCTGTCAAATAGGAAAAAAAGAAGAGGCAAGATTCCAAACCAAGCAGTCTGAGATGGGATGTGGATATCTTGAGTTACCACTTAACCCACCATCACAATATCCATCCCAAGACCCAATTTCTGAAATCTGCAATTTAATATGAAAGGTCCAGTTTTTTAATGTGCAAGCAAAACTCAATATTTCTGCAAGAAAAAAGAATTTATGGCTCATGGCTCAAGTATTTAACTTATTACTATTTTATTTAATAAAAGACTCAGCTGGGGCAGGTGCCGTGGATAACCAGGCTAATCCTCCTCCTGCAGTGCTGGCACCCTGAGTTCTAGTACCAGTTGGGTCACCAGATTCTGTCCCAGTTGCTCCTCTTCCAGTCCAGCTCTCTGCTGTGGGCCAGGAAGGCAGTGGATGATGGTCCAAGTGCTTGGGCCTTGCACCTGCATGGGAGACCAGGAGGAAGCACCTGGCTCCTGGGTTCGTATTGGCGCAGTGCACTGGCCGTAGTGGCCATTTGGAGGGGTGAACCAATGGAAGGAGGACCTTTCTTTCTGTCTCTCTCTCTCTCACTGTCTAACTCTGCCTGTCAAAAACAAAAAAAGACTCAGCTGGGTATATGCTCAAAAGAAATGAATAATTACATTTCAAAGATACTTCACTCTAATGTTTATTGTAGTGCTGTCCACAATAGCAAGGTATGGATAAACCAAGATGTTTATCACAAGATGATTAAAGAAAACGTAGTATATATTCACAATGGAATATTTTCAGCCATAAAAAGAATGAAATTGTGTAACTTTCCACAAAATGGATGGACTTGGAGAACATGATGTCAATTGAAATATGCACACCACACAAAGAGAAACACTATGCTTTCCTCTACATGAGTTGAAGCTAAAAAAGTCATTCTGAACACAAACTAGTGATGACTATAGGATGGTAAGTGTGTGGGAGTAAGAGGGAGGTTGAATAATGGTTACCCAATCACCATTTGGAAGAAGTTCCTAATGTTACACAGCAGAGTGGAGTGACTATAGTTCACAATAACCTATTAGATATTATCTGAGCAAGCAGAAGAGTTTTAATAAGCTTCAATCTTCAAGGAAAGGCAAAGATAAGAAAATGTTCATGACCTGATTTTACCAGTGCACATGATATACCTTTGCTGAAATATCACATTGCACCTCATAAATGTATACAGTTATTATTGAAGTCATTTTAATATTTACAATGGAAGTACTAACTTGATGTGTCCAATTATTTTGCCATGCCCAATAAATACATACAATTAAAACAATTTTAAGAAAATATTCTCAAACCATTTTACAAACATTTATTTATTTATTTGAGAGGTAGAGTTACAGAAGGGTGAGGGAGAGACAGAGAGAAAGGTCTTAAATCCACTGGTTCACTCTCCAAATGTCTGCATTGGCCAGAGATGGGCCAATTCAAAACCAGGGGCTTCTTTGGGATCTCCCACACTAGTGCAGGCATAGGGAAACATTTGCATCATCTTCTACTGCTTTCCCAGGCATAACAGAGAGCTGGATCAGAGAACAGCAGCCAGAACATGAAACAGCATCCACATGGGATGCTGGTTCCAGAGGAGCAGGCTTAAACTATTATACCACAGCACTGGCCCTTCCAGAAGCATTTTGGAAAGGACTTTCCATATGAGTAATCAACCAAAATAAGTTAAAATTTAAGAAACGAGCATTTGTCCTAGCAGTTGATGTGCCTGCATTCCATGGTGGGATGCTAAGTTTGATTCCTAACTCTAGCCCTTGATTTCATTTTCCTACTAAGGTGCACTCTGAGAAGCAGCAAGTGATGACTCAAGTAGGGTACCTGGATTGACTTCTCATTGGGACCCAGCCTCACTTGAGTTATTGTAGGCATTTGAGGAGTCAATATGTGTGTGGGGGATGTCTCTCTTTTTGTATCTATCAGTTTGTCTTTCTATCTGTCTCTCCCTCTTGGACAAAAAATAACTGATGAAATGCTAACAAAATTTACTATGATACCACAATAAAAATTTTGTGCCAATATTTTTGGATGCACAGATCATTTTTTAAAATGAAAATAATTGAAGGAATTATATAGAAGCTAATTTGTCTACATAAAATAAAAACTGCATGATAAAAATCATACAAAAAACTACAAAGAAATATTAAAGCAGGAATAACCTTTCCCAGTGACAATGAACACTCATATAATACCAATTAAAGTATTCATCTCTTCCACATTTTTATACACAAAACATATGAAAAGGTTACAAATGATAATACTTTCAGGATAAACACTTGTTCTAGCAACTATCACATGGGTTGAGATGCTTGAATTCCATCAGAGCACCTGGGTTTGAGTCTCAGCTCCACTTTGAACTATAGCTTCCTGCTAATGTGTGCCATGGGAAGTGGCAGGAAATGGCTCAAAATCTGGATTCCTGCAACCAAGTAGGAGACCTGGATTGTGTTCTAGGCTCCCAGTTTAGTCCTGGTCTAGTTCTCACCACTCTGGGCATTTTGTAAGAGAACCAGCAGATGGTGCTCTTTCTGATTATCTGTATCTGTCTCTCAAAATATAAATTTAAAAATAATATGACCATTAACCTATTAAAACAATAGGCCTTTTCCTTAACAAGTTATTTGACATAGTATTAGATACACTTAAATTCAGTTGTGTGAGTGATTATTCTAGAATATTTATCGTATCAAGTATATTTAATCACATTATTACACCACATATTAGAAACACAAGAAACATGTGGAGACTAATTCATTTCTCTATTTTTTTAAAAGAGGCCTTTGTGTAGATCCTGATTTATGCAGAGGCATACCCAAGCATCACTGGATCCAGTACTGAGGGAGAAAGTCATGGAATGCTGCATAGGAGAGAGCCCACCTGAATCCAAGGAAACACCACCACTGAGGGGGTTGTGATGATCACCTTCCCCTCCACCATGGGGTCTTCTAACACCCTTTACAGGATTTTCATGGGGACCTGATAAAGGACTTGTTGCACCTTCCCCTCCTCTTTCTCCCTTCTCCCCCACTCCCCATCCTTACTTCCTCCCTTTTGTGGGGATCCTTCTTGCCTAACCAGACCCTTCTTAACTACTTGCAATGCAAATGGCCAAACATATGAGCTGCACAGAGAAGATGTGAAACAAATAAGAGGAAAGTTTTCTGAGACTTCAAAGGTTTCCCTACACTTCTGCAAGCTGCCTTCTATCTCCACCTCTCAGTGGTAAATTCCCTCATTAACTGGATGAAACCCTGAATCCCAAATGGGCCCAGAGGGCAGTCTGTTTGTAAGAACAGACTGTTGCCAACCTCTTTGCTTCAAAAAAGGCAACCTGTCTCTGTTGAGGTCAGTTTCCATCTCCTTTTTCTGTCTCTACTTTCTGGGGATACAAAAGGCCAGAACCCCAAAATATTCCATACTTAACACCTGACATGAGTTGTGATCACCAAGTTTGATCATGTCATCTCAAGGCCAAAGGACTCCAAATCAAGGTACCAGCTGGGAAGGACCTGCAGAGGTTGTTGTGGACTAGTCAGAGATGAGGAAAGGGCTGAACCAAAAAGAATGTGGGAACCCGGGGCCTGGAGACCAACCCTCAACAGCTGCTGTGGGGGCAATCTGTGAAGGAGGTCTGTGGGTGCTCAGAGGACTTGTAGCTTCTGGATACAATCCATTCAGTTCACTCTAGAGGTGCCCCAGCTCCAATATGTGGTTACTGATGGCACATCATCTGGGCCATGGGTCTCAATTGCTGCTATGTGAAGTTTAATGAAATGGCACTACTAGTACAGCCCCATTGTGCAGATGCTTAGATGTCCACACAGTGGCACTAGAGGGTAGTGAGCAGAGTGGCATGATGTCATCTACTTGGACCCCTAAAGGAACTCTACACCCTTCCTGGATGTAGCCTTGCAGGCTTTGAGCAAAGCAGCATTGCTGCGATTGATCTGAACTGGCATGGTGGTGCTGGCAGGCAGCAACTTATAGACCTGTTCTAGCAAATACATTGCCATGGCTCGAGTGCCAAGTCTGCCACAAAATGGCCCTAAGTATCACGCTGCACAGCCTGAACCCCCAGGCCAGCTGCTGTCAGTGTTCCATGGTGCCATTCATGTAAGGGCCACTTCTATGAATGAGTGTTCAGTTTTCACTAGCAAGGCCAAGGTCATGGCCTCAACCTGGAGGTAGGCACTGGTGTCTCAGTGTTTGGGCTTTGGACCTAGAACCTTCAATGCCTTGGCAAGGAAACAGCAGCCCCTGACAGCTGGGAAATGTTCTATGCAGCCTGTAATCTCCCTATGACCCCTGAGTGCAAGCAACGTGGGCAGCAGCACCAACTTAGGGGTCTCCTTTTGGCAGAGCCCATCTATGACCAGGACTGTGTAGGCTGTGTCCTAAATACTGTGAACATCAATTGCTGCCAGGTGTGGACCTGGGAGTGGATCCATAGCATCCTGGGCATTGTTACTGTGGAGCTCCCAGAGGATGCTCTCCACTACACACTGCACGGCCTAAGCTCAACCACCTGTGGCAGCATACCCAGCCTCATGCAGCTGTGCTTTGCCCTCCATGTGGGCTTCCAGTCTCACTCTCACATGATGTAAGAACCCAGCCAGGATGGCTGCCCATTTCTTGACTCTCTGGAACATTCTGGGAGGAGTGTACTGGAAAATGGGGGTGCCTATTGGAGACCAGCCCCATGCTGTGCATTCTCTTCCTAGAGCCCAAGGTGCAGGACAATTTTGCAATCTTAGCCGAGCTCCCAACAGTGAGGACTCCAGGCCAACCCGGATGCCAACTGGGGTACACAGTCAACAACCGGTTCATGGGGCAAGGCAGTTATGGAAACTTTGGAGGAGAGACACAGACTGCACCAGAATAAACAGGAGGACCTGGTCAACTGGACAGCAAGGCTCAAGATGTTTACCCACAAGGGTGTTAAGCAGAACACCTGTCCCCTGGCAACCAATGCTGCTATTCTTTCTGCCTCCAGTCTGCAGCTTCCATTGATTTTGTCTCCAGTGACTTTCCAGAGAACCCCAACCAGTAACCCCCAGGGCCTGGGGCTGAAAGTGCTGATAGAGCGATGCGGCTTTATGTATTGGAAACAAGTGAAATATTGAGGATTAATTAAATAGTAATATTTCCAGTTCAATAAAAAGTTTTATGTTCTTCATAACACGCTGGTATTAACTTTTTCAAGTTGTAATGCAAATGCTTCTGTTTAAATTAGATTCATTTTACACCAGGAAAAAGGTCTCAAAGTCCACCACAATTTTCTAATGACTGCTAACATATTAATAATGTATTTTTCCAGATTGTTTCCTAATTGCCTACCTGTAGGGTTCAGGAATTTGTATGTGTGAACAATCTTTTCCTCTTCTATTCCTTTCTCCCTGCCATTATTTCTTTAATTATAGATTGAACAATGCAGCATTGATACATTAATGCTTTATTGCAGTTTTAAATAAATATAACAATCCTTTGTAAAACAAATACAACATAAACTGTTCCCCTGTTGATTCATTTTGTTTTTTTAATTTTTTCAACATTTATTTAATAAATATAAATTTCCAAAGTACAACTTTTGGATTATAAAGGCTCCCCCCAACCTCCCTCCCAACATCAACCATCCCATCTCCCATTCCCTCTCCCATCCCATTCTTCATCAAGATTCATTTTCAATTATCTTTATATATAGAAGATCAACTTAGTATATACCAAGTAAGATTTCAACACTTTGCACCCACACAGGTACACAAAGTATAAAGTACTGTTTAAGTAGTAGTTCTACCATTAATTTGCATAATACAACACATTAACACATTAAGGACCGAGATCACTTTAGTTTGCCCATATTGCTTTATTGATGATGTTCTCCCTATCACAGGAAGCACTGTAACCAGTAGACTGGTTTATACACCTAGGAACTGTTGTGTAGGAAAAGTTCCTACTTGAGGGGTTGTTAAGAAGAACAATAAACATTTTAAATTCCAATAGATACTCCTTAGATTTTCCATAAAATCTGCCCCAAGTTACACATCTACCAGTAATGTACATTTTTAAACGTTTTAAAAAATGATTTATTTATTTGAAAGGCAGAGTTACAGTGAGTCCAGACAGAGAGATAGAAGAGAGACAGAGTTCTTCTATCAGCTAATTAACTCCCAAAATACACTCAAACAGGCAGGGCTGGCACAGAGTGAAGTCAGGAACCTTAAACTCTCTCTTGGTCTTCCACATTGGTGGCAAAGATCCGGGTACTTGAGTTATTGTCTTCAGCCTCCCGGGTTGCACAGTCACAGGGACAGAAAACAAAGGAGCTGGGGCTCAAACCAGGCACTCCAATATGGAATGCAGGTATCCAAAGTGGCATTTTAACTGCTGTGTCAATCACCTGACCAAAGTCCTTTTTAAAAATGTGTTGCAATTGTAAGCTTATTCAGGGGAAAATTATTGAAGCTGCAAAGATAGGCAAAAGAGACTATTTACTGTGCTCTGAGTGATAAAAACTATGGGTTCCAGAATATTATAGCAAAAGGTACTTACTGTTTGCATGCAGATTTTATTTGTTCATCATGCTTAGGGTGCCCTATTGAAGATTAAAGGAGAAGTATAATTCCAATTATCCAGTATACTTTCATTTAAATAAAGTAACAGTCCTGGATTTAGTCAGATATGTAATCTTCCAAATTTGATTATTTAAAAAATTTGTTACCTCTCTTCCCCATTGTGTAATCAAGGAAGCTACATAGAAGTACAGCTGTAGGTGCTTATGCAGCAAATGGAACCCAGATGTTGGATCAATTGTCTGGGTAGGAGCAACAGTTCTGGCTGTCCTACAGTGTGCAGTGTGGTAAGTGAAACATATATGAGGGAACTTCAAAAAGTTCAGGAAAATTGGAGTTGAAAGTATGAGTTTATTTTGGTACTTTTTTTTGGCAAAAAGACATTCTCATAATATATAGAGAATGCATAATAGTGAAAAGCACATGGATTTCAAAATTAGCATTGCACCAACACAAACTCATGTGTTAGTTCCATTTTATGAATATTTAAAAATGTTTTAAGGATTTATTTATTTATTTGAATGATTTAGAGAGAAAGAGAGCAAGACAGAGAAAGAGAGAGAGGAAGCACTTCTAGCCACTGGTTCATTCCCTAGATGGGAGTTATACAAAACTATTGATTTCATTATTTTAGTTATTGCTTTAGGGTTTAGGATATAGGATTTAAATAATAAAAATTGGCATTCAAATGATATTATACTGCTTTACATATGAGAATTTTATAATACCATGCTTTTGACTTTTTTCCTTTTCACCTTTATCTTATTTTCTTGTATAACTAACTTTATTTCAAAAACCACATGCTACACCATCATATTTTACATACTAAATTATACTTTCTACAGAACAGCATGATTTAATTTAAAGAACACATTATTTGAATGCAATTTAATGATTCCTAGTAAAGTTATGGTATCTAAAGTTTATATAACTAACATCATAATCCATTTTAATAAGATAATTTATTTGAAAGGCAGAGTTACAGAGAGGCAGAGGCAGAGGGAGGGAGAGAGAGAGAGAGAGAGAGAGAGAGAGAGAGGTTCCATCTGCTGGTTCACTCACCAGATGGCTTCAATGGCTGGAGCTGTGCCAAACTGAAGCCAGGAGCCAAGAGCTTCTTCCAAGTCACCCATGTGGGTGCAGGGGCACAAAGACTTGGGCAATCTTCTACTGCTTTGCCATGACATAGCAGAGAGCTGGATCTGAAGTGGAGCAGCCAGATACTAACCAGTACCCATATGGGATGCCAGCACTGCAGGCGATGGCTTTACCCACTAAGCCACAGTGCCAGCCCCACAATAATCCATTTCTTCCACTCACAAGCGCCTTTCATGCCCATTTGCTGTTCATTCCATTCCAAACTTCAACACTAGGAAACTACAAGTAAGCTTTCTGCATCTATAGAATATATATTTTTAAAAAAGACATGTAGATTCTGTGTCTAGCTTCTTTCACCTAGCATAATGTTCCTAAAATCCATTTATGTTGTACATTTTGTTTCAGTAATAATTTCACTGTACAGATGAACCATAGTTTATCTATTTGCTCATTGAAAATATTTAGGTTGTTTCAGTTTTATTTGAGTATTAATAAAGCTGTTATGCATATTCAGATGCAGATACTTTGTGTGACTGTTAGGTTTTCATTCCCCTGAGATAAATAGCTGGGAATGCAACTTTTAAATTATACTCATATGGCGATGCGTGTTTATTAAACGCTGCCATGATTTTTTCCAGAGCTGATATTCCAGCTTACATTCCAACCTGTAATTTGAGAGAGGTCTAGTCACTCCAAATCCTTGCTACCACTTTATATGATCAACATAAACTTTAGTCAGTATAATAGACTGTGGTAGTATTCATTCTGTCCTTAATTTGTATTTCCACAAAGGCTAATGAACTTGTTTATTTTTCATGTACTTACTTCCTATATGTATATACCTACCCCTCTGTGAAATGTATGTTCATGTCTTTCTCCATTTCTGATTGGACTTCCTATTTTCCTATAAATCAGCTTAGAGTATGTATATATGCTCATATATATAAATTGTATATAGATAGTGTGCATATGTATATATAGTGTGTATCTCTATACACACACATACATACTAGATACATGTACTTTTTGAGACATGTGATTTGTACCCAGTTAGTAGGTAGTATTTCATTTTTTGTAACACTGTAAATGCATACTGAAACATTCAGCTATCATTTATGTACACAATTGTTTCTTACCTCATTCAGCCATTTTTATATGTACAAATTTTGAATCTCTGTCATTTTGTAGATATATAAAATAATTATACATTCCTTGTCAATTGGTCTTTTGTCATTATATAATGTTATTTTTTTATCCCTAGCAACATGCCATGTCCTGAAATCTATGTTGCTTCTTATCAATATAGTCAGTCTAGCTTACTATGATTAGTGTTTGCAATGTATTCTTTTTCTTTTAACTTGTGTACTGATATTTAATTTAATTTTCATTTCTTTCAGAAATTTGGCTTTTTTAGCATATAGTTGGAGTGGCTTTTTTTCTTCACTAAGAAAACTGATTTAATTGGAATGCTTACAGCCTTTACAGTTAATGTAATCATCAGTAAGACTTTCAGTGTTTCATTGTACTGCATATTTGTTGTTTATTTTGTTCTCACTTACAAAGCTTTCTTTCTTTCTCTAGCTAGTTGTGTTTATTTATTCATTTAGGATATATTTTGTCCTAGCTATTTGCTTATGTGCTTTAGCCCTTTATTCTTTTTAAAATGTGATTTTCTATGCATTAATATAACCACATTAACTTATCTCAGTCTATTTGTTTAACATTTTTATTTATTTATGGGTATGCAGGGATGGAGATGAGAGTAAGTTCCAGAGTAAGAGCAAGAGAATGAGGAAGAATGTGTGTGTGTGAGAGAGAGGGAGAGAGAGAGACATCTCCCATCAGCAGGCTTCTCTCTCAAATACCAAAAATGCTCATGGTTGGGCTAATTCCAAAGTGGTAACTCGACTGAAATCCAGATCTCCCACATTGGTGGCAAGGACCCATCAATTTGAGTCATCACCTGTTGCTGCCCACGGGTGTACACCAGCTGGAAACCAGAATCAGAACTCAAAGTAGGATTCAAACCTTTATGTTAAAAGGAGGGAGGGAGGGGGGATGGGAGGGGATGGGAGAGAAGGGAAGGGAAGGGAAGGGAAGGGGAGGGGAGGGGAGGGATACAAGGAGACAGTCTATAGGCTAGCTCACTCCACAGATGCTGGATGATGACAATACCCAGAGCTGGTCCAGGCCAGAAGATGGCAAATCAATCCAAGCCACCTCTGTGGGTGACAGAGAATCAACTATTTGAGCCATCACCTGCTGCCTCCCAGAGTTTGCACCAGCAGGAAACTGCAATCAGGAGTGGAGCTGGGACTCCAATCCAGGCCCTTGAATAAGGGATGCAGCTGTATCAAGTGGCATCTTAATCGCTATGACAAAGGCCTGCCCTGTATGTATTTTATTAATTCCAAAACACATTGTTACTATTGTTACATTAAATGGATAAATGTGTATTGAAAGATTTTAAAAATAAGAGAAACACATTTTATATTTACCTATGGATTTACCATTTCTGGGCTCTTTATTTCTTTTTTGTGGATCTGGATTTCCATTTGCACAAATTTCCTTCAATTTACAATAAATATTTGTACAATAAAAATTTGTTCAAATTATTGTATAATTTGTAGCAGATAATTTTTTCATATTTGTATACCTGAAAAAGCATTTCATCATATGTATGAAAGAAACATATATACGTGTGTGTGTACACAGATATATATATATATATATATATCTATAAAATACATATATATGTTTCATACATATGTTTCTACTTTTAAACTAAATATAGATGTTATGATGAGTCTTTCACTCTCATTGTTGGAACTTGGAAACCTCCCAACTTGGGGAATGGTTTTATCTTGGGCTTCCTAGTTTCATCTGACTCACACACACCTTAATATCCACCAATGCAGAGACCCTTATGCAGATTTATGTAGATCTTTCTCTGGATAGCTTCCTTCTTCCTGATCCACATCTCCAAAATCATACCTGCTTCAGCCTCTGACAACACAAGGTCTACTCAGCCCAGAAGAACCATCTGTTTCCATCCTCCTGAGCTACCTTCTTCTAACAGAAATGGGTCCTCTTTTATAGGGGACTCTTGTTTTCTTGCTCAAGGATTATGGACCAAGACTGCTGTTGCCCAATATATGTATGCATTGGTCTCATTTTTCTGTATTCTTACTGTTTATGGTGGGAAGAAAAATCTGGTACCAATTACTTCAACAAGGCTCAAAATGAAAAAAAACAGGCCGACACCATGGCTCACTTGGCTAATCCTCCACCTGTGGTGCTGACACCCCTGGTTCTAGTCCCAGTTGGGGCTCCAGGTACTAGTCCCAATTGCTCCTCTTTCAGTCCAGCTCTCTGCTGTGGTCCAGGAGAGCACTGGAGCATGGCCCAAGTGCTTGGGTCCCTGCACCCACATGGGAGACTGGGAGGAAGTATCCAGCTCTTGGCTTTGAATCAGCACAGCACCAGCCTTAGCAGCCGTCAGGGGAGTGAACCCTCTCCTGATGCACCTTAGAGGCAGCGATTATGGTCTCAGTGCTTGGGTCCATTTCACCCACCAGGAAGATCTTAAAGGAGTTCCTCACTCCTGGCTTATATTTGACCCAGATTTGGTTGTTGTGAGCATTTGGTGAGGGAACCAGAGATGGGGGTTCATCTCTCTCTTGCTCTATCTCTCTCTCTTTTTAATATTAAATAATAATAAAAGACTCAAAAGATTTTAAAAATTCCTACTTTTAGAATTCATTGTTGAAAATGACCAATATGAGAAGGTAATTGTTATTGTAATTCCATTGAAGGTAATGATTATTTGATGTTCTGCCAGTATACATATAGAATTTCTCCCCATTCTTAAATTTGACTGTGTTTTTACTATATGTCTTCAGGTGTTCTACTCACTAAATTGACTTAGAATATAGACAACTCTTCCACATTACAATATAACTTTATAGAGTATATACATATGTACCATAACACATTTTAATATTTGGGGATAATTCCTGCATTAACTCATGATGCTAAATGGATTTTTTTGACAGGCAGAGTGGACAGTGAGAGAGAGAGAGACATTGAGAAAGGTCTTCCTTTTCTATTGGTTCACCCCCCAATGGCCACAGTGGCCAGCACACTGTGGCCGGTGCACTTAACTGATGTGAAGCCAGGAGCCTGGTGCTTCTCTTGGTGTTCCATGCGGGTGCAGGTCCCAAGCACTTGTGCCATCCTCCACTGCACTCCCTGGCCACAGCAGAGAGCTGGACTGGAAGAGGAGCAATTGGGAAAGAATCCGGCATCCTGACTGGGACTAGAACCTGGTGTGCTGGTGCCGCATGAGGAGGATTAGGCTATGTAGCTGCAGCACCGTCCATCAGTTCTCTTTTCTTAGCAGATGTAGGCATTTATACTTCTAGCAAATATATATCTGATTAAAAATGGTTAAGCTTCAGTGAGCTCAAAAGGCTTCCATAGCCTTGGCAACTCATGACAAGAACCTAGGGAGATTACTGATGCCATAAACAGGAGTGTCAATTTGTTAAGTCAAAAATAGGAGTCACTGTGCACTTACTCCTCATGTAGGATCTTTGTCCTTAGTGTGCTGTACATTGAGATTTAATGCTATAACTAGTACTCAAACAGTATTTTTCACTTTATGTTTCTGTGCGGGAGCAAACTGTTGAAATCTTTACTTAATGTATGCTAAACTGATCTTCTGTATATAAAGAGAATTGAAAATGAATCTTGATATGAATGGAAGGGGAGAGGGAGTGGATAAGGGGAGGGTTGCGGGTTGGAGGGACGTTATGGGGGGGAAGCCATTGTAATCAATATTCTGTACTTTGGAAATTTATATTCATTAAATAAAAGTTAAAAAAAATGCAATGCATAATTATTTGCATTTCAAATTCCACAAAATTATTTTGTGCATAAACTGCTGCAAGATAACACTTTAACATCTAAATGAATTTAATTATTATTTTTAAACACAGTGGAAATATGTAATTATAATATTGGCATTTGTTCTATTTCATTGAAATTCTGAATGACTAATTGGAAAAAAGCTGTATATGGGTGAAATGGTCAATTGTACATTCAACTATTGATATCTGCTGCCTATATTCCCACTAAAGTAGGGGCTGTTTTTATTCATTAAACTACTTATTCTGTGATATATTTTCTGTAAAGTAAATTTAAAATATGTTACCTCAAAAACTAGTAAGAAGATAGTGAAAGGTAGAAGGAAGGAATGTTGGAGAGAGTGAGAGAGGGCAGGAACTAGAGAATATACTTATCTTCTTAGGTTTGTAACCAGAAATCATCTTGAATATTAAAATTACTAAAGTAAATGTAAAAAAAATATAAAATGTAAAATATATAGGCGGGGCCAAGATGGCAGAATAGTGAGGGCACATACCGATAGTCCGGGAAAAGATAGTTTAATAAAAGTGGAGTTACTGTAGCCTCAGGAAAAGGCTCAGGAAAAAATTGCAGAGGAAGCTCTTCCAGATCTAGTGGATGTGACACAGAGGACCTGTGGGGAGAGCAAGGTCACCCACCACGTGGAAGCTCAGCCACAGAGTCTGCATGCCAGCGCTGGAAGGGGAGGTGAGACAAAAACCTCAGTAACCTGAGACATTGGCAGGGAAAGGCAGAAAGAGCCTAGAGGGAACAAGGCCTGAAGCCCCACTGGGGAAAGTTCACCAGGCTGACTGGAGGAGTGAAAAAAAAAACAAAAACAAATAAACAGGGGGAACCAGCATGGACACTAGCCTCTCTCTCCACTCACCTTACAAAGCTGAGCAAGACAAAGAGCAGGTGTCATTTTGGACATATGTAAAGCGGCGCTGGCCATTAGCTAAGCAGAAAAATCTGACTCTGGTGGGGAGAAATAACAGGAGGTTAGGACCAAGTGAAAGTGTGGAGCTAACGAACTGAGACTGTGAAAATCTGAGGGGAGGCAAGAGAACACGAACTCAGTAACCTTGGCAACCCGGTGAGAGACTGCAGAGAAATTTGAGACCACATTGAGGGCTGCATAAACTCTTTGTGTGGTCCCAGGGGTAGAGCAGCTGAATACACACAGGGGCCAGATTTCATACATCAACTACCCTCAATTCCACTCAGCTGTGCAGAATTACTTCCCAACTGAGTCAAAAAAAGAGAGAGAGAGAGCAAGTGAGCGAGCAAGAGAAGAATCTGGGTGAGTCACCTTTGGCACACCCTTAACCCTGAAGAACCAAACAGAGCTCTGGCCACACCCATCACAGCCTCTAAGGATCCATCAAAAGCAGACAGTCCACTTAAACTAGAGTCATAGCATAACGAGAAAAAGCACCACAGTGAAGAAACCAAAGAATATCTCCACAATGCCAGAAAACAAACACAAAAACTGAGGTAACAAGAACAAGGACAACACTATGATGCCCCCAAATGAAAAAAGACACCCAAATTCAAGATTATGAAGATGATGAGATAGAGGAAATGCAAGAAGCAGATCTCAAAAAATTGATAAGAACATTAAGAAGCTCTCAAAAACAAATTCTTGAACTACAGAAATCCATAATGGACAAGATAGAAAATCTTTCTCACAAAAATGAAATATTAAGGAGGAATCAAAATGAAATGAAACAACTAGTAGAACATGAAACTGTGATAGTGATGAGAAATCATAATGAAATGAAGAATTCAATAGACGAAATGACAAACACATTAGAGAGCCTTAAAAACAGAATGGTTGAAGCAGAAGAGAGAATATCGGACTTAGAAGACAGAGAACAGGAAAGGATACAGTCAAACCAAAGAAAAGAAGAGGAAATTAGAAATCTAAAACATATTGTCGGGAATCTGCAGGATACTATTAAAAAAACAAACATTCGGGTTCTAGGAGTTCCTGAAGGCATGGAGAGGGAGAAAGGATTAGAAGGCCTTTTTAGTGAGATATTAGCAGAAAATTTCCCAGGTTTGGAGAAGGACAGAGAAATCCTAGAACAGGAAGCTCACAGAACCCCTAATAAACACGACCAAAAGAGATCCTCACCACGACACGTTGTAATTAAACTCTCCACAGTGAAACATAAAGAAAAGATCCTAAAATGTGCAAGAGAGAAATGTCAGATTACTCTCAGAGGATCTCGAATCAGACTCACAGCTGACTTCTCTTCAGAAACCCTACAAGTTAGGAGGGAATGGCGAGATATAGCCCAGGTACTATGAGAGAAAAACTGCCAGCCCAGAATATTATATCCTGCAAAGCTATCATTTGTGAATGAAGGTGAAATAAAGACTTTTCATAGCAAACAGAAATTGAAAGAATTTGTTGCCACTCGTCCAGCCTTGCAAAAGATGCTTAAAGATGTGCTACACTCAGAAACACAGAAACACGGTCATCAATATGAAAGAATTGAAACAAAGGAAACCTCACAGCAAAAGATCACAGGAAGTTCAAAACATATATTAGAAAATATCTTTGGCAAATGACAGGGCAAAGTTATTACTTATCAATAGTCACATTGAACGTTAATGGCCTGAACTGTCTAGTTAAAAGACACCGATTGGCTGATTGGCTTAAGGAACAAAACCCATCTATTTGCTGCTTACAAGAAACACATCTTTCCAACAAAGATCCATACAGACTGAAAGTGAAAGGCTGGAAAAAGATATACCATGCCAACAGAAATGAAAAAAGAGCAGGCGTAGCCATCTTAATATCGGACAACATAAACTTTACCACAAAAACTGTTAAGAGAGACAAAGAGGGGCACTATATAATGATTAAGGGATCAATTCAACAGGAAGATATAATGATTATCAATGCATATGCACCTAATTACAGGGCACCGGTTTATTTAAAAGATTTGTTAAGGGACTTAAAGGGAGACTTGGATTCCAATACAATAGTACTGGGGGACTTCAATACTCCACTCTCAGAAATAGACAGATCAACAGGACAGAAGATCAACAAGGATACAGTAGATTTAAATGACACTATAGCCCAAATGGATCTAACAGATATCTATAGAACTTTTCATCCTACACATAAAGCTTTTACATTCGTCTCAGCAGTACCCGGAATGTTCTCTAGGATTGACCACATACTAGGCCATAAAGCAAGTCTCAGTAAATTCAAAAGAATTAGAATAATACCATGCAGCTTCTCAGACCACAATGGAATGAAGCTGGAAATTAGCAACTCAGGAATGACTAGAGCATATGCAAACACATGGAGATTGAACAACATGCTTCTGAATGAACAATGGGTCATAGAACAAATTAAAAGAGAAATCAAAAACTTTCTGGAAGTAAATGAGGATAACAGCACAACATACCAAACCTTATGGGATACAGCAAAAGCAGTGTTAAGAGGAAAGTTTATATCAATAGGTGCCTACGTAAAGAAATTGGAAAGCAACCACATAGATGAGCTTTCAATTCATCTCAAGGATCTAGAAAATCTGCAGCAAACCAGACCGAAATCTAGTAGGAGAAGAGAAATAATTAAAATCAGAGAAGAAATCAACAGGATTTAATCCAAAAAAAAAACATTACAAATATCAGCCAAACACAGAGCAATTTTTTTTGAAAAAAAATAAAAAAATTGACACCCCACTGGCCCAACTAAAAAAAATACAAGACCCAAATGAATAAAATCAGAGATGAAAAAAGAAACGTAACGACAGACACCACAGAATTAAAAAGAATCATCAAAAATTACTACAAGGACTTGTATGCCAGCAAACAGCGAAATCTATCAGAAATGGATAGATTCCTGGACACATGCAACCTACCTAAATTGATTCAGGAATACATAGAAAACCAAAACAGACCCATACTGAAACAGAAATTGAAACAGTAATAAAGGCCTTCCCAACAAAGAAAAGCCCAGGACCAGATGGATTCACTGCTGAATTCTACCAGACATTTAAAGAAGAAGTAATCCCATTTCTTCTCAAACTATTCAGAACAATTGAAAAAGAGGGAATCCTCCCAAATTCTTTCTATGAAGCCAGCATCACCTTAATTCCTAAGCCGGAAAAAGATGCAGCATTGAAAGAGAATTACAGGGCCGGCGCCGTGGCTCAATAGGCTAATCCTCCACCTTGCGGCGCCGGCACACCGGGTTCTAGTCCCGGTCGGGGCGCCGGATTCTGTCCCGGTTGCCCCTCTTCCAGGCCAGCTCTCTGCTATGGCCAGGGAGTGCAGTGGAGGATGGCCCAGGTGCTTGGGCCCTGCACCCCATGGGAGACCAGGAAAAGCACCTGGATCCTGGCTCCTGCCATCGGATCAGCGCGGTGCGCCGGCTGCAGCGGCGGCCATTGGAGGGTGAACCAACGGCAAAAGGAAGACCTTTCTCTCTCTGTCTCTCTCTCTCTCACTGTCCACTCTGCCTGTCAAAAAAAAAAAAAAAAAAAAAAAAGAGAGAATTACAGACCAATATCCCTGATGAACATAGATGCAAAAATACTCAATAAAATTCTCGCCAATAGAATGCAACAACACATCAGAAAGATCATCCACCCAGACCAAGTGGAATTTATCCCTGGTATACAGGATGGTTCAATGTTCGCAAAACAAACAATGTGATACACCACATTAACAGACTGCAGAAGAAAAACCATATGATTATCTCAATAGATGCAGAGAAAGCATTTGATAAAATACAACACCTTTTCATAATGAAAACTCTAAGAAAATTGGGTATGGAAGGAACATTCCTCAATACAATCAAAGCAATTTATGAAAAATCCATGGCCAGCATGCTATTGAATAGGGAAAAGTTGGAAGCATTTCCACTGAGATCTGGTACCAGATAGGGATGCTCACTCTCACCACTACTATTCCATATAGTTCTGGAAGTTTTACACAGAGCTATTAGCCAAGAAAAGAAATTAAAGGGATACAAATTGGGAACGAAGAAGTCAAAATATCCCTCTTTGCAGATGATATGATTCTTTATTTAGGGGATCCAAAGAACAATAAAAGAGACGATTGGAACTCATAGAAGAGTTTGGCAAAGTAGCAGGATATAAAATCAATGAACAAAAATCAATAGTCATTGCATAAACAGGCAATACCAATCAAAATACCAAAGACATTCTTCTCAGATCTGGAAAAAATGATGCTGAAATTCATATGGAGACACAGGAGACCTCGAATAGCTAAAGCAATCTTGTACAACAAAAACAAAGCTGGAGGCATCACAAATTTCAGGACATACTGCAGGACAGTTGTTATCAAAACAGCATGGTACTGGTACAGAAACAGATGGACTGACCAATGGAACAGAATAGAAACACCAGAAATCAATCCAAACATCTACAGCCAACTTATATTTGATCAAAGATCCAAAACCAATCCCTGGAATGAGGACAGTCTATTTAATAAATGGTGCTGCAAAAATTGGATTTCCATGTGCAGAAGCATGAAGCAAGGCCCCTACCATACACCTTACACAAAAATTCACTCAACATGGATTATAGACTTAAATCTATGACCCGACACAATCAAATTATTAGAGAGCATTGGAGAAACCCTGCAAGATATCGGCACAGGCAAAGACTTCTTGGAAAAGAAACCAGAAGCACAGGCATTCAAAGCCAAAATTAACATTTGGGATTGCATCAAATTGAGAAGTTTCTGTACTGCAAAAGAAACAGTCAGGAGAGTGAAGAGGCAACCGACAGAATGGGAAAAAATATTTGCAAGCTATGCAATAAATAAAGGCTTAATACCCAGAATCTACAAAGAGATCGAGAAACTCCACAACATCAAAACAAACAACCCCCTCAGGGGATGGTCCAAGGACCTCAATAGACATTTTTCAAAAGAAGAAATCCAAATGGCCAACAGGCACATGAAAAAATGTTCAAGATCACTAGTAATCAGGGAAATGCAAATCAAAATCTCAACGAGGTTTCACCTCACTCCAGTTAGAATGGCTCACATTCAGAAATCTACCAACAATAGATGGTGGAGAGGGGATGTGGAAAAAGGGACACTAACCCACTGTTGGTGGGAATGCAAACTGGTTAAGCCACTATGGAAGTCAGTCTGGAGATTCCTCAGAAACCTGAATATAACCCTACCATATAACCCAGCCATCCCACTCCTTGGTATTTACCCAAAGAAAATTAAATTGGCAAACCAAAAAGCTGCCTGCACATTAATGTTTATTGCAGCTCAATTCACAATAGCTAAGACCTGGAACCAACCCAAATGCCCATCAACAGTAGACTGGATAAAGAAATTATGGGACAGGTACTCTATAGAATACTATACAGCAGTCAAAAACAATTTAACCCGGTCATTTGCAAAAAAAATGGAGGAATCTGGAAAACATTATGCTGAGAGAATTAAGCCAGTCCCAAGGGGACAAATATCATATGTCCTCCCTGATCGGAAACAACTAACTGAGCACCAAAGGGGAAACCTGTTGAAGTGAAATGGACACTATGAGAAATAGTGGCTTGGTCAGCTCTTGTCATCACTGTTGATGTATAATGTAATACGTTATCCCTATTAGTATTTTTTTTGTTCTAGTACTATTGGTTGAACTCTGTAATTAGCACACAATTATTCTTAGGTGTTTAAATTTAACTGAAAAGTGATCCCTGTTAAATATAGAGTGGGAATAATAAAAGGGGGAGATGTACAATTTGGGACATGCTCAATCGGACTTGCCCCAAATGGTGGATTTAGAAATGTGCCAGGGGATTACAATACAATCCCATCAAGGTGGCATGTACCAATGCCATTTCACTAGTCCAAGTGATTAATTTCAGTTCACAATTGATCACACTGATATGTCTAAGAGTCAAAGGGATCACACAAACAAGACTAGTGTCTGCTAATACTAACTGATAGAATCAAAAAGGGAGAGAACGATCCAACATGGAAATCGGGATACACAGCAGACTCATAGAATGGCAGCTGTCCTAAATTGCATTCTAGCCTCAGAATCAGCCCTTAAGGCATTTGGATCTGGCTGAAGAGCCCATGAGAGTATTTTAGGCATGAAAAGCCAAGACACTCTGGGAAAAAAAAGACTTAAATGAAAGATTTCTGTGAGTGAGATCCCAGTGGAAAGAACGGGGCCATCAAAGAAGGAGGTACCTTTCTTCGAAGGGAGGAGAGAACTTCCACTTTGACTATGACCCTGTCAGAATAAGATCAAAGTTGGTGAACCCAAAAGTCTTCCATAGGCTTGGCAACTCATGACTAGATCCTAGGGAGATTCTTGATGCCATAAACAAGAGAGTCAAATTGTTAAGTCAACAACAGGAGTCACTGTGTACTTACTTCTCATGTGGGATCTGTCCTTAATGTGTTGTGCAATGTGAAGTAATGCTATAACCAGTATTGAAACAGTATTTTTACATTTTTTGTTTCTGTGTGGGTGCAAAGTAATGAAATCTTTACTTAATATATACTAAATTGATCTTCTGTATATAAAGATAATTGAAAATGAATCTTAGGCTGGCGCCGCGGTTCACTCTACCTAGTGGCGCCGGCACACTGGGTTCTAGTCCTGGTCGGGGTGCCGGATTCTGTCCCGGTTGCCCCTCTTCCAGGCCAGCTATCTGTTGTGGCCAGGGAGTGCAGTGGAGGATGGCCCAAGTCCTTGGGCCCTGCACCCCATGGGAGACCAGGAGAAGCACCTGGCTCCTGCCTTCGGATCAGGGCAGTGCGCTGGCTACCGCGCGCCAGCCGCAGCGGCCATTGGAGGGTGAACCAACAGCAAAAAGGAAGACCTTTCTCTCTGTCTCTCTCTCTCACTGTCCACTCTGCCTGTCAAAAAAAAAAAAAAGAAAGAAAATGATTCTTGATGTGAATGGAATGGGAGAGGGAACAGGAGATGGGAGGGGTGCAAGTGGGAGGGAAATTAGGGGGGAGGGAGCCAATGTAATCCATAAACTGTACTTTGGAAGTTTATATTTACTAAATAAAAGATGTAAAATATATTCAAAATATACAAAAATGAGAAATACAAGTTGACACTACCAAGAAAAAATAACACAAAAATGAGTAAAAACATCACTTAATCATGAAGGAAAAATAACAGCAATTTTCAACTTTATTGATAAGAAGTAAATTTAAAGTAGTCATAAAGTCATTAAAACTACTATTAAATAATTTCTATCAATTTATTAGATGCATGCTTTAAAAATGGTTTAAAAATACAATATGTGCAGCACAATTGACATATTCAGGCATAATTTGTAAAAATTTTTTATCCCACCTAATAGATAACATATGGTATCATTCATTCTGTGTCTGATTTATTATACTAAACATTTGTCCTCCAATTCCAATAATTTTCCTGCATTTGTTGGATTTTCATGCTTTTGTCTTTTTTTTTTTACAGGCAGAGTGAATAGTGAGAGAGAGAGACAGAGAGAAAGGTCTTCCCTTGCCGTTGGTTCACCCTCCAATGGCTGCTGCGGCCGACTCACTGCAGCCGGCACACCGTGCTGATCCGATGGCAGGAGCCAGGTGCTTCTCCTGGTCTCCCATGGGGTGCAGGGCCCAAGGACTTGGGCCATCCTCCACTGCACTCCCTGGCCACAGCAGAGAGCTGGCCTGGAAGAGGGTCAACTGGGAGAGAATCCAGCGGCCTGACTGGGACTAGAACCTGGTGTGCCAGCGCTGCAAGGCGGAGGATTAGCCTAGTGAGCTGCGGCGCCGGCCCATGCTTTTGTCTTACATTAACATTTTATTTGTGTGTGCTTTGTGTGTTTATGTGTATGCAAATATCTTTAGCCCTTCATTTGATTAGTTGATTCTACATTTTTGCATTATGAACAGTGATGCTAGTCACATGGTAGAGCATGTATATTTAAGCCAATATTTTTGTGTCTATTCTGCATATATTCAGGAGTGAAATTTTTGAATCATATGGCAAATCTATTTTTAGATTTTTAAAGGAATCTCCATACTATTTTTTACAGGGACTGCACTAATTTACATGTTCACAAACAGTGTGTAAATGTATCCCTTTCTCCACATCCTCACAGGCATGTTACACTGTCTCTTGAATAACAGCCATTCTGACAGGAGTAAAATGAAAACTCACTACGGGTTTGATTTGAATTTCCCTGATGGTTAGTGGCATTTAAAATTTTTTTAATTTAATTTTTGTGGATATTGAACCAGTTAAGTATATGAAAATATCCAATGCAGGCTACTTATATAGAAAGGGATAAAAAAAGTGAAATTTAGAAAAAATAGTGATAAAATATCTAAGAAATCTTTTTTTTGTGTGAGACACAGAAGAAACTTTATTGTGGAGGGTGAGGCTAAATATAAAAGAGGCAACTGACAGAATAGAAAAATGATAACAATGCATCTGATAAAGGATTGATATCTAAAAAATGTAAAGACTTCAAGAAACTCAACAAAAATCAAGTTAGTTATGGACATGGTACTCTATTCATTACCTTTGATCAGCGAAAACATGAAATCTGCCTTTTTGGGCTGGCTTAATTCACTAAGCATAATGGTTTCCAGTTGCAACCATCTTGTTGCAAAAGATAGGATTTCATTTTTTTGAAAGCTGTGTTTATTGAAATGTAATAGACATTTTGAGAATCAGTGATGATTTATAGTCCTAGGCTCTTTCTTTGAGGAATAGTATTTTGTTTTACTTTGTTTTGTTTTCTCTTCATACTACGGTTGAGCTCTTTTACTTAGGGTAGCTTTAACTATATAAGTATTAAGTGTACTAAAAAAGATCATTGTAAAAATTAAGAGTAGGAATTCAAGAGGGAAGGTGAGGAAAGGTTGGAGCATGAGTGGGAGGGAAGGTGTGGTATGTCCACTATGTTTCTTTAATGGTATAAAGAAATTTATGAAACATATGAAACTTGTAACTTATATTAAATATACTTTTAATAAAAAATAAATGGGCAAGGGACATGAACAAGTATTTTTCAAAGGATGAAATACAAATGGTTGACAGACAAATGAAAAATGTTCTGAATCATGAATCATTAGTGCAATACAAATAAAACCACAATGAGAGATCAACTCACCCAATTATAATGACTATCACCTAACAATATAAATCACAAATGTCTGCAAAGATGTGTAGAAACGAGTACCATAGTACATTTTTTGGAGGGAACATAAACTAGTACAACCATTATGGAAGACAAAAATGTAGATTCCTCAGAAATCTGGAAACCAACCCAACGGTGGAACAACCATCACATTCCTGGGAATTTGCCCAAAGGAAGTGAAGTCATCATATGAAAGAGTTATTTGTATCCCCATGTTTATAGCAGTTCATTTCACAGTACCTAAGATATTGATTCATTGTGGATGTCCATGGATGACTGGATAAAGAAAAGGTAGTATTTATACACAGTGGAATACTATTCAGGCCGGTGCCGCGGCTCACTAGGCTAATCCTCCACCTTGCGGCGCCAGCACACCGGGTTCTAGTCCTGGTCGGGGCACCGGATTCTGTCCCGGCTGCCCCTGTTCCAGGCCAGCTATCTGCTGTGGCCAGGGAGTGCAGTGGAGGATGGCCCAAGTGCTTGGGCCCTGCACCCCATGGGAGACCAGGAGAAGCACCTGGCTCCTGCCATCAGATCAGCGTGGTGCGCGGGCCACAGCATCCCGGCCGCAGTGGCCATTGGAGGGTGAACCAATGGCAAAGGAAGACCTTTCTCTCTGTCTCTCTCTCTCACTGTCCACTCTGCCTGTCAAAAAATAAAATAAAAAAATACTATTCAGCCATGAAAGAGAAATAAATCATGTATTTTGCAACAAAATGGATACAACTGGAGACTGTAATGCTTAGTGAAATAATCCAATCCCCAAATGACGAATAATATATATACTTTCTCTGAAATACAGTAGTTAACACAGAATACAAAAAATATAAAAATGAAACTGACATATTTTGATTTGACCTTTGCTTACAGAACTTGTGTATATTCCTAGGGAACACTGATCTTTCTACTATGTAACTTGTTGAAGATTGTGGTTAGTGGTACATTAACCTGTGATCATAAAGATAATTTAAAGTGTATTATTGCACAAATTAGAGGAAAATAGAAAGGAAGGAAGGAGGGGAGACTGAGGGAAGAGGGAAAGGGAATATGGCTATATTCTTAGAAATGTATCTATGGTGTCAGTAGTCACCCTAGGCTCTTGTTATGAGTTGCCAAGGCTATGGAAGCCTTTTGAGTTCACCAACTTTGATCTTATTTAGACAAGGTCATAGACAAAGTGGAAGTTCTCTCCTTCCTTCAGAGAAAGGTACCTCCTTCTTTTATGGCCCCATTCTTTCTACTGGGATCTCACTCGCAGAGATCCTTCATTTAGTTTTTTTTTTTTTTTTTGCCAGAGTTTCTTGCCTTTCCATGCCATAAACTGATGCCATAAACAAGAATGTCAATTTGTTAAGTCAAACAATAGGAGTCACTGTGCACTTACTCCTCATGTAGGATCTCTGTCCTTAATGTGTTGTTCAAAGTAAATTAATGCTAAAACAAGTACTCAAACAGTATTTTACACTTTATGTTCTGTGTGGGTGCCAGCTAATGAAATCTTTACTTAATATATATAATATATATATTTACTTAATATATATTATATATATAAATCAATCTTCTGTATATAAAGATAATTGAAAATGAATCTTGATGCGAATGGATAGGGAGCGGGAGTGGGAGATGGGAGGGTTGCAGGTGGGAAGGAAGTCATAGCGGGGAAAAGACATTGTAATCCATAAACTGTACTCTTGAAATTTATATTTACTAAATAAAAGTAAAAAAATAATTTAACAGTAAATAAATAAACAAATAAAATTCATGCATAAAAAAGAAATGTATCTATGAAATACTTTACATGTTTTATTTTTATTAATAAAAGTAAAAATCTAAAATTAAAAATAAAGCTCGAATGTCACATTTCATTTACATATTCACCAGCTGTATCTCTTTATTAAGAACAATAAATTCACATCTCTTTTGAACACATAGTTTTAATTGATAAATGCATAAATTAACCACACCACAAATGAAGGGGAAAGAAAAAAAAATACAAAAAATAAATTGAGCCAGGGCTATTCTTAACTGGATTGTTAATTTTGTTTTATTGAATTTCCTTAGGTCTTTATAAATTCGGGATATTAATTCTTTTTTAAGATTTATTTATTTATTTGAAAGTCAGAATTACACAGAGAGAGGAGAGGTAGAGAGAGAAGTCTTCCATCCGATGGTTCATTCCCCAGATAGATGCAACAGCCAGAGCTGCACCGATCTGAAGCCAGGAGCCAGGAAATTCCCCCAGGTCTCCCACATGGGTGCAGGGGCCCAAGGACTTGGCCCATCCTCCATTGCTCTCCCAGGCCTTAGCAGAGAGCTGGATCAGAAGAGGAGCGGCCAGGACTAGAACCGGCGCCCATATGGGATGCCAGTGCTTCAGGCCAGGGTGTTAACCCACTACCCCACAGCATCAGCCCCTAGATATTAATTCTTTACCACTGAGTAGTTTGAAAATCTTTTCTTTCATTCTGCCAGTTGCATCTTCACTTTTTTTGTGGAAACAAAGAGGTATTTTTCAAAGAATGAAATACTGTCATCAATCACATGAACAACAACAAAAAAGATGCTCAGGATGCCTAGACATGAGGCAAGCAAATAAAAACCACAGTGTATCACCTCACATCAAAATGAATATCATCCAAAAAACAATTTCTGGTGAAGATATATAAAACAATTACCCTAATACACTATTAGGGGAATGTAAACTAGTACAACTTTATGGAAGGCAGTATGGAGATTTTCAGAAATCTGAAACATATCTACCATATGACGTGGCCTTCCCATTCCTGAGAATATGCCTAAAGGAAATGGAATCTTCATATGACAGGATTATCTGCACTGCCATTTCTCTCACAGCTCAATTCAATATAGCTAAGATATTGAATCAGCGCAGATATTCATCAGAGTCTTTCTACTTTTTCCTGGCTGAACTCAGTATTTAGTGAACCACAAAGCCTGTGATTATAAAGCAAGTTCAAAGCATTTTTAAAATTTTAAAGTGTTTTGAATAATTTTAATTTTAATTATTCATAGTTTTTTTTAAAAGATTCAATATAATTTGTAGATACAATTTTAAAATGTGATGCTACCTCTTCCTCCATCCCTCCCCTTCTCTCTCACCCTCTTTTATCCTCCTTTTTTGTCTTTTTTAGTTTCAGTATTTGAGACAACATATTTAAAATACTTTACAGTAAAAAGGGTTAATACTTCACCCAGGAAGAATTTTAAGAAATAAAAATCAATAAGACCCTAGTGTAGTAAGAATATAGACAAAAGCTATAAACAGTAACTGAGTGGAAAAATGATAATGAATCAACCCGGATGCCTATTGTCTGATGAATGGATAAAGAAAATGTGGTATAGATACACTATGGAATATTACCCCACACACACTCTGTGTAAAATCCTCTGAGTTGAGCGGGGTCTTCCTTCTGCAGAATAGTGCTGGGGTGGTCATGAGAAATAAATTTCTCATACCTTGTTGTGAAAATAAACTTATTCAGGAAAATAAATTTAATAGAGTTTATTTATTTAAGCATTTAAGAGATTCATGAATCAGACAAAACTCAAAACCAGAAGACATTCAGAGAACTCCATTTGGCAGGTGGAATATGGGTGCAAAATAAAGATATTACTTGAGGGGCCAGTGCAGTGGTGCACTACGTTAATCCTCTGCCTGTGGTGGCGACATCCCATATGGGTGCAGGTTCTAGTCCCAGGTTGCTCCTCTTCCCATCCAGCTTTCTGCTGTGGCCAAGGAAGGCAGTGGAGGATGGCCCAAGTGCTTGGGCCTCTGCACTCACATGGGAGACAGGGAGGAAGCACCTGGCTCCTGGCTTCAGATGGGAGTAGCTCCTGCCGTTGTGGCCATTTGGGGAGTGAACCAATGGAAGGAAGACATTTCTCTCTGTCTCTCTCACTGTCTGTAACTCTACCTGTCAAATAAATAAAAATCTTTTTTTTTCCTTTTTGATGTAGGCATTTTATTCTTTCACATTTTTTTTTAATTTTTTTAAAACTTTTATTTAATGAATATAAATTTCCAAAGTACGACTTATGGATTACAATGGCTTCCCCCCCATACCGCCCCTCCCACCCACAACCCTCCCTTTCCCACTCCCTCTCCCCTTCCATTCACATCAAGATTCATTTTCAATTTTCTTAATATACAGAAGATCAGCTTAGTATACATTAACTAAGGATTTCAACAGTTTGCTCCCACACAGAAACATAAAGTGAAAGATAATAGATGATTTTTTTTAAATGATGATGAAATCAGATCAGACCTATTGTCATGTTTAATCCCAGTGAGAGTCAAGTTGGGAATTGATAATTTCTTTTCTTTTTTTTTTTTTTAAGGAGGATCAGTTTAGTATGCATTAAGTAAAGATTTCAACAGTTTGCACCCCCATAGAAACACAAAGTGAAATATATTGTTTGAGTACTCGATATAGCATTAAATCTCAATGCACAGCACATTAAGGACAGAAATCCTACATGAGGAGTAAGTGCACAGTGACTCCTGTTGTTGACTTTACCAATTGACACTCCTGTCTATGGCATCAGTAATCTCCCTATGCTCCAGTCATGAGTTTCCAAGGCTATGGAAGCCCTCTGAGTTCTCCGACTCTTATCTTGTTTAGACAAGGTCATAGTCAAAGTGGAGGTTCTCTCCTCCCTTCAGAGAAAGGTAACTCCTTCTTTGAAGACCTGTTCTTTCCACTGGGATCTCACTCACAGAGATCTTTTGCCAGAGTGTCTTGGCTTTCCATGCCTGAAATACTCTCATGGGCTTTTCAGCCAGATCCGAATGCCTTTAGGGCTGATTCTGAGGCCAGAGTGCTATTTAGGACATCTGCCATTCTATGAGTCTGCTGAGTATCTCACTTCCCATGTTGGATCACTCTCCCCTTTATTTATTCCATCGGTTAGTGTTAGCAGGTACTAGACTTGTTTACGTGCTCCTTTTGACTCTTAGTCCTTTCATTATGATCAATTGTGAACTGAAATTGATCACTTGGACTAGTGAGATGGCATTGGTACATGCCACCTTGATGGGATTGAATTGGAATCCCCTGGTATGTTTCTAACTCTACCATTTGGGGCAAGTCAGCTTGAGCATGTCCCAAATTATACATCTCTTCCCTCTCTTATTCCCACTCTTATGTTTAACAGGGATCATATTTCAGTTAATTTTCAACCCTTAAGAATAACTGTGAATTAATTACAGAATTAAACCAGTCATATTAAGTAGAAGAGATAAAAAAACTACTAAGAGGGATAATATATTAAGTTGTTCATTAACAGTCAGGGCTATGCTGATCAAGTCACCGTTTCTCATAGTGTCCATTTCACTTCAACAGGTTTCCTTTTTGGTGTTCAGTCAGTTGCCACCAATCAGGGAGAACATATGGTATTTGTCCCTTTGGGACTGGCTTATTTCACTCAGCATGATGTGTTCCAGATTCCTCCATTTTGTTGCAAATGACTGGATTCCGTTGTTTCTTACTGCGGTATAGTATTCTAAAGAGTACATATCCCATAATTTCTTTATCCAGTCTACCGTTGATGGGCATTCACATTTTTTTAACTTTTATTTAATGCATATAATTTTCCAAAGTACGACTTATGGATTACAATGGCTTCCCCCCCATACCGTCCCTCCCACCCACAACCCTCCCTTTCCCACTCCCTCTCCCCTTCCATTCACATCAAGATTCATTTTCGATTATCTTAATATACAGAAGATCAGCTTAGTATACATTAAGTATGGATTTCAACAGTTTGCTCCCACACAGAAACATAAAGTGAAAAATAATAGATGATTTTTTAAATGATGATGAAATCAGATCAGACCTATTGTCATGTTTAATACCAGTGAGAGTCAAGTTGGGAATTGATAATTTCTTTTTTTTTTTTTACAGAGGATCAGTTTAGTATGCATTAAGTAAGGATTTCAACAGTTTGCATCCCCATAGAAACACAAAGTGAAATATATTGTTTGAGTACTCGTTATAGCATTAAATCTCAATGTACAGCACATTAAGGATAGAGATCCTACATGAGGAGTAAGTGCACAGTGACTCCTGTTGTTGACTTTACCAATTGACACTCCTGTCTATGGCATCAGTAATCTCCCTATGCTCCAGTCATGAGTTTCCAAGGCTATGGAAGCCCTCTGAGTTTTCCGACTCTTATCTTGTTTAGACAAGGTCATAGTCAAAGTGGAGGTTCTCTCCTCCCTTCAGAGAAAGGTACCTCCTTCTTTGATGACCTGTTCTTTCCACTGGGAATGAATCCTCATGATAATGGAAGGGGAGAGGGAGTGGGAAAGTGGAGGGTTGCAGGTGTGAGGGACGTTATGGGGGGGAAGCCATTGTAATCCATAAGCTGTACTTTGGAAATTTATATTCATTAAATAAAAGTTAAAAAAAATAAACTTTAATTGCATTATAAAAAAAATCAAAAGACAACTAATAAAGGAAACACAAGGGAAGGTGGCAGTGAGTAAGAACGGAGGGAAGGGAAAGGAAGATGGGGAGTGACATTAAGTTCTGCTTTATTTATTTATTTATTTTTTGACAGGCAGAGTTAGAGAAAGAGAGACAGAGAAAGGTCTTCCTTTTCTGTTGCTTCACCCCCCAAATGGCTGCTGCGGCCAGCGAACAGCGCCGATCCGAAGCAAGGAGCAAGGTGTCCCCTCCCAGTCTCTCATGCGGGCACAGGTCCTAAGCACTTAAGCCTTAGGCTATCCTCCATTGCCTCCCTGGGCCACAGTGGAGAGCTGGACTGGAAGAGGAGCAACCGGGACAGAATCTGGTGCCCCAACCAGGACTAGAACCCGGGGTGCCAGCATCACAGGCAGAGGATTATCCTAGTGAGATGCGGTACTGGCCACATTACATTCTTAAAAGTGTATGCATAGGGGCTAGCACTGTGGCTCAGTAGGTTAAAGCCCTGGCCTGAAGCACTGGCATCCCATATGGGTGCTGGTTCTAGTACTGGCTGCTCCTTTTCTAATCCTGCTCTCTGCTATGACCTGGGAAATCAGTAGAAGACAGCCCAAGTCCTTGGGCCCCTGCACCCACATGGGAGACCTAGAGGAATCTCCTGGCTCCTGGCTACAGATAGGCACAGCTCCAGCCATTGCGGCCATCTGTAACACTGTCTTTCAAATAAAAAAAAAAAAACTGTATGTATAAAAGAAAGTTTGTTAGTTGATAAAATCTAGTTCCTCTACTTCAGAGTGTGTAAAGGCTATGAGTAAAATTGACAGAGGAGACTGATGGTTAAGTGACAGGGCAAAGGGGACTGGAGGTCCACATGTGTATAAGTTATCCGGGGGATAGTGCAGAACATGACCTTCTGTGTAGGTGAAATGCAGGTATCCTTTCTGTCCTCCAGAAATGCACTTAGCCAGGAGTAGAGTTAAATAGAGGAAATTTATCCTGAATTCTGCTACCAGTGCAGATTCCCTGACTCACGCATGTGTTCCCTGAGGAAAAAAAAATCACAGTTCCTCAGAATTCATCAGGCACAGTTTCCTGATTTACAGGTTCTTTACTATTTCGCCGAGAACCTGAAACCACAGGAGAACTTATGGGGATGCCAGCAGGTGGCTTCTGGAGCAATGGGGATAGCTTGACAAATCAGAGGTGGCTTGTACTTGTTCTGAAGTAAAGACTACTGTTTTACTTTTATTGGTTGACAATGACTGAGAGCATACAACCTGCCCAGGCAGGCCTGCCTTGGAGAAATGAGTCCACAGGTGAGAAGAGTGAAACCCAGCTGCTCTCCTCTGCTGTCTCCAGAAACCAGGAAAGTTCATTTATCCCTGAGGTGGCTCCTATTTCTCATGATGCCAAGTCTCAGGCTGTCTTGCTTCCACAAGTGAAATGACAGTTATGGGCCTGAAGGGAGATGAGCTGATGCCATACTTTCCCTATAAAAACACCTTAGGGATTCATCTAATAATGGATTCATATCAGGGATGTAGCTGGGTGAGTGTCTTTCTGTTTCATGTACAGAGTGATCTCCAAGAGCAACTGGGTTCTGAGGTAAAAAAGAATTCTTTCCCATGATATATTAGCAGAATTCTCTGCTCATGATATCACTCTTAGCTATTACTCCACAATTAATGCAACAAATATTTCTAGACATGAAATGATAAACTTTGTGAATTGTGTAAGGCCATACAAAATAGGTTTGCAAAATTATATTTGTGATTTATGATGCACTTGAATTGGATTTGTACTTGATTTCCTCATTATATTTCTCAGTTTAACTTATGATTTTTATCTCAATTAAATTTGATCTAGTAAGGCACTTGATCTAGTACCTTGAATATAGTGTACTAATATTCTAGTACTAATATCTAGTACTCTTGGAAGAAAGGGAGGATGTAATCATGATATTGTTGTGAATATAGTGGAATAAAATGACAGGGATTCTCCATTTGTGGCTGTACAGGTATTGACCCTTCAAGAAATCTGACTGACAAAATGCTTCTATTGATATGTTCAAAAATTGCAGTGTTAGGTCTTAAAGTCTTTATTTTAAAACTTTGCATTCATGCTTTATGGGGGATAATATTCAGGTGTCCTGGCACCACCTGGCCCTGATCAGGGAACTGGGAGCCCAGGATGTATTTGTCATTTTTTTTTCTAAATTTGCCTTTTGACAGGGTTGCAATGGCTATCACCTCCTTAGAAGAGTGATGCACTGGGAAGCATGTTATTAGCTCTAAAAACTGTAGATTTATCCCTTCCTGGTGTCTATTTGACTCTGGTGGTTTAATAAACACAATTTTAGGGAGCAATTTTAGGTGTATCCAAATCCACAGCATAAGATTCTTATTATATTTTCCTGCTAAAGTTTCTGTCTTCTACTTCTGTGGTGACACTATAAAACCCATGCTTTTTCTCAGGGTCCTGGGAGTTCCATGTGTCAGATTATGACTGTGCTTCTCATCAACACTGTGCTTTCACATGAATTTGCTTTAAATTCAGTTCCCAAAGAATGGGTGACACATTGCAGTCACTCATTGAAATTGGATGCTTTCCCTATTTATTCTTCTGGGATTGGGGGATTTTATAAAAATTCCTTTTATTGAGCTAATCATGGTGGAAAAGATGTCTATCCACCTGAATCTGCCAACTGACTTATTTCGATCATTGAATCTATCAATCTACTTCCGCATATCAATTCATCTAAAATTCTCATAATCATTTTAATGTTGTCAATGATGGCATAGTTCTTTAAACGCTGATCAATAAATATGGTAAAACTTATAATGGAAATAACATGGGAGATTAACATAATAACAACATAGTATATTCTGTCATATATTCTCATTTTCCTAAATCTACATAAAATGCAAACATCATTGTGCATTCATTCATAAAACAATACTATATTTTAGCACTAATATACCAATTCACTAACAGTTGATACTACAAAAGAGGTGACAAAAGAGGCTTTATCAAAATTATTTTTCTTGAGGAAACCATTTAGTGCAGTGAGGTAAGCTGCCACGTGGGACACCTACATCCCAATTCAGAGTGTTGCTTCAAGTCCTGGTTACCGCATGCTTCTGACGCATCTTCCTCCTGCTGCTAAAGCACCTAGAAAACAGCAGATGATGGCCCAGCTCAAGCACGAGGATCTTTGATGCACATATGGGAGACTGAAGCAGAGCTCTTCAGCAGTGCCTTTGAACAGGCCTGGCCCCAGCTTTTGAGGGCGTCTAGGGGATGAACCAATGAGTGCAAGATATTTCACTCTATGTATACATGCTTGCCTTTCCACCTTTTGAGTAATAATTTTTAACACCATACTTTGTGTATCAAGTAGCCCTTGAGTTTGTGCAGATGGCTTCTCCCTGTCATTACACTGCTTCTATTTCATGTCCATGTCTAATCTAAGCGCAGGGATTTCATCATCAGTCTTTTTACTCTTGGTCCATTTAACTGTGATATTTCCCTCACCATGATACAAGATCACATAAACACTTTGGAGATTAACATGAAAGCCAGAATAAAGAGGGTGAATGTTGTCCACACTTTCTGTCCCCTGAGAGTGCTCAGAGGCTGCACCATCAGCCCAGAAACCCCAGATTGTCACATTTTACAGTGAGAACTGAGCTGTACATTCAGAATTTTAAGTATTTACTTTGTTAAAAAAGGACTCGATTCTCCTTTACACTCTGTGCAAATTATAGGTGACCATGCTCAAGCTTTCTTATGTTCCATTTCTGCATGTCAGCAGATATTATTGCAGATCAGTGATGCTTCCATGATGGGATTGTCAGATGACTCACATAAAATCACAGGATACAAAATTAACATTAAAATTAAAATAAGCAATAAATTACATGCTGTGGTCCATGTATATGTTGTCTACAACTATCAATTGTTAAATTCTAAAAATTAAGGCAAAGATTCAAAAGAAATTATGTAAATGATAGCACTTCAACTATTATACTCATTTTTCTCTCGCCAACTCTACATTATCAAGAGACTCAATGGAAAAACATCAATTCATGAGCAGTAAGATCAAGTCTCTTTCAGTGCATGGTGGGCATTTATAGAAAGAGGGACATGGGTTAGGGAGAATCAGCTAATTATTCCTGTTGTGAGAGAAGAAAATATTGAAATTCTTACCTACTCTTTTTCATGTAATTATATTTTACCTCCTTTGCTGAATGTCTCATGATGTACGGAGTATCCCAAAGTAAATATATGCATGTATACCAAAAGTATTCCAGAAATATTATTTCATGCTTAAATATATTATTGAAATTGAATTGGTTTAGATCCTCTAAATGTCAGACAGCATAAATAATATCCATATTTTGTAACATCAAAGAGGAAGAAGCGACTTAAATAATTCATTCAGTGAAGGATAATGATCTACAAAGACAAGAGAAAATTCACCACATATTAGTGTCAGAACAGAAATAAATATTAAGACAATATACAGAAACTGCCTTCAATAAACAAAGGCAAATTTAGATTAATTTCTGAAGTAAGATCTAGAGATTACGTATCAAAGTAGCTTCATAGATGCACACTCCAGAAAGGAAAAAAAAATGATTTTCTGCATTAAATTAAGAAAGCACAAGATGAAGAAATTTCAGTACATGCAGAATATCATCAGTGTAAAAGTAAAAAAAAATTAGATATAATCTGACATTACAAGTTCTGCATATTTAAATTAGAATTAAGTTAATTAAATTAATATTCTAGTCAGTGTAATCCTGGTGCTTTCCCTGGCTACAGGAAATGCTAAGGGTAGACATACATGTTTTTGGGCAATCAGTTATTCAGTTTCAATACACAAGTGTGTTTTCATTTTACTATAGTAAGTCTTTGAAGAAAGTTAGGCCACCATTCAATCAACTATGCAATTTTTCATTTGTTAACTCCTGCAAGTCATGTGGTTCTGGAGTTTTCCACTTCAGACATTCATTCCTGAATATGAGTCATTTTTGCATTATGTGTGTGTGTGTGTGTGTAAAGAGAGTACTTCAAAGAGTTTAAAGAAAAATTAAATTTAAGATAATTTTATTTTGCAAAATTATTGAAACCCCCAAATAGAGCTATCTTCAAAGGGGTCAGAAAATGGACATAATGAAAAAACTTAATTTGTTGTAGAGAGTAGTGCAGAAGTCTAATGTGCTCTTCATTGTGATTTAATGCTATAACTAGTACTCAAACAGTATTTTTCACTTTGTCTTTCTATGTGGGTGCAAACTGTTGAAATCTTTAGTGAATATATGCTAAGCTGATCTTCTGTATATAAAGAGAATTGAAAATGAATCTTGATGAGAATGGAAGGGGAGAGGGAGCGGGAAAGGGGAGGGTTGAGGGTGGGAGGGACGTTATGGGGGGGAAGCCATTGTAATCCATAAATTGTACTTTGGAAATTTATATTCATTAAATAAAAGTTAAAAAATAATCTTCATCCTAAATTTATATCTATGAAATGTAGGAAGTTTGTATACCTTAAGTCATAAATGGAAAAAAGAATCTTTGCAATATCAGGGTTCCTTAAAAATAAGTGTGTACAATATAAATAATTACTTGTAGTAATTTTCATGACAAAAAAGAAAGGCCACTGGTGATGTGAGATCTGTTTATTTGTTTGTTTCACAGGTATCCAAAAAGGCTTCCTGTATGCTTTTAATATGAACAAAATTTCCACTTCTGTTGTCATTAAAAATTATGTATTTTTTCCAAGCTGCCATTTGAATCTTAGCCAATGTTTTTATCTTTCTCTTCAATATCTTCACAATCCACCAAGATCTTAGGCCTAAGCCCCCTAATGTAACCATCTGTCACCTGGCTTTTTCCACATAATGATGCTACTCACTACACTGTATATTTTATTTCCAGACATGTTCAAGTCATTGAATTTGCCAAGTGACTTAAAATGTAAGGCTTTGTTCTACTTGAGTAGAGTGATGAGGGGGTCTCTCCGTCTGTACCACCTGCCACCTTAGCATCATCCAGGTCATAACCATCAGCACCAACACCTTCTCTTTGTCAAGATTTAAACACAAGCTCACAAATTATATTATCCATTCTTTCTTCTGTTTTTGGTCCTTCAACCTGTCGTCCAATGATCATCTACAGTGCAGCTCTATCTAACATAACCAATCTATTCCATATCAGTAAGTACTGCTGAATTTCTTCAATGAACTCCATCATCATGGAGATATATTTCACACTCGCATTGTCCCAGAAAATCTTTGTAGAAATCATGCTTTTCTCCAGTGCTTATATGGTGATCTTCTTATCTAGCCATCAAAGGAGGTCTGAGTACCTTCAAAGCATGAGGGATTTCCCAAGGACCTCCCCCCGAAAAGAGCCACACATACTGTCCTGCTGTTGGTGAGTTTCTTTGTGATCATGTATACTGTGTGGATATCATAATGTCATCCTTCTCAACCATATTATGGAAATATGATCCAGTTGTTCTGCATGCCCAGAAACTTGTGGGAAATATCTATACCACTGTCAGTCCTTAGTGCTTATTAGGGCTAATAAATGAATAGTTGGAATTCTTCAAAACATGAGTGATATGACATCAATTTTAACAAGCTGATAAAACACACCTGAAAACATAAATTCTATCAAGTACAATATTTAAAAGTCCAGAATTTTAATTCTAATTTAAACATGCAAAACTTGTATTTTTAACTTGTATCTAAATATTTTAAAGAAATATATATTTATTGGAAAGGCAGAGCTACAAAGAGACAGAGACAAAGACATAGAGAGAGGTCTTCCATCTGCCAGTTCAATCCCCGGATGGCAGCAAAGGCCTGAGCTGGGGCAATCCAAAGCTGGAGCCAGGAGTTTTTTCAATGTCTCCCACAGGAGTGTAGGGGCCCAAGGACTTGGGTCATCTTCTACTGCTTTCTTATGTCATACCAGAGAGCTGGATCAGAAGTGGAGCAGTCAGGAATTGAACTAGCACATATATGAAATGCTGGTACTGCAGGTAACAGCTTTACCTGCTATGCCACATCACCAGCCTCTAAATGTTTTTTCTCTTGGACACTGCCTCTGTTAGTTCAATGTTCTGCATGTATTGAAGTTTCTTCATCTTGTTCTTTCTTAATTTAATGCAAGAGAACATTTGCATTTCTTTTTGTGGTGTGCTCTATGAAACTACGTTTGGTACCGAATCCCTAGATCTACTTAGAAATTAATCTAAGTTTACCTTTGTTTGTTAAAGGCAGTTACTCTAAGATGTCTTAATATTTATATCTGTTCTGACACTATACTAAAGGTGCGGACCTTGCTCTTGTATTTGTATATCATCACCCTTTTTTATCACTTATTTAAGTCTTTTTTTTCTCTATGATGTCACAAAGTATGGATATTACTGAAGTATTTTTTGTTAAATTTTCACTTTTGACCCAATAAACTTCTGAATCACAGGTTTGTATCTTGTGATCAATTTTGGAAATTTATGGCATAAAAATTCTAATAACACTGTTCTTTACTTCTTTTCCTTAGTCCAGAGAAACAGCTAGTAGTTTAATTCTTTCTCAGTCTAAGCTTTTTATTTGTAGGTTTATATTTTAAATTCCATTCATTTACTCTTTTTACTGTGTTTGAATGTACTCACTGTGCTTAATAATATAGTTCAATAGTCTTCAGCTCAGCTCATGTTTAACATGGTTCACATTAAGTAGATTCACTACCTATTCAGTTATGTACTTACTGTTTCCAAATATACCTTTTTATGCATATAGTATCCTGTTGTTTTCATTTTCATTTTATTTTTTATTTTCCTATGGCCATTGTGTTCACTTACAGTGTAACAATACGATCCCTATGTCTGAAGCTTATGTGATGTGGAATTTTATTTTGGTTGGTTATTTCTTGTGTAAAAAATAATATAAAAATTGATTCTCATATAAGTGATAATTCACTTTGAAATGTTTGCAGTTAGTTATTTTTAAGTCCTTTTGCCCCCTCCAAACTGAACAACCCAAATAGAATAGTCATTTTTTAAATAGGTCTTATATGAAATGAGAACTTGCTTCTTTAATTTCTTCTCTAGACCATTTTCTTGGTTTAATTTTGTAGTTTTGGAGTCTTCAAATTTTCCTTCCACATTATTGGGAATTTTAGGGAATCTAATAACATTTCAGGATTTTGACTTTCTGTATTATAAATTATTAGAGTATATAACAAATTTTCCAAAAATCACAGTTATCACTATTATACAAAGTAACATTTCAGATAGATTTCCTGTACTAAACAACCATATTTCATGAGAAATCCTTTTTTTATTTTTGTTTGGAACATATTCCTCATATTCTTCTTGCTCAATGTACTAGAGCATAATGATAATATGTAGAAAACCATTATTTTAATATTATAAAAATATTTTCATGTTTTTTCACAAACTTATGAAGTATTGCATTTCTTTGCCATTAATAGTCCCTATATACAAGTTCAGAATTACAGTTTTATGATAGCATTAAATGACTATTTGTAGGAATATTTATCTGATTCAGGATTATTCACTCCTCTTCATTAGCACTCCCATGAATCTAAAAAAATCATTTTTAAATTTCTGTCTAAATTGTGGGCTAACTTAAATGATCTTAATGAAATGAACATGTAGGTATGTATCACTTGATGTTATTACACTTCACTTGATAATTTCTATTGTCATTACAATGCCCCAAAAATGTAATCTGCTGGATTTCTGCTGTGAAGGATGCAATGACAATATTATACCTAAAATTTATACCTACTTAAGCACTTAACTATGGTTTCTGAACTGGAAATATTATCCTTTGTTTCCTGGTCAAAATGTTTCCATTTATTTCTATGCTTAATTAAAAACCTTTTACATAAATTACTTAACTATATATGTGTTCATGTACTTCATTCTTTGTTGTTTGCATATTGATATTGATTGCTTTTAATGAATCAATGAAAACCAAAGAATCCTCTGTTGATTTCTCTCTGTTAATATAATTGAAAATGTATATATTTTTCCTATTTAAAGGATTTTTGTGTTACTAATTTGGAGCTTTTAACTATTAAGCTCATAAATACCTAATGGCTTATAATATTTCCTAACATTGTCTATAGTGATAAACACTTTAGATTCATCAAATTATTTTTGTTCATAGCATCTTCAAACAAAACTTTATTTCATATTCATTCTTATTATATAAACTACTATGTATACATATTTAACATTAGTTCAATATATTTATTTAACATATATTTATATATGCAGTCCATCATAATTAATTATCGATAAAAAACTGCCATATAGTTAATCTGACCTGTTTTATAAATTTCAAAGACAAAAGGGAGCATCACCAGCTTCCTTTAGATTAAGTAATCCATCTGTATCACACACTAAGTGTGACTATGCAGTACTAAAGTTATATTCATTTTGCATCTTACATCCTACAAGAGAAGAAAATTTGAGTCCTTCATTCTTTGAGCTAAAATTTTCTCCCATATTAAAATTCCAATTGTTTTCCATGCCAAGTACCCATAAAATCTATTTATATGGATTACTACAAAATTTTTATTAAAAGGTAGATACTATTAGTGGAAACTCATGAAAGTGATTACATAACGTGACTTACAAAATCATCTTGAAAAGATTTGTGGAAATGCATATGATAAAAAAAATGAAAATCAACCTAGTTTTTCATCAAAATAAACTTTCTTTTATTTCCAATGTCACAAGTTTTTCAATGACTTTTGTATAACAAGAAGTAAACTCTGAAGTCATTAAACAGTAAAAATAAAATATTTATTTAAAAATCCTTCCATGTGCAAAAGCCCATGGTTCCATTGCTAAATATATGTCTATTAATAGAGATGTAACAATACAAAGTCTTAACATTGTATTCTCTTCAACATGGCTTTATAAATATTGTTTTGTGCATCTGCTTTTAAATCACATAGAAAAAATAATTAGCCACCAAAAGGAATGAGTAATGGCTGCTATAGCTGTCGGTTTTGTTATCAAAATCTGTGATTTTATTAATTTATATCAGTTTTAGTTACTGCATTTTGTCCTTCATTTCAGCCTGACAAATTCACTTGCTCACTATGGTAGGATTGTTCTATTAACACAACCACTTCAATTTTATCTCACCATGTTTTAATTTTGCCTGATATAGAACTCATATCTGACAGTTGTAGTCATTTTCCTTCCAGTGATTTAAATGTGCCTTCCCACTTACCTCTGATTGCCATTTTTGTCAGAGGAAATCAGCTGTTAGTCACTTTAAAGATCATTTTTGTATCAAAAATCATTTGCCTCTTATTCCTTTTGAGATTATTTGCTCATATTTTGTCAGTAATTTGAAAAGGAATATATCTCAGTGTGCTTTTGCAGCCCATCCTCTTGAGTTCACTCTAGATCTCACATCTGTAAATCAATGTATTTTGTCATATTTGGATATTTCAGCAATAATTTTCCAAGTATTCTGTATCCCTGTCCTCACTCATAGTGGGCATCCCATGACGGCAATTTTAGGACAATCAATGATGTGCTACAAATGTCTTGGGATCTGTTTACTTTTTTCAGAAGACATAGCTTCATTTGTCTTCTAGTTCACTGATTCACGTGCCTCTTCAAGCCTGTTACTGAACTTGTTTTGTAATTTTTGGTTCAGCTATTTCTTCATCTCCTCAATGTCCTTTTGCCTCCTTCTTCATGATTTTATGTTTTAAGAATATTTTTATTAATTTATTTTATAACTTTTTATTAAGAAGTAACAATTGTTCAGGTTTGTGGGGCAAAGTATAAAATCCCACAGTATTAACTAGGTAGCTTTTCTTATCAATTTTTTGTGTTTGGAGCCTTCCAGATTCTCTCTTTGTAACCCAGCCATCCCACCTGTGGGTTTATATGCAATGACATATAGAAGATATCCCTGCAGTCCCACATTCACTGCAGAATTATCTTTTTGTTCACATTCCTTGCTGTATATCTTACCTATGTTTTCCTTAATTCCTTGTCAATGTTTCCTTTAAGCCCCTGGGCATTTGTAGGACATTTACTCAATGCTAAATAATTACAATTCGTTGATTTTTGTAGAATGTCGAGCAGTTGGGGCTTGTCTGATATATTTTTGGCAAGAATACCACAGAACTTGTATATCCTCAGTATAGAATGTTAGGGGACCAGGTGTCCAAATCTCACATTACTGGTTGACTCTGAGCAATTGGTTCAGGTGGTATCTGCCAGGTTTCCCTAAAGTTACTATTTCCCCCACTGTAATTAGTGAGTATCTTGTGGTGAGAAACTTTGATAGACAAAAAAATCTGTTTCTTTTCATCATAATTTTAGTCATTGATTTATATAATCCACAGATGATTCTTGCTTACACATAAATATTATGGCCTGTGGTATTAACCAGTTAGTGATTTTCTATTTCCATAATTCCTTCTATATTTATTTTACTATACTTATACTTTATACTTATTTTACTATAAGGAAAACATATTCCTACCCCCTCATTTATTTACTTGTTCAATTATTCATTTATGTATGCATGGGCTCATGGACACCTATGAGTTAATAATTTGTTACTACCATTTTTCAATATGTTACCCATATTGTCCCCAAGTTGGCTTCTTAATGTGAATGGAATGAGAGAGGGAGCAGGAGTTGGGAGGGTTGCGTGTGGGAGGGAAGTTATGGGGGGGAAAAGCCACTGTAATCAATAAGCTGTACTTTGGAAATTTATATTTGTTAAATAAAAGTTAAAAAAAAGCTAGTGATGTAACCACAAAAACAATGGTTAAATTTGTACAAATATTCATCTTAATGCAAGCTATACATGTGTATTCTTGTAAAATTAAGAACAGAGAAATCATGGGAGCAGGTGCTATCCAAATTATACAATTGACAAACTTGTCAAAACATAATTAAGCAATAGTACTGTGGCATATTTTTAATATCATAGTTTGGATAGGGTTGGTGCCCCATTTAATTTGCAATTCAGTCTTTTCTGACAAATTGAATGAGTTCAATTTGGCAGTAGATGAACAAAATTGTTGTGAACAGAATTACCAAAATCATATGAACCATAAAATTAATTTTAGTTTAGCAGAGTTTGATACCAAGATATCAGAAATTAAAATGACATTTCTAATATCTGAAAATATTAATTTACATTTAAAGCATTTATTTATTTATTTTTGACAGGCAGAGTGGACAGTGAGAGACAGAGAGAAGGTCTTCTTTTTCCATTGGTTCACCCCACAGTGGCCACTGCTGCCAGCATGCTGTGGCCAGCGCACCGCGCTGATCCAAAGCCAGAAACCAGGTGCTTCTCCTGGACTCCCATGTGGGTGCAGGGCCCAAGCACTTGGACCACCCTCCACTGCACTCCCAGGCCACAGCAGAGAGCTGGCCTGGAAGAGGGACAACCGGGACAGAACTGGTGCCCCAACTGGGACTGGAACCCAGTGTGCCAGCTCCACAGGCAGAAGATTAGCCTATTGAGCTGCAGCGCTGGCCATTAAAACATTTTATTTTATCTTATTTTATTTTTTGACAGGTAGAGTGGACAGTGAGAGAGAGAGAGAGACAGAGAGAAAGATCTTCCCTTGCTGTTGGTTCACCCTCCAATGGCCACCGTGGCCGGCGCGATGCAGCTGGCACACTGTGCTGATCCGAAGGCAGGAGCCAGGTGCTTATCCTGGTCTCCCATGTGGGTGCAGGCCCCAAGCACTTGGGCCATCCTCCACTGCACTCCCGGGCCACAGCAAAGAGCTGGCCTGGAAGAGGGGCAAGCAGGACAGAATCCAGTGCCTCGACCAGGACTAGAACCCAGTGTGCCAGTGCTGCAAGGCAGAGGATTAGCCTATTGAGCCATGGCGCTGGCCCATTAAAGCATTTTAGATAAATAATAGATTGAATTTATTTGAAAGTCAGAGTAAGAAAGAGAGAGAGGGGGAGAGAGAAAGAGGTCCTCTATCCATTGGTGTACTGCCCAAATGGACTCAGTGGCCTGATCTAAGCCAGGCCAATGCAAAATGCATGGAGCTTCATCCAGGTCTCCCATATGATTGGCAGGGATCCAAGCACATAGGTCATATCCCATTGTTTCCACAGCCACATTTTCAGGAAGCTGGATTAGATGTGGAGCTGGTGGCCTCAAACTGGTACTCACGGGATGTCAACATCAGGTGCCTTGGCTTTATCTGCTGAGCCACAGCACTGGCCCCAAAACACAAGTAATGTATTTCAAAATTAAACTCTGGAAATGATTAAGAATCTATTCATACTGTCTATTCTTCTCTGTCACTCTGCCTTTCAAATAGATAAAATTTATTCATCACAATGAAATGAGCTATCACTTGCAAATTCCAGCTGCTCCACTTTTATTCCAGCTCCCTTTTAAGGTACCTTGAAAAGCAGTGGAAGATGATTCAAGTACTTGGGTGACTGCCACCCTGTGGGTGACTCATATTATCCAGTTCCTGACTCCTGAATTCCACCTAAAAAACACCAGTGTTACAGCCATTTGAGAGTGAACCAAATGTTGGAAGATTAATTCCCCCCCATTCCCTCTCCATCTTTGCCATACTACTTTTCTTTTTTTTTTCTTTTTTTTTCTTTTTTTTTTCCAAAGAGAGTTTTTGCCATTTTTTCTTTCTTTTTTTTAATATTTTATTTAATGAATATAAATTTCCAAAGTGCGACTCATGGGTTACAATGGCTTTCCCCCCCGGGGAGGGTTGTGGGTGGGAGGGACGGTATGGGGGGGAAAGCCATACTACTTTTCAATAAATAAAGTGATTCATGTTAAAAGGAATATGTTATTTGGGATGGCATTGTGGTCCAGCTAGTTAATCTACTTGCCATGTGAGCATCCCATATCAGAGTGCCAGTTTGAGTGCTGGTTGCTCCACTTCTGATAAGGTTTCTTGCTAATTCATCTGGGAACACAAAGATGACCCAAGTATTTGAGCCCATGCCACCTGTGTGTGGGAAACCAAGCTTGAGTTTTTGCCTCCTGGCTTCAGCCAGGCCAAACCCTGGCTATTGCATCCATTTCAATTGTGAATCAATGGATGAAAGATATCTCTTCTCTTCTCTTCTCTTCTCTTCTCTTCTCTTCTCTCTCTCTCTCTCTCTCTCTCTCTCTTTCTCCCCTCTCTCTCATTATAATTTTTAAATTATGTTAAAATGAATATCAGTTTTTGTAAAAATCATGGCTCTATTGAAAACCATCCACGATCAAATTATGGGTTCTGGCGCTGTGGTGTAGCGGGTAAAGCTGAAGCCTGCAATGCCAGCATCCCATATGGGAACCAGTTTGAGTCCCGGCTGCTCTACTTCCAATCCAGCTCTCTTCTGTGGCCTGAGAAACAGTAGAAGATGTCCCATGTCTTTGGACCCCTGGACCCATGCAGGAGATCTGGAAGAAGATCTTGGCTCCTGGCTTTTGATTGGCAGATCTCCAGCTGTTGTGGCCAATTGGGGAGTGAACCAATGGATGGAAGGCCTTTTTCTTTCTCTCTCCCTCTCTTTCTCTCTTTGTGTAACTCTGACTTTCAAATGAATAAACAGATCTTTAAAAATTATCTAATTTTGAATATCTATGACTACTAAATTACTTGTATTTATTCTTTACTTCTAAGTAAACATAATGCACTCTTAATGACTAACATGCAGCCAGACCTGTGGCTTAATAGGTAAAACTGCAGCCTGCAGTGCTAGCATCCCATATGGGCACTGGTTCAAATCCCGGCTGATCCACCTCTGATCCAGCTCTCTGCTATGTCCTGGAAATCAGTAGAATATGGCCCAAATCCTTGGGCCCCTACATACAAGTTGAAACATGGAAGTGGCTCATGGATCCTAGCTTTGAATTTGTGCAGCTCTGGGCATCATGGCCATCTGGAGAGTGAACCAGCAGATGGAAGACCTCTCTCTCTCTCTTTCTCCCCCTCTCTGTAACTCTACCTTTCAAATAAATAAATGTCTTTTTTAAAAAGACTAACATATCTGTTGTTGTATATAATATATGCTCCAATAATCCCATAATATATGCATACTACCTATAAGTAAAGCTGTCATAACCAATAAGTAAGAAGTTCTAATTGTTCAGCATTATGCACAGCTGTAAATTCTAGTAGCATAGCAGTAGCTTTAATAAAGCTTTAACAGGCCAGTGCTGTGGCTCGCTAGGCTAATCCTCTGCCTGTGGCACCAGCACTTTGGGTTCTAGTCCCAGTCAGGATGCCAGATTCTGTCCCCTCTTCCAGTCCAGCTCTCTGCTGTGGCCTGGGAAGGCACTGGAGGATGGCCCATGTGCTTGTGCCCTACACCTGCATGGGAAACCAGGAGGAGGCACCTGGCTCCTGGCTTCAGATCAGCAAAGTGCACCAGCAATAGCAGCCATTTGGGTGATGAACCAACAGAAGGAAGACCTTTATCTCTTACTAACTCTGCCTGTCCAAAAAAAAAAAAAAAGAAAAAATGCTTTAACAAAGGAAGATAAAATTTGCAAAATGGTGGGAGAAACATTCATACAGTAAACAAAAATACACTTATTTCTAAAGGTGTAGGTTTTGAATATTTAGAACAGGAAAGCTAAGTATCCCATTGCCAGATTAAGGCATACTGTGGACAGAATAGAGCTCATTTTCCATCCCAATACAACAAAGGATTTGGGGTTATAAGGAAAAAGAAGTTCACACATGCAGAAATTTTAAGAAAAACAAAGTATAAAAGGTGAATTAGTGTCATCTAAAATACATAAGAAATGACAGTGTTCCACCAATCTCTGAATATTTGAAGTATAATTTTAACTATAACTTTTCTTTTCATTTATATAGCACAGTAGTTATTCTATTTTCCATAAAAGTGAAAAGGAAATATCTAAAAACTAAAGAAATTGATGAAGTAATTTTATAAAATATATTAATGTTATTTGCACACACAGAGACACAGAAAATAAGTACATTTAAATCTTATAAAGGTCATGATAGTACAGAATCTGGTGTACTGCACACAAGATCCAGGATTTACTTACAATCCCAATTCAATTTACATATGAAATAATTTTACACAGTAAGAATATTTTACCTGTGTAACACATAGCTTTAGCTTCCTGAACTACTCTAATATTTTTCTTACTTACCCAGAGTCTCAGCAAATATAGGAACATTTCTGTAGAATTGTTTGCTTTCTGAGTTTTCAAAGATCAAGGAATTAATTAATGTAGACAGTTGTACAGTAAAGACCAAGAATATCCAAGGGAGGTCAGAAAAGTCAACTTTGCAAGTGAAAATATTACTAATATGTATCCTGGATTCTCTATCCCTTAATACATCTTTCATGCTAAAAAAAGAGATCAGAATATTCCTGATGTAGCAATGAAGTAGAACAAATATAAAATTAAAAAAAGAAAACTCAAGTCAGAGTAAGAGATTTTTACCAATGTTCTAGTACAAATGATTAAAAAAAATCCAAACTGATGGAATACATAATTACATTTTTTAGAAATCAGAAAAGAGAAAGAATATTTAAAATCTACTGTGAGACTTCACAGAAGAAATGGAAAATCATGACCTCAACTAGCATAGTAACAGAATAAAAGCTGGAGGAAATATTACCAACAGAGTTGAGATGAATCAGTACTGAAAAATTTGAAAGAATTTGAGTGTAAGGAATGCACACACAATTAACTGAAATAGTGGAGAGAGAAAAGTCTGAGGAAAGGAAAAACATGATTTGTTAAGATATATTAATGAAATAATTTCATATAAACTTAAGTAAACAATAGAAAATAGATAGTTAGAATTAAAGTTAGAGCTAAGATCAGTGAGAGCGTGACAACATTGTACTTAACATTCTGACCTTTGAAATTCCCATAAATTTGCCATTCTTTTTATTCAAGGTTTCATGACATTTCAATACAAACTAATATATTTCCAATCTAAGTTTTATATATTGTCACATATTTCTGAAATTAGGATGTGCTTTAAAATGATGACATGGTATAATAGAAAATGTTTACAATCTTTGTATTTGAGAAATTGTGTATTTTACCATAATGCCATCATAAAGTTGATAAGATCATCTTGGATAATCCTGAAAACACTAATATTTCAGTTCACAATGCATTTTTCAGTTAATGTCACTTCATATATTTCTTTCAAAAATGTATAAGGAGAGTGTGAACTAACACAAGAATATGACAAATAAAATCTTTTCTAGAAAGAATGAAAACAAGCATTATCATATTACTTTATAACATTATACCTAGGAAAATGCTCAAATTAATGATATTTTAAGAGAAATTCATGGTTATTTTCCAAATGTTGGAATGGCATTGGCTTTAATAAATAGAAAATGCATCAAAACATTTATACATCATAGGTAAAAAAATAAACTAAAAAGTAATCTATTAAAATACTTTGGCTGGGTCTGTTGCTGTGGCATAGCAAGTAAAGTTGCCACCTGCAGTGCTGGCATTCCGTACAGGTGCTGGATCAATTCCTGGCTGCTCCACTTCTGATCCAGCTCTCTGCTATGGCCTTGGAAAGCTGTAGAAGATGGCTCAAGTCCTTGGGCCCCTGCACCCATGTGGGAGACTTGCAAGAAGCTCCTGGAACCTGGCTTCCGATCAACATAGCTCTGACCATTGTGGCCAATTGGGGACTGAACCAGCAGATGGAAGAGCTCTCTCTCTTTCTGCCTCTCCTCTCTCTATATAATTCTGACTTTCAAATAAATAAATAAATCTTTAATAAACAGAATAAATAAAATGTCTTGGCTATCTGAAATTATCAAATGGCCAAAATGAGATCATTTAAGTTTAGAAGTCTACCAGAAAGTCTTATTTGTTTACAGTTTCCTATTATTAGAGAAATACATTTCAAACTAATAAGTAGAAGGAAAACTCAAATCTTCACAAAGACACACACACACAAAAACACATACTCAGGCATTTTTTAACTTAAAACAAAATTTGTTATCTAAGAATACTTTTAAAAATGCTTTCAAAGTTTTTTTTAGTTTAAAAGTAAATTTATTGATTCTAAATGTTATTAATGTCCATAAAAATGCCCCCTGAGTAAAGGACATAAATGATAACTAGAAAGAAAGGAAAAAATGAAAATGATAGAAGCAATGGGAGGAATGGATTAAGGTGAAACCAAAAAAATTAACTAGAAAATGCAATTTCAAAAAGGCACAAGAGATGGAATCACTGGAAATGACAATCTAAATTTTCTTTGAAAAATCATTTCCCCTATAAAATCAATAAGAATACTCTTGAAAGTTTCAATGTATACCTTTCCAGGAATCTGGAAATTACTTAAAGGCTTGTAATAACTAAGGGAATGGTTACTCAAGAAGAGTGGGAGAATTTTGTTGAAAGTAGTGAGATTTGGGGCAATGGATACTTTCCTATTCAGATCTCCCTCTCCCCTCCTGCTTGGTAGTAAAAAATTTGCCTTCACTTATCCAAACATCAAAACTCCTAAATTCCAAAGTCTGAAACTTGTGTGCTTATCACAAGAGGAAAATCCCACACTAGATCTCTTGTGAAGAGTTATGGTCAAAATGCAGGCACATTACAAATATTGTATAAAATTACATTCAGGCTATGAATTTCATGTTTAGACTTGAGCCCCATCTCCATGACTTCTAATTATGAAATCTATAACTATTTCAACATCTAAAAATTGCAAAGTCCAAAATAATTTATTTTCAGATCTTTCACCTGAGGGATACTGAACTTCTATTAAAAGCCAGCAAGTACATATTCACAGTGAAAATGAGCAGCTGTGCAGACACCAGAGGAAACAGGACAGTTGTGCAGCAACGTTAGCATAGAGCTTCCATTATTTAACCAGCCTTCCTCTTCCCTGGAAACCCCAGTAGGAGGACCTGTCAATATTTGACCTAAATCAATCAATTCGTTGAGAATTAGAGGCAGCAATACTTTCAACACTGAGGCTACCAGAAATGATAACATTTGGAGAAAATGTGCAGTGGACAAAAACAAATTTGAAAAGAAAAGCTGAAGAATGTGAAGTTGGTAGGGACTGCATTTTTGTGCCCACACCAAACTCATATTTTGAATATGATATCTAATATCAAGGGTGAATGAGACATAAGAGTGAGTACACAGTCCAATAGGCAAAGGCTACTCAATTAATTCACTGGTTCCAAATATGTAAGGGACATTCTGTCTAATTATTAGTTGACCACTAAGCTAACCAAGCAGAAACTTCAGTGGTCATACATAAAAACAGGCTATAGAATTAGTTCTGAAAAGTCATTAGTCATTAACCAAATAGTAATCCCCTCATATACACACACAAACTAGCATGAAAGAGAATCTGAATCCTCATTTTTATTATATCAATATCCAGTTTTGAACAGAAATATTATACAAGATACAGAGATGGGAGAATATAATGAAAGATGCAAGTATGTCCCCCGCACAGAAAAACATCAGCCAATGGAAACTGTCCCTGAGGAATTCAAGATAGACTTACTAGACAAAGAGTTTAAATCACTTATTTAAACCATTCACAAAGAACAAAAGAAACATTATCTAAAGATAATAAAGTATGAGGTCAAATTCTCCATGCTGCTCAGAATATCAATGAAGATAGAAACTAAAGAGCATTTCAGGTTACCCAATCTATGGAAAAATGAAAAATGAATAAATAAAAATGAACAAAGCCAAGAGGATCTTTGGAAACTAATCAAGTATATCATGATACACATGCATGTCCCAGAAAGGAAAAGCAACAGAAATAGAATATTTGAGGAGCCAGCATTGTGGCATAGTGGGTAACGATGCAACCCGCAGTGCTGGCATCCCATATGGGTGCCAGTTCGAGTCCTGGTTGCTCCACTTCCTATCTAGCTTTCTGCTATAACCTGGGAAAGCAGTAGAAGATGCCCAAGTCCTTGGGGCCCAGCACTCACATGGGAAACCCAGAAAAAGCTCCTGGTTCTTGGCTCAGATCAGCCCAGGTTCAGCCATTGCAGCCATTTGGGGAATAAACCAGCAGAAGGAAGATTCTCTCTCTCTCTCTCTCTCTCTCTCTCTCTCTCTCTCTCTCTCTCTCTGCCTTTGCCTCTCTGTAACACTGCCCTTCAAAGAAATAAATAAATCTTTAAGAAATTAATATCATATGTTCCCCCTGATTGGTGACAACTAACTGAGCACCAAAAAGGAAACCTGTCAAAGTGAAATGAACACTATGAGAAATGGTGACTTGATCAGCCCTTGCCCTGACTATTGATGAACAACTTAATATGTTATCCCTCTTAGTATTTTTTTTGTTTGTTCTACTTAATACTATGGGTTGAATTCTGTAATCAATACACAGTTATTCTTAAGTGTTGAAACTTAACTGAAAAGTGATTGCTGTTAAATATAAGAGTGGGAATAAGAGAGGGAAGAGATGTGCAATTTGGGACATGCTCAAGCTGACTTACCTCAAACGGTAGAGTTAGAAACATACCAGGGGAATCCAATTCAATCCCATCAAGGTGGCATGTACCAATGCCATCTCACTAGTCCTGGTGATCAATTTCTGTTCACAATTAATCATAATGGTAGGGCTAAGAACCAAAGGAATCACATAAATAAGACTAGTGTTTGCAAATACTAGCTGATAGAATAAAAAAGGGAGAGAATGATCCAACATGGGAAGTGAGATACACAGCAGACCCATAGAATGGCAGATGTCCTAAACAGCACTCTGGCCTCAGAATCAGCCCTTAAGGCACGTGGATCTGGCTGAAAAGCCCATGAGAGTATTACAGGCATGGACAGCCAAAACACTCTGGCAAAAAAACAAACAAACAAACAAAAAACAAACAAAAAAACAAAACCCTACATGAAAGATCTCTGCAAGTGAGATCCCAGTGAAAAGAACAGGTCATCAAAGAAGGAGGTACCTTTCTCTGAAGGGAGGAGAGAACTTCCACTTTGACTACGACCTTGTCTAAATATGATCAGAGTCGGTGAAATCAAAAGGCTTCCATAGCCTTGGCAGCTCATGACAAAAGCCTAGGGTGATTACTGATGCCATAAACAAGAGTGTCAATTTGTTAAGTCAACAACAGGAGTCACTGTGCACTTACTCCTCATGTAGGATCTCTGTCCTTTATGTGCTGTACATTGTGATTTAATGCTATAACTAGTACTCAAACAGTATTTTTCACTTTATGTTTCTTTGTGGGTGCAAACTGTTGAAATCTTTACTTAATATATGCTAAACTGATCTTCTGTATATAAAGAGAATTGAAAATGAATCTTGATGTGAATGGAAGGGGGGAGGGAGAGGGAAAGAGGAGGGTTGTGGGTGGGAGGGAAGTTATGGGGGGGAAGCCATTGTACTCCATAAGCTGTACTTTGGAAATTTATATTCATTAAATAAAAGTTAAAAAAGATAAAGAAAGGAGAGGGGCTGAGCTGGAAAGTATGAACCTGGCAGAGGACAGCAGAGCGATGACTTAAGCAGGAGGGGAGAGCAAGGATCAGAGAGGGCCTTGAGTCCAGAGCCAGCTCAAGCAGAGAGCACAAAATTCCAGACTAGAAACCCCCTAGATTTTAGTTTATGTTCCTTGGTCTTCATATTTCTCAGAACACCTAGCACTGATTATAAATAAATTGTTATTAACTTGTCTAACACTTTATTTGTCCTCTCATTTAAGCTGTTTTTATCTTGAAATCTTTTCTTCACTTAATTTATAAAGTTCCAGTATAATTTCTTTCCCTTCACAATAAAAAAGGAACCATTACCGTTGCTGCACACCCTTGTCATATATGACTACACAGATAACCTGTTATTTCCCTACTTAAAAATCTGTTACCCATATTAATAAATCTTAATAAAATCAGTTATGTTCCCATTAATCTATTGAGTGCTTATATCATGATCTTACTTGGATAAATGAAAAAGTTACCCAGGACCACCTTTTGGGATTGTTACTTTTCCAAGTCTTCTCTGATATCCCAAGGTGCCTGTCTTTAAATAAATATGGTCACCATTTGCCAATTTTGGCAAGATTCTACTCATTCAACAGTATTGGAAAATCTCAAGATACAATCTAAGCCCTCATTCTCTGTTTTTACCCCATTTTATCTTTGTTCTTTGATGCATGTACTTAATTTCTTCAACTGTACCTATTGTTAACACCATCATTGCAATATCTCATAAAGCAAGTAAGACACCTACAAGTTCTAATTTCTAATTTTGTGTTTTTGAGGGCTCAAATAAAATCGGAGTGAACAAAAATTCTCTACTCCCACCTGTCTCCTATTTCCTGGCCTGACATGAGGTACAGGATATTGATTTAATGGTGGTTTCAATGTCAAAGTTGTTTGCTTTTTCAAGAATTTTTTAAATAGTTGTTACTGTCATTTGTTTTCTTTATTTTCTGTCATTGTCTTTGGGACAGTTAGACACCAGGAGGTGCCTTGTCTGCCCTATTTTTTCATCACTTCATCAATCTGATCATCTTCAGTCAGAAACCTCTTGCTCCCACCAACATGACCCACCTTGGGCAGCTGCTTGTTCTCCCTGTGCCAAAGTTGTTGGTGACCTCCAGGTGGCATGATATCTCACCTGAATTGTGCTATCACTTCAGGACAGCACCTCTGACATGGTCATATCTGGGAGTTCTGTGACAGTGTGTCCATGTGGGGCTGGGGTGGGGGATGAAGGCAGGCTCCCATGGTGCTGTTGGTAGGCTGAGATGACTAGGATGAGCTTGCACCTCCTGCACTAGAGACACTGGGAGGGCCCAGGACATGGATGTGTTGCAATTTCTCTAAGGGCATGAGTGGCTGCTGCTCTGGCAGAGGCCAACAGGACTCATGTTATCTGTGCACTCTGGGTCAGATCCGGGTAAGGACAGTGTCTCTGCAAAGCCACGGAATATGTAACAGATGATGGGGCCCTGGGAGCCTCAGTTTGTCCTGAGGTGGGGGCAGCCTGTGAGGCTGACTGGGGAGATACTTGTAGGGGTGGTGGGCAGATGGATGGAAAGAGGCGAGTAAATGAGTAGGACAGGGTTAGGACACTGGAGGGATGGGGCGATGACAAGCAATACAGAGCCAGGGAGGCTGAAGAGATTGTAAGCCAAGAGAGCAGAAGGTGAAAAAGGGGAGGGACCAATCTGGAGGGGAAGGGCCTGGAAGAAGCAAGCAGAGTGGAGACATGAGTGGGAGCCAGAGAGCAAGGACACTATAGGGAAGGGGTGGGGGAGGCAGGGTGCTGAGCCAAGTTCCAATGTGTCACCTCCCATTTTTGTCCAATTTATGTTCCTTTAACTTCACATTTCAGGAGCTGCTAATGGATCAGAGAGAGCCTTGAGATGGCTCTGCTACCAGACACTACAAGTACTATTTAAACTGGTATAGAAGACTTTAAAACAATGTGATTAGGATGTTTGATTACTCACTGAAAACTGGATTTCCTTGTTTTCCCAATACATTAATAAATAGTATGAAAAATTCTTTATTCATACCAAATTCAAATTTACACTTGGAAAGTCCTTTTATATCATTTGTTTTATTATTTTATAGAAAAGTCTTACTGATGTATTTTGCCTATATACCAAAGTGCATAGCCTTTTAAACATATCTGCTCTTTGCTAAAATCTAGAATTTACCAATAACAGACATACCCATGTATCAGTTTTGCCATTTTGGAAAAAGGTGAAAGATTTATATGTTCTGAAGAGAAATCAGAGTATAGTTTTGCCATTTTGAATGTAGCATAATACATAATATTCTATTTACATTTTATGAACAGTAATAATTGTTCTGAATTAGAAACTGCTAAGGATCATCACACTGTTTTATTATTTGAAGATAAGTGTGTTTATATAGTTGGTCTGAATATTTTTCATAAGGTGGGAATTATTCTTCCACCTAACAGATATAATACACCCAGATTAGCTTCCCTTTTAAAATAGATGAGTATTTTCTTTAAAGCATATCTGAACAAAAAGATGTTCAGATGTTGACAGAAAAATGTGTTCTATTTATTTAACTTTACCTTCAATGCTGTGTGTGTGTGTGTATGTGTATGCACACTATTTTTCACAGGAAAGATTAAGCATAATACAAATTATCATTTGAAGATAGCAGGTAAGTATAAAATAAGGTAGTTCAGAAATTAGGGACCAAACTAGTGTAGATTCAACATTGAATAAATTATAAATAGAAGGAGATAGATTTGGGAATTTTGAAACTGAAAACTTTAAGGTCAACTTTAAGAAAAATAAAATGTATCAGTACAAAATGGGCTAGTGCAAGGGAGGCACCCAGAAACTGTGGTGAGCAAAACTGCTTGCACCATTGCACTAAACAGTGGATAACTGGGGAAGAAATCATTCATGACTCGGTCTATAAATAAATTGGGTTCTTGAAAGACATCTTTTGTGTTTTGAAAGCTATTTTTTAGACCCTAATGGAGAAAAGTGTGTAACTTCTCCTTGTCCAGTTTTTCCTTTTTTCCTTTGGTTGCTGCATATGATGGGGCCAATTAGACATGTTGCTATAATAGGATTATCTGCAATCTACCAGTGCAAAAAGATGTCTTCTAAGTATGTACACTTCTGTGAAAGAAGCATAATTTTAATGAGTTTTCCTGTTCCAGAAAATACTTGCGTATCACTTTTATGCTGCACTCTGTAATTGTCAGGTGGAAAAAGTTGAATGAGAGGAAATCCAGTTTTGTTCTTCCATGTATTCTATAGGCAAAGATCCAGTAAATATATGATAGTTCTATTTAATATGTGGCTAAGTATGACTTGTGCATTTTCTTTATTATACTTTCAGTACACAGAATTGAATTAATCACAATTATTGATTGTAGAATGGCCATCAGTGATTTATTTGTACCTTTTTATATTATATGCTTAAATATTAAAATATAAAACTCATTGCTTATATTTAACTGGAACATTTTTATTTTTGCACTTATGTAGTCTCTTATATGATAAACCACTTGCAATTTTTCACTTTGAAGTATTTTAAAGATCAAATACTTGAAGGTATTTGACAAGTAACCTGGGTATCAACTCCTTTAAATTTAATACATTTTCCATCTACTGTATTGATTGATTCATATCTGATTTGTCAGTTTTGACATTCAGATTCACTGTTATTCTAAAATGTTCAACTTTTATAGGAAGTATTTTTTTCTTTTCAGACTAACTTTTTATTAGTTTAGATGATATTTTACTATATAATGATCATAATATACTCAGAGAATGAAATAGGTCTTTACACACAAAAAAACTGACACATGGAAGAATGTAGCTCTTATTAGAAGTGGTCATGAGCTTTAATTCTATAGAATGTTTAACTTACAAAGCAAATGAGGATTTAAAATTAATGGCAACAAAATGTGCTTTTGCCAATGTAAAGGAGATGGTAACTTCTTGAGCAGATCCATCCTTGAAGAAGCAGAAAATGGCAAACATCAATTTGTCACATCTGTCTTCTCTGTGTAACAATTAGAAAGTTATTTTGACATCAATTATAGGCAATATTTCAGTCCTGCACATATTGTTAACATACATGTTTCTTAGAATTGATTTTTTTCAAAGCATGAGATGATTTATAACATATTAGATTTTATTTTTAGTTAATATTTAGGACACTTGCCATTATAACACCAAGTCATATAAATTTGTTATGTACAATTTTTCACTATGAAGATTTTAAATTTCTGTAATGTTACAAATATATTTTAGGGAGGTCAATCTGGAGAAGCAGCAGGCCAGATCCTCACAATGTGATACATATCTGATAAGCACATGAAATGCAAGGCTAATGGATGAATTACTAAATAGTTACAGTGATTACATTCTTTTTTTTCCATTTTCAATTCTTTTTATATACAGAAGATCAGTTTAGCATATATTAAGTAAAGATTTCAACAGTTTGCACCCACATAGAAACATAAAGTGAAAAATACTGTTTGAGTACTAGTTATAGCATTAAATCTGAATGTACAGCACATAAAGGACAAAGATCCTACATGAGGAGTAAGTTCACAGTGACTCCTGTTGTTGACTTAACAAATTGACACTCTTGTTTATGGCATCAGTAATCACCCTAGGCTTTTGTCATGAGCTGCCAAGGCTATGGAAGCCCCCTGAGTTCATCGACTCTGATCATATTTAGACAAGGCCATGGTCAAAGTGGAAGTTCTCTACTCCCTTCAGAGAAAGGTACCTCCTTCTTTGATGACCCATTCTTTCCACTAGGATCTCACTTGCAGAGATCTTTCATTTAGGTTTTGTTTTTTTCCCCAGAGTGTCTTGGCTTTCCATGCCTGAAATAGTCTCATGGGCTTTTCAGCCAGATCTCCATGACTTAAGGGCTGATTCTGAGGCCAGAGTGCTGTTTAGGACATCTGCCATTCTATGGGTCTGCTGTGTATCTCACTTCCCATGTTGGATCATTCTCTCCCTTTTTTATTCTATCAGCTAGTATTTGCAAACACTAGTCTTGTTTATGTGATCCCTTTGGTTCTTAGCCCTACCATTATGATTAATTGTGAACAGAAATTGATCACTGGGACTAGTGAGATGGCATTGGTACATGCCACCTTGATGGGATTGAATTGGAATCCCCTGGTATGTTTCTAACTCTACCGTTTGAGGTAAGTCAGCTTGAGCATGTCCCAAATTGCACATCTCTTCCCTCTCTTATTCCCACTCTTACATTTAATAGCGATCACTTTTCAGTTAAGTTTCAACACTTAAGAAGAATTTTGTATTGATTACAGTATTCAACCAAAAGTGTTAAGTAGAACAAACAAAAAAAAATACTAAGAGGGATAACATATCAAGTTGCTCATCAACAGTCAGGGTGAGGGCTGATCAAGTCACCGTTTCTCATAGTGTTCATTTCACTTTAACAGGTTTCCATTTTGGTGCTCAGTTAGTTGTCACCTATCAAGGAGAACCTTTTGGCTAAGATCAAGTGTGATTACATTCTTAAAAGATTATATATTTAGAAATAGCCATATTTGAGATTCAGTATTTCTATTTTATTTTGGCTTGAAGTTCCATTTTTCTAGTGAAATGCAGGTACACACAGGAGATTATTGATTTTTCAGATATTTGAATTCTAGAATGAATGTTTGTTACAAGTGGAGTTTGAGAAAAAAAACAGAAAAAATACTGGAAATAAAGGAAAACTTAAGGATGGCACAATACTTAGGACTGTGCAATATTTTCATATTTTAGGAAATGTTAAATTTAAAATTTTCTACATTTGACAAATTAAATATTGCATTTGATCAAATGAGAACTTCCTTTTTTAAAGTAAAAAACAAGTTTTATTTTATTGCAAGCCTTTATGAAATCCTAGCTGTGTCCTCAATATTGCTTGTTAAAGAGTTTGGCAAACTATTAAGGAAACGAACACCACAATGATGTGACATCTCTAGTTGGCAAGAGAATTCTCCCTGGAACTGGTGCTGCAGTGCCAGCATTCCATATGGGGGCCTATTCATGTCCCTGCTACTCCTATTCATTTGCCATAGCTCTCTGCTATGGCTTGGGAAATTAATAGAAGATGACTCAAGGTTTTGGGCCCCTGAACCCACATGGGAGAGGTGGAAGAATCTTCTGGATCCTACATTAAGATCAGTCCAGCTCCAGCATTTGTGGCCATTTTGGGAATGAACTAGTTAATGTAAGACCTCTCTATGTCTCTCCCTCTCCGTAACTGCTTCTCAAGTAAATAAACAAATTGTTAAAAAAAGAGAATGTACTTAATCATGCAAAGATGTTGAATTAATGAGAAAATGTTAACTGCTTTATTATACATTAAAATGTTTTCATCCAGGGCCAGTGCTGTGGCATAGCAAGTAAAGCTGCCACCTGTAGTGGTGGCATCCCAAATGGGCACCAGTTCCAGTCTTGCCTGCTCCACTTCCAATCCAGCTCTCTGCTATGGCCTGGGCAAACAGCAGAAGATGGTCCAAATCCTTGGGCCCCTGCATCTGCATTGGAGACCTGGAAGAAGTTTCTCACTCCTGGCTTCAGATCGGCTCAGCTTCAACTGCTGCAGCCATTTGGGGAGTAAACCAGTGCATGGAAGACCTCTCTCTCTCTCTCTCTGTCACTACCTCTTCCTCTCTGTAACTCTGCCTTTAAAATAAATAAGTAAATCATTTTTTAAAAAAGGTATTTATTATTTCTGAATATTTATTTTATTTGAAAGGCAGAGTTACAGAGAAGCAGAGGCAGAGAGAGAGAAAGGTCTTCTATCCACTGGTTCACTCCCCAAATAGCCACACCAGCAGGAGCTGTGCCGATCTGAAGCCAGGAGCCAGGATCAAAATCTACTACCTGGTACCATCAATTACTAGATGAGAATACTAAGGAAACACTGCAAGTCATTGGGGGTATGTGAATACTTCTTGGGTGAGACCCTAGAAGCATAGGCAATCAATGAAAAAATAGATTGTATTCCACAAAGCTAAGAAGCTTCTTAACTGCAAAGGAAACACTGAACAAAGTGATGA